>NC_080841.1:42607577-42909968 GCF_030435755.1 Ochotona princeps
TGCCATAATCAGAGTTCTAATTTGTATCTCAGAACATTAAACACTTTTCCTCTTTTATGAAATCGTCCAGCAACAAAGATTTTTGACTGGGTTAATGAGATTAATCTACTAAACCAGCACATTTCTTTCCTAATGTTTTATGCTGCAGGCATTCTGTTTCTTTCCAGTTGCACATAAAAAGCCAGCCTGTTTTTCTTCTTCTAACTAGGGGCCTGGAAGAAATAATATGCACTAGAATTCAAAGGATTTGGTATGTACTCTCAGTTCTACCTGTTCTCTCCTGCACAATTGCATATTCAGTTTGTACAATTTCTCCAATGCCTTTAGGAGAAAATTAGGTGCTTCATGGAAATGATCCTTGGATGCTAATCTCCTACTTATTCACCTTACACATTATAGCATTATCTAGCTAATATAAATGTGAAGGGAGCAATGTTTCTAAGAGGCATCTCTACTTTTACATAGTAATAAGAATCAAAATGTCTTGTTTAACATGACTGCTACTTTGCATAGCATCAAGAATGATAAAATCTGGATTTCTGTTCATCACTTTCTTGCTGTCTTTAATCCTGAAGTCATTTGCCTTTTATGGATCTAAGGTACAGCGATATGGTTGAGCTGGAACTGAGGAGGAGGTTAGGTTGTTGGGGGATTTTACCTCAGTGGCTCCTGGCTTCCTGGCTGACCAGTCCCTTTTCTTCATTCCTACCTTTTGTTTGTGTGGAGCACATGGATGTCTGATTTTCAGCTTCTTTGCAACTGTTGAGGAGAGGGTCTAGGGTCTTTTGAGTCAGTATCAGTCAACTAGTCTGATACTCTGGATTGCTCCATGATTTTCAGCTGATGTGACTTCTTTGTGTGGAAGGAGACGTCTTAGGTGGCCAGGATCTCTTGGCCATCTTATGTCTGGTCAGAGAATGAGATATGATAAAATGTTACCTTTTGGTTGCTTGGATCTCTTGTTCTAAGGTCCCAGCAGAGCACCATTGCTGTCACCATTTTTATGTTGTATGTATGCTGCTTTGTGGGAAATATGATTGTAAAACACATTTTAGGGGCAATTGAGGAAATTTTTAAATCTGCATTTTCTTAAATTATTTTATGGAGTATTATTATTTATAATGGAGCTTAGTAGTTTTGGTGTGGTTTGGGTAAAGTGTCCTATTGTCCAGAAAATAATCTCAGATAACCCTAGTAAGTAACTTCAATAAATTACTTTCAAATAATTCTAATAAGTAACTTTCAAATAAAACCAAGTATAAATATATTAAATGGCAAATGAGCAAATTGTGGCAAAATTTTGATATTTGGTGAATCTAAATTAATGTGTATTTGTTCATGGACTGATTTCACAACTTTCTGTACATGTGAGCATTTTCAAAATAAAAGGAAATTATCATTGTTACAGCCATGAAATACCATAGTTTAGTCTTGAAAGAAAAATGTTGTATTTGGTGCTATTACATCAGAATTTGGTGAAAAAAAGTAGGGGGAATAGTGTGAACCCTGATAAGTTATCCTAAGAGGAGGCAAAAATTCATCCTCTTAAAGACCAGCCCTGTTTCTGGCTCTGGTAATTCTCAAAGCCATCTTCTAGGCAGAACCACGTCTAACATGACATCTGCCTGTTTCCCTCCCCTGCCTCTGGCCACGTCATCATCCCTCAAATGTGCTGACCAGTATCTGGTGAAACGTTTTAGATTACAAGATTCTTTCAGTGAAAGCTTTTTTTTTTCATTAATTTAGGTGCCACATGGTTTAACTTTGTACCCTACATAAATAGTTAGGCAAGGGCTAGAGTTGTGGCAGAGCTGGTAAAGCCACTATCTTCCGTCTTTCCTTATGGGCATCAGTTTGAGTCCTAGCTGCTCCACTTCTGATCCGTCTCCTTGATAATGGCCTTGAGAAAAATAGTAGAAGATGGCCCAAGTGATTTGACCCCTGCTACCCATGTGAGAGACCTGGATGAAACTCCTGACTCCTAGACTCAGCCTGGTTCAGCCCTGGTCATGAAGGCCATTTGGGGAGTGAACTAGCGTAGGGAAGATACGTCTATCTCCAACTCTGACTTTCAAATCGATGGAAAAATCTTTAAAATAATAGCAATAATTAGGACTTGGGAACCATTTAATACTTGCCTTACCTGGTGGCAGACAAGTAATACAACATCTTGGTCTACCAATTTGGCTATTTTTTCGAAAAGATTTATGAACTTGTAGGACAGTTTGTGTTTCACATATTTGGCTTTTTGAAGGCTGGAGTCACATCCTCCCATTGCATTTTTAAAGTTTTCTCCTGTCTAGCTTTCACTTATGGCCTAGCACTCTGTCCCTCCTTCTAGCTTCCAAGGATTAAAGTAGAGCCACAGAGGGGAAGATTGGGAGAGCATATCTTTCTGAAGCTGCTCCCAAAGAAGTTGCTCTGTCATTGCTCCATGGAGAAGGATGGGCTAATGCAAGACACCAAAAGGATCCAGTGGGATCCCAGGTTTCCTTGTGCTGTTTGCAGACCACAGACACTAAAAATTTCCATTGACCTTTGGTACTCCCCAACAGTCAAGATAGAGCTGGATACCATAAAGAATCCTCTCTAGGGAGGGCATTATTGTTGCTGTTTGAATCTACATTCAATGAGAGCACAAAGAGACCACACTGACAGTTAATCAGAGATAATATTACTTTTGCCTCAAGGTGAATATGGCAGAATTGGAAGAAATATTGTAAGTTACAGGGTTTTTCTTATTAAAAAGAAGATCTACTTCTTAAGGATAAAAGGAAGACCATTTCCAGTGAAATGGAGGCAGAAATACTATTGTCTTAAATAGCAAATAGTCATTGAGAGTGGAGATGATTGACTGATTTCCAAATAGAATACGCACAAGATCAGAGAAAGGAGTATTGTGTGAAACACTAGAATGGGGTTTGCATTTCAAACAGTGTTTATGAGAAAGAACTGTGAAGTTGCTGAAACTGGGGGAGCAGAGATGACAACTGCTCTCTAAAGCTTCCAAGAATACATATGTAGTTGTTTTAGATGGGTATGTGCCTTTGGGGACAAACCCTAAGGGGATTGCCAGTGTCTGCTCTCTGGTGTTCATGCCTTCACATAATCCGTCTCCTTGAGTGGAACTGGAACATGTGACTAGCTTCAAACCAATGCCTGTGACCAACAGAATGTGGCATATAAGAGGATCTCACTTCTAGAATTGTGTTATGTTACATAAGAGTCCAAGTTGCTAGCAAGCTTGCTTTGGATCTACATTCCTTGTCAATCTTGTTGGGAGGTCCATGTGGCAAGGGGCTTTAGGTAGCCTTTAACAGTTGAGACCAACAGACAGCAAAAATTGAAGCTTATCATCCTGTAACCACAAGGCAGTGAATGTACTATTCAGCTGTCTCGTGTCTATTTTTATTTTTGCATTTAGCAGTTTATAGTGTTGAAGCATAATTTCTACTGAACTTGGCGGATTTTAGGATAGTCCAAACTGGCTTATAACTCTAACAAGGTACATAGACATATTAGCTTCTTATATTTTAAATGAAATCTTCACAATTCTACTCGTATAATCCAGATAATTACCGTGATAATAACCAGTAAGCCAAATGAGTTAAATTTTAACTGTATGACTCAGATACATTTGACTTGCCTTAAAAATACCATTAAAAATGTGAAAAATCAATTCTTTCCAGAAATATTTTAATAGGAATATTTTAAAATACATGTAGCATTAATGCAAAATATCCAAAATAAAATGAATGTAAATTTTAAGTTTACTACTTGAGTAAATGTCTAAAAAATATGCTCTTGTTTACTGCATCCAGGTTACAAAAAAATAATGTTACTAGTATAGAAGTTATTTTTTGACAGCCATATGAGAAATATTCCTAATCTTAAAGTGATCAAGAAAGGTTTTCACTCTCCAGCAAAGATAGCTACCTACAGAGGTAAAAGATGAAAATACAATTGTACCCTGTGATTTATAAGGAAGCTGAAACTAGCTCAAGTTTTTTGTCATAGTGATGAAGACATCTTTCTAATTCTTACCTGGACACCTTCTGAAAAATTTAATCTCAGCATGCTTGCTGGAAGCTTTAGATTTACTTTCTCACTATAGTGTCCCTTTGAAAAAAGTGTCTTCCAGACAAGATTTCCATGCTGAGATTTCTAGGTGTTTATACATGCATGGACCCTTTTTTTCCTCTAGCATCATAACACTGAAATCAGTTATTTTAGATTTTGTGTTGGAACCAACACCTAGGTTATCTCTGCATCTGAGTCAATTGATTGCTTTGTTTCTTTTGCAAGAGATTGCTTTCATGATTTTTGTTTGAATATTGGGCATAACGTATTCAAGAACAAGAGACTGGGTTAGATACTGTTGGTGGTGCCCAAAGTTAGCACACAACTTTCATTTTGCCATTAGCAGTGTTTAATCTAGCTGGAAATTGGTCTCAGACTGAGTGTTGTTGTCCTTTTAAATCCTCCCCTCAACTGTTGAGCATTGCATGTATCCTAAAAGGAGCAGAGGACTTCCTGCTTCACCTTTGGAGGGAGCCATCAGGGATCCTATTCCTACTTCAGAAGCAATGAATTTTTCCCTGAAAAATTCAGAAGCAATGAATTTTTAGCTTCTTAAAACTTTTATTTTTATATGAGAAAAAGTATATTAGAAAACACTTAGGGAAGTTTATAGAGCTTTATTCTTTTCTCCCAGAAGGCTGTGCTATCCTAAAAGACCCCTTTGGTCTCTTGCTGTGACCTTATCCTTCTAATGGGCTGCTTGGTGGAAACTGTGAGAATGGGTTGGCATCTAAGTGCCTGAACCTCCTGCTGTTCCAAATGGATACTTTCTCTTCATTGTATCGTTAAGAATTCATTGAAGATGTAGCTTATTTTTTTCTTATTCATGGTCATGGAAGCTTTGTCTTCCATCCATTTTCTATTAAAGCACAACAGATGGCAGATTTCAGCTCAACTTAGAAGCACCTGTCTCTGGATTGGTGTCCATGTTTGCCTTTGACCTCAGCTTTCCTTGGGCTGAATAACCATCATAATGTTGTGGATTACACAGTGTCTTTTGTTGTTTTTGTGGAGTAGTACTCTCTGAGTCATTGTGGAACTTGACCCTAAGTCTTAATATTAATTGCATGTTTGGTTTTGGAGTTGGTCAAGTCTAGCCAAAAAGTGCTAAACGTTACCACACGATGTAGATACATCTTGCTCAGTGGCTGGATGCTTCCTGATGCCCCAGGTTAACTTGGTGAAGACAGAGATGCTTGTCTTAGGAAAATATTATTGATTTTTTGATAGTTGTTTGTGAAAAGGAAGCAAAGTGACATCTCCAGCTCAGTTTGAAGGAGAGCAAATTTTCAATGGCTGTATAAATTGTTGTAGATTACTATCCTGTCTGTATCATCACACTTTTGATCGATCTCTTACAACCTATGCCTGTCATTATGAAACCCACATCTCAGAACACAAGAGGAGAGGCTGGCTGAGCATTTGATGTCCCTTTTTGAGTGCCCATCCAGTTCCACTATCTTTTAGGCTCTGGCTTTTTGTGATGATAAGACTTGCCAGTTAGTACTTTTTAGTCCCTTTTCCCATTCATGTCTACCCCCACGGGTCCAGCAGATCAGAATATGTGGTAGCATTTGCAACATAAAAATAAAACACTACCCTGAATCCTTAAAAAGAGTAAAATTGAAACATATACTTGAAGCTCCAAGATGGCAGAATAGACTAAGAACACATTTAAATGGACAGAGAAACATTTAATCAGGATGAAGCAGAGCGGACACATTCCAGGAAAAAGGAGAGGACACAACAACAGCAGAGGGGGTACCTGCAGACTGACAGACATAGGAAGGCAGCGAAAACAATGGTGTGGTGTTGCAGTGACTGATACTCCAGCGACAATCAGCTAACAGCGATCTGAACCCCACCAGCAGCCAGAACTCCACCAGCAACCAGGTGGGAAGGGACTTTCACTGAGAGCTTGGGAGGTGAACCCAGACAAAGAACCGTCTGTCCTGCTGGTCTGTTTGATCTGACCTGGAGCAGAGACAGAGCAGCAGATCCCAGATGGGCAGTGTGAGAACAGGGTGGATTTCACAGCACAGTCAGTCCCATATAGCCAAATTGGGCGGCATTTTTCTTAAGGAGGCAAAAGCAAGGTAAAGGATTGAGAATATGCAGAGCTGAGAATGAACTCATTTCTGACCCAGAGAACTGCAGCAATGTGGCATTCTACAGGTCCCACCCAAGACAGGTCTGGGCAGCCCTGAGACCTGACGGCCAGCAGATCAAGAACTATAGTAGTGGCACGTCAGGCGCCATTTTGTACAGTGTGGCAAAAGTTTTAGGACTATAGGGGACAACAGTGAACTGTGCATGTGCTGAGCTCGCGAGAGCTCACAGAGTTCAGTGGATTGCACTGGTCCCATAGGAAAATAATACCGACTGTGGCATTGTATGGATCAAAATAAGTCTTTGTGGCACCCAGACCTAATGGCCAACAGGTTCCGACAAGATCAGCACCACCAACAGCCTAGCTATATAGGACACCTGTTGTCTGCCTAATCCTGGGACCTGCTCCAACTGGAAGTGGGAGAAAGGTTGCAGACACAACAGTGCAATCTCAGCATGATATCACAGGAGGTAGTGAGTGGTGAGCCAGGATCTGGGGCTATGGAGATCATGGTGGAAATCTAACATTAGAATCTAGACATGGAACTTACTGGAGGGAGTGGCACAAAGAGCTGTGTACCAATGGCAATAAGTAAAATCAAACTGTAGACCTGTGGGTGAAACAGCTTAGAAACCTGCCCCAAGGAGAAGACTCTGCTAACCAGAAGTACAATGACCAAGAGCAAAAGAAGAGACAGAGGCAAAACGAATATTACTGAAGATTCCCCTGCACAAGGAACAAAACCCTATGCCAACCTCAGAATTAACTGAGGAAGACATCGAGAAAATGGGGGGCACAGAATTCAGATAACTGATTATAGAGCTTCTTATCAACAATGAGAAGCACATACAAGAGTTCAAATAATGTGAGGAATATATTACACAAGAATAGCAGCAATAAAGCAAATAAAGGTTGATATATCAGAAATTAAGTACACAGTAGAGCAAATTAAAAGTACAGTGGAGAGTCTCCAAAATAGAATGAAGCAAGCAGGAGAAAGAATCTCAGAATTGGAAGATATTTCCTGTCATCAGGGGAAAGCAAACAAAAAACTGAAAGCAGAGCTGGATCAGGCCAAAAAAAGTATTCAAGAATTGAAAGACACTATTAAGAGGCCTAATATAAGAGTTATGGGAGTCCCAGAAGGTGCAGAAAGAGAAACTGGTTTTACAGATATATTTAATGAAATAATAAGGGAAAATTTCCCTAATCTAGAGAATGAATTGGGAAACAACATCCAGGAGGGACACAGAACTCCCAACAGGCTTGACCAAAAGAGATCTTCACCAGGACACATGATTATCCAGCTCTCTTCAATCAAACATAAGGAAAAGATCCTTAAATATGCATGTGAAAAAAATCAATTGACATGTAAAGGAATGTCAGTTAAACTCACAGGAGACCTCCCACAGGAAACTCTACAGGCCAGAAGAGAATGGAGAGACATATTCCAGATTCTGAAAGAAAAAAAAAAAATGTCGGTCCAGAACAAGATACCCAGAAAAGCTTTCCTTTGTCTTTGAAAATGAAGTAAAATTCTTCTACAGTAAAAAAAAATTAAAAGAATATGCCTCTTCCAAACCTGCCCTACAAATGATACTTGAAGATGTTCTCTTGATAGAGAAGAGGAATAGCGCTCACCAAAACCAAAGGCAAATGTGAAGAACATGCTAATAAAATAACAACAGAAAACTAAATCAATGAACAATCCATTTCTAAAATGACAGGACCAAATTACCAGCCAATCATGTTAACACTGATGAAAATGTCTTAAACTGATCAATTAAACGTCATTCAATAGTAGACTAGATTAAAAAACAAAACCTATCTATTTGTTGCCTACAGGAAACATATCTCACCAACAAAGATCAGCAGAAACTATATCTCATGGATTTTGATAGGTTTTTTTGTTAGTTTCATTTCTTCAAAACTCTTTCTCATTAAATTCTTCACTGACTCATAGATCATACAGTAGCATTACTTTCTTCAAGAAGGTTCTTCATTTCTTTTTTCTTTCTTTTGCTGATTTTGCATTGTGGCTTTTCATTTACGGGGATGCATAGTAACTGTGTAGTTGAGACTATCATATCCAGATGTGAAGATACAATGCATTATGCATCTCTACTTTCAGACTAAAGATGGACTCCCAATTTAACTGTTTGCTATATCTTAATAATAGGATGCTGGACTCTCTGCCATTGTCCATGCCCACAGTGATGGACATATGACTGTTTATGAAGAACTATTCTATAATAATAATATAGGAGAACTCAGTGAATGAGGAGGGGGTTTGGGAGGGGGTAGGGGAAATCCCAGGGCCTATGGAACTGTATCATAAAATGATAATGATAATAATAATAATAATAATCAATAAAATTTTAAAAAGTAAAACCTCTTATGGGGTTTTAATCTTCAGTTTAAACCTTACTTTATGAGTGAGTTTTCACATTGTTTCGTATATTTGGGAACTATTTGAATTTCCTTTGTTATAAATTCTTTCTAATATCCATTACCATTTTAGTTGATCCTTTCAAAAATTGATCTACTGGCTGATTTTTTCTTGTTATTTTTTAGTCTGTTTGGGCTGGTACTGAGGTTTGAGCAAAATTTGACTCCTAAAGTCATGTTAGACTTTAGATTGTAAGTCAGATGATTAGGAAGTGAGCCCATGTGAGGTCTTTAGGCCATTGGGGACATGCCTTTGGGAGATAGCTCTCACAAAAGGATTGGTTCTAAAAGCCTGGGTCTGTTCCAGGTGATTTGTCGGCTTACTGGCTCACCTTCCTCACCTCTATATATCCTCTGCCATGGCCACCCTTTGGCCTCAACAGATGCCCACACAGTGCGAACAATCTGATCACCTTCAGAAGCACTAGCCAAGATGAGTCGCCTTCCTGAAGAGAATGCTTTTCTCACACATTTTATAGTAACAGCTTCAAAGGATTTTCCAAATTATTTATTCATCTTTTTACTTTTGCTTTGTGTTTTGATCATGAAGCTGTTTTTATTTTATGGTCAAATTTATCAATCTTTGGGTATTTTTGGTCTTTCACTTTTTGGTTTTAGGTTTTTCATATTAATTAGAATAGCTATTTTTATTTTTTTTAAAAAAACACATGCCATCTATCATTTCCTGTAGTGAATATTTGTTTTTTTATTCTTTGCCTTTCAACTTTGGATCCATTTGGATTTTTTTCATGCAAGGCATGGACCTAACTTTATGTACGTTGTCACATCGTGTATTTTCCATTGGTTGCATTTCCCTGGTATTTTTCTGTATTAATTCTTCATTTACCATTCACTTCTGCCCTTTTTTTTTTTTTCATGTTTGATGACTTTTCTTTGAAACAGGTACCTTTGTCATAGGGTAGTTATTTGTGGAGGAGCTAGGGTGGTGGTTTGTGTAGGGTGTGCTCCAGGTTAGCTGGAAATTCCCTACAACCCAGGGATTTGTGTTTAAATGAACTTAGATTTTATTTCTTCCTGAGTGATGAGGAGAAACTGTGAGATTTTTTTTTTCATCATGGTAAATTTTCTTTTCCATGGCTGCAGATAGGCTACTTCCTGTCTGTAATCCTTCTTGCATTCTGTTTCTTATCTGTGCCTATTTCTCTATGTGTGAGCACACCTGGCCCAGCAATGGCCACATGCCATGTCCCTGCCTTAGCAAAGAAAATCTTTAGGTATTTTGCCTCAAAATACACTATGGCCCTATTTTTAGTCCTTATCCTCTCCTCACATGAACCTTTATTGATTTACTATTGATGTAGGTAGATTTTTCCACTAGCTTTGGAAATATGAGAGTTTATTGATTTCACCAAAAATGAAATTTTTGCCTTCCTTCCTTCTGTTGTTTTTAGATGATTTGCAAGAAGACAAGGTTGAAAATACTGATACTATTACCTTTATAGCAGTGGTGGTCATTCCACATGGGAGACTTAACCTTTAGCCTATGAGTGCAGTATTGCCATCAGAATATTTTGAACATTGAGGCAAGATGAAGAAAGAACTTGATGACTAATATCGTGCTTGTATTAAAAAGATAGTTTCAAAACAAGAAAAAACTAGAACCTGGGAGACAAGCCAAAATTCCTAAGCTAACAGTTGTGGGAAAAATGGCTAATCATGACCTTTAATGAGCAAATTACGATATAATCATAAAGAGCAGAAAAGCTAAGAAACACTAATGAGGAAAAACCAGTAATATTTACAGACATATTAAGGAGTGCTGGGGGAAGTAGAGTGAAGTAAGGTTTATATTTTGAACCTATGTGAGGCACAGAATAGATGGGACTATGGGGTGATAGCTGTGATTCCACCGAGTCTTAATAATTTGGATAAGAGAAATGAGAGTATATACCCTCTGAGAGTAAATTTAAAAAGCCATCATAAAAGTTATCATCCTGGACCTACACAATTACTTTAAAATGATAGACTGGAAGACAGGTTGTAAGATGTTTCAAATGTCCTTCACATCCCATTTCAGAAGAGTGGCGGCTTGGCCAACCATTTTATCATAGTTCTGTGGGCTTCACCCTCCCTGTGCAGAAGACGGATGAGCCATACTGCTTTGGCTGACAGCGTCTGTCCAGCAAGAAGCTGACTCTGCAGTAATAAGATTTAGAAGAGAAATGACCACATGTGCAAATATAAGTGACAGGTGAATCTATAAAGTTTTGCAGGATTGAACAGAGACAAAAATCAGTAACCAACGATGGCTCCTTTAGGAAATAATATTTACAGAATGGGAGGAAGAAAAAGATCTGGAATTGAATGAAGTCAGAGAGGCAAGGAAAGTACTGGAAAGGTCCAACATTAAAAAACGAAAACAAAACAAAACAAAACCCCTGGGCCTAGTGTGGTAGCCTACTGGCTAAAGTCCTGGCCTGGAATGCGCCATTTGGGTGCTGCTTCTTGTCCTGGTAGCCCCCATTTCCCATCCAGCTCTCTGCTTGTGGCTTGGGAAAGCAGTCAAGGATTGCCCAAAGCCTTGGGACCCTGCATCCATGTGGGACACCAGGAAGAAGCTCCTGGCTACCGACTTTGGATTGGCTCAGCTCTGGCCATTGTGACCACTTGGGGAGTGAATCAGCAGACAGAAGATCTTCCTCTTTGTCTCTCCTCTTCTCTGTATATCTGCTTTTCCAATAAAAATAAATAAATATTTTAAAAAGAGAGAGAAAAGAAAGGAAAGGGAAGGGAAAGGGAAGGGAGTGCAGGGGAGGGAAGCAGAAGGGTAATGTGATCCCAAAGTAAGATGTGACCCAAGCTGCGTTACTGAAAATAGCACTTCCAGACAATCATGATAGTTAATAGGCCCATTTTATTTCTTAGGCAATGAGCTGCCCTTGAACCAATTCCCAAAGCTAGAGCCTTTAAAGAAGTCCATTCAGATTCTGATAAAAATGAGAAAGGCCAGAAAGAGGTGAGGGCAGGGACCAAATTCCCAACCATGCCTCACAACATGCAAAAGTGAGACTGGGGTAACAGAACAGCAACGAAAATGCGACATGGGTCCTGAAAACATGAAGGCCCTTTGGGGGCTGACCTATCACCTTCCTACCTCTACTATGGAGGCTCTGCTCCTACCAGCTTCACCCTCTAAGCATCTTTTGGAGCTAACAGTGGCGAGGAGCCCTGGTATGTGACAGATAAACTTACGTGGAAGTACCTGAGAAAGAAGTCCCCTTCTGAATGAAAAGGCAGAGCTTCCCAATGAGAAAGTACTGCATCCTTTGCTCTTTCTGGCCCTCCCTGCTGAGATTCAAACATTGTTCACTAGCTCTTGCAACTTTGAGGATGAAAGCTTGCCACAGAGAGGGAGTCCGCATCTTTTGTGCCATTGGTAAACAGTCGCACCAGCCTAGGAGGTATGATCACCCGTCTTCTTTTTACCTGAGAAAAACCAGCCTTTTCCATTTCAGCCAGTTTTGTCAAACTTCTTTTTATTTGCAATTGAATTCACTTTTTACCAGAACAGCAAAACTATTGTAGGAAGAAAGATTTAAAGCCAGTCAAGATGGCCTTTCTGCTGCTTAGAGCAGGCCAGCACTACAGTCAACTTTATCTTTTTTTTCTGTCTCTGATCTTCTTCTCCATGGACCCCATTCTGTGTCCTGAGTTGATGTCCCTGCCAGTTCTGCAGTCTCCCAGGCTAGAAAGCTGGAGGTAATCTTAACTCATCCTCCTTCAAGCTGCACCTTCCAGTTGGTAGACAACTTGGGTTGCTCCTGTCTCTGTACATTTGTGGGGTTATGATCAAGAAGACATATGTCACGATGGCATTTGTGTAGTACATGAAATTGTCATGCTAACCATACTGCCTCCTCCTCTTGCTGCTTGGGCCCAAGTACTGTAAGTAGGATTGTTCTAGCTGGCATCCTTGCAAAGTAGCCCTTTAAAATGCAAATTTGTTCCTGTTAGTTCTTTACTTAAAAATCTTATGAATTATTGTTTGTTTCAAAGTTAGAAGTTGAGTGAGACGTTCTTTTGTCCTAGAATGAGTGTTAGAGTCCATATTGTAAAGAAAGCATAACTCCCCTTCATGCACGTATAATCAACCAATCAACTGTTAGTACAGCCTTATTATAATCAACCACCACTGAAGCTTGTATAAAGGAAGTTCCAGGGAACCAGCATTCTGATATAGCAGGTGAAGATACTGCCTGTGACACCAACATTTCGTATGGGTGATGGCTTGATTCCCGGCTGCTGCACTTGCAGTTTCCTGACTATGTGCTTGGGAAAGAACAGAGGATGGTTGAATTTCTTGGACCCTTGCACCCATGTGGGAATGAATCCTGGAAAAACCTTCTGGTTATTGCTTCAGTCCAGCCCAGCTCTGGCCATATGAGGAGTGAAGCAGATGAAAGATCTGTCACTCTATCTCACCTTCTTTCTCTCTGTCATCCTGCCTTTCAAGTAAGTACACTAAGCCAAGAGGGAGTGAGAAAGAGAGAGAGAGAGAAAAGAAGAAAAGGAAGGAGGAAAGAAGGAAGACAGGAAGGAAGGAAAGAAGGAAGAAAGGAAAGAAGAAAGGAAGAAAGGGAGGGAGGGAAGGAGGGAGGGAAGGAGATAAGGAGGATTGAGTCATGCCTGGTGGATTCATTTCCAGTTCTGCTGTAAGTTGCCAATGCTCTGGGGGAATTGCATGTTTGTGCCCTCCACCTTTCCACCCCTAGGTCCTGCCCCCAGGCGAGGGAGGGAAGAGAGCTTACCTCATCTTATGTGGATGGCAGAGGGTTAAAGATCAGTTTCATGTTACACAATATAAAATAAGAAAAATAAAAGCAAGCTCTTTTGACTTCACTCAAGTTTGACTTGACCTTTGAATATTAAACACATCAGCTGCTGCCCCCAAACTTACCCTTTTTTCCGTGGTAGGAAATAGAAGAACATTTCAAACAACTGTTGATATTTTTTTTAAAACTATGGTTAAGATCAGGTACTTCCGAAAAGAACAAAAATAATGAAAGGCCCTTGTTCCCTGAAGGAGAATGCTTACCTTTACATTTTCATGTTACCCCAGAGGACACTGACTGAGGTGCTTTCAATGACATTTGCATGTGTGACTCACTGTAAAATGTATTCTTATTTTCCAGCCACCTAATTCATTCCCAAATATAAATAAGGTATAGTGGTCATGCATTATACTTACCGATCGCCTGATTTAGGCTTTTTTTTTTTTTTTTTAAGGTAGCTTATTTCTTATCTGAAGCTCCAGGAATGAATAGTTTGACAGACAGATATTTCAAAATACGTAACAATTTTCCCCCTAACTGCAGCAGCTATTGAAAAAAAGAAGAAATAAGTATGCATAATGGAAATCTTTCCCCAGGGCCTTTTAATTTCCTCCAAGCCTGGGGAGAAAACATTTCATTGAGGAGGAAAAGTAGGGGAAGCTTAGCAGCCAAAAAAAAAAAAAAAAAAATGCTGAAGAAGCAAAACTTGTATATTTATTTTTTTAAATGTTAGATCACATTAAGAAACTAATGGAATTCTGTGTGTTTGGTTCTACATGTACTGTGAACATCAGTCAGGGTTTAGGACTAAATGGATAAAAATAACATACTGAAATGCTTCGTGGGACAATAAAACACTTATTGCCAAAGGGGGCCTTAGCAATGAATATGTCTCATGTTCAGAGTTTCAACTGATTCCCAAGGAGGGTAAGTGACTTGACAACTTCTTGGTTAATGAAGGAGCTGGGGCTAACCCTGTGTTTCTTGGCTTCATATTTCTGTACCTTGGTTGCACCTTGAAATCACCCAAAATCACTCATGCCTGATTCCACTCCCAGATATTCTGATATTAATTGGTCAGATGTGGCTTTGACCTTGAGACCCGGGGCACTACAAATGTCTGTTGCATTGTGCTTACCACCAGGTTGCATGCATTATACATTGTTCTGTATACAGTGTTCTGCAGGCTGTAGACATTCTAGCCGTAATAGTTACCCTTCTTTGATGCAAATGTGATTTCCATTTGCTTGCCTCGTGCACTCCTCTCTACAACTAGGGGCTAAGCAAGAGTGTGAAGATGTAGGTCACAGTCTGTCTTTCAAAGTGCGGGTCCTGTGCTCATGAACCTTGTAGTTTTGTTTTTGCATGACCCACTAATTGGTGCACTCAGCCTTGCTGTGAGTGTGCTCTCCAGTTCCCCTTCCTCCACCTAAATGAGCAACTGTTCCCTGGGCACAACAGGGAACACCTTCGTCGGTGAGCAAATGCCCCCACTTCCCCTCCCTCTTACACTGCCAGGAGATGACAAGTGAGAAAGCTCCAGCTTGACCTTCAGGTGAGGCTATTGAACACCTGTCTTTTTTGTCCTTATCCTCCATTGCAGAGGAACACTTTTTCCCTCAAGCAAGTAACCTCGTGTCAGTTTAAAACACAGAATTTTCAGCTGGAAAGGACCTTGAAGATCATCTGGACCAGTGTCTGGCTGGGCAAAAATTCTTTCTCTGCTTGCCTGGCAGATGGCTATCTGGCTGCGACTTGAATGCTGGCCGTGAACAGCACTCATTCATTTCTCCCCAGCTCATTTAACTATTAGAGGATGCCAGTTATTACCATTCCTTTTTAAGTTAGATCTTTTTACTTAAACCACTGACAGGTTTAACTTACTATAAATTCTGCCACCAAGTCCTAGCTAGCTCTTTGATCAGGGAAGCTAGGTTTAGAAGAATGATCAGAACATAACTTCACTGGCAGCATTCCATTGGCAGGCATGAACTGGACTGCTTAAATCACTATAAAGTCATTTCCCCTTGACTTTGGAAACTCATTATCTCTAGCTACTGAGAGCATCAGCTGCTTTCTGGGCAAAGGCACAGTTATTAGAGTGAGCCTTATATCTCTCGGCAGCTCCACACACCTGTACCATCATGCCGTCATGCGGAGGTCCTAGCCTAGACTAATATAACCATGAGGGATGTGTGTGTTTCCCAATAAGGGCACTGTGTCTTGCAGCCAGTACAGCTCCCAAGGCTGCCTGTAAATTCCTGAGTTCTCCAGGAGGCTTATTGTGAGAGAAGATTGTTGCATTGAATCTTTTACAAAAAGCTACAAAATACCCATATGGTGTCTGATTTTGCCTTAGCAGTGGAGGAGGCTCCAAAAAGAAAAACAGAAAGAGCCTACATGTGCACCTTAAATGCTTGTACATGTCTAGATCCTGAGCAAAACTGTGAGAAACTGAATTTGAAAATCTTCCTTTTTTAAAAAATAACTTTCACTTCAATTTTGGTTATCTTTGATACCACCATCTTCTTTCCCAATTCGTTTGCAATATTTCAGGGACCCTATGGCTCCATAAAATTGTACTATGCAAGTTGTACTGAGCTCACACTTTGTGCCTTGCTGCCCAATGTATGGAGGTTAGCCCAGTGCCAAAACATCACCTGAAGGATCGTTAGAAAGGTAAGATCTTGGAACCTCCATGGACCTTTCAGGAATTCAAATTTGCATTTTAGCAGACTCCCAGGAGACTGGGCAGGCATGTCACAATGTGAGAAGGGCTGCTCCAGAGAGCTTTCACAACCTTTGCTCTCTTACCTCCCAAACAATGATCACTACAGTCTTCTCTCACTGTTTGTGGAGACCTGTTTTCTGTTGTGTGACAGATCTTTAGCTTATTATGTTAGTATGTTAGTGTATTATCCTCCCACAAGCATTTATGCACATTTTAATTGGGTGGAGCCAGTATCTTAATCCAGAAGAGTGATACTTATAAAGATACTAGTGTGGCAATGAAAGGAGTGATATTAAGGACAGAGGAATCTCTGGCAACTTTCAGTCAAAAATGGATCAGGCTATGCAAGATCACAGTGGGCTCCTTCTTGAAATTTTCATATGCCTTTCGCTTGCTTATCACTCATGTACTCATTTGTTGTAAAAGTACATGCAATTATTACAGCAAATATGTTAAATGCAGAGGTTAAATGTTGGAAAATTAAAGCCACCTGTATTTTCAGTTCACAGTAAAACTTTGTTAACACTTTGTTTAGGTGCATGTGCTTATAGATACTTTTCTGTAAAGTACAATTTATATGAATTTATATTTAAGTAGTTTCAATTTATCCTTTACAGTTCTTTAGAGATGAGTTATGAGTTTAAATAGTTGCATTCTACAAATTTGTGCAATTCTTTATTTGTGTAAATTTTTAAATTCCCAGTTCTTCTCCATTATAAGCAGTATTGTGGTAAGCATTGGTGTCCATGAATCTTGGTGTACGCATTTAGCATTTATTGAACTTCTGTGTGCTAATTGCTAGGCATGAAAGGCTAAGTCCATGAAATCATGATCTTTGTGAGGAGTTTGTATTCAGAGAATTCATTGTGAAATGAATCAGGTGCTCAGGTAGCTTCTACAGAGTGTCAGAGTCAATGTGTTTATATTTCATCCTGTGCACTTTTCTCGTGTGTTTTCCAACCTGAAGAATTGTTTGATCCAACTTTTATAGGTGATATGGTTCTTGATTTTTAAAGCAGACATCACTGATAATAATGTATTGTTGAGCATGCAGTACTGACTCTCTCAGATTGTAAACTTTACATTTTCAAGATGTCCTTAACCCTCTCCAGCACATCTTTGTTCATACTTGATCTTAGTGACTAAGAAGGGACTGTAATAGAACAGTGTCTTTTTAGGCAAGGCGGTGATAAATTAATGCTCACTGCTTCCACTAGCCTCATAATGAAGGAAATTGTGACTTGCATAGCAAAACAAATTAGCATTTTGTGGGAGCTACAGTGAATCTTGTGTGTGGCAAAATCTCTTGAACAGTAATGAGTAAACTGAGATCAGCTGCGGAGCTGTGCTAGGATGCACAGACAAGCATTAGTGATGTGGCTTGTTAAAGCATTCTGTGGCTGCTGCCTTTGGCTCTTGTCATCTGGACTTCTTTTTCTACATCTTAAATGTGGGGCCCCTCTTCATAGATGATGCAGCTACTGCCTTAACCATCTCCGAATCCCATCCCTCCTGTCTGCCTACCCACTGCACAGGAGCTGTTTTGGTGCAGGTCAGTTTCTATAAGGTGAAGGGGCCAAGAGTAATGGCAGAGCCTACAAGCTACTCAATTTCTCAGATTATATATATATTCTACATAATATATAACACATAATATACAATATATTATATTTTGTAGATTATATATTAGTATATATTAGCATAGATATATAATATGTATTATATGTGATATGTAATATATAAACATAATATATATATTTTTTTACTTGAAAGAGTGTGTGTATGAGAGAGAGAGAGAGAGAAACTTGCATCTGCTGGCTTACTCTCCAAATGGCCACAATGATCACGGCTAGGCCAGTCCTAAGCCAGGGACTTCTTCAGGTTTCCCCTTTGGGTACAGGATCCCAAGACCTTGGTCCATGCTTCACTGCTTTTCTAGGCCATTAGCAGGGAGCTGTATCAAAAGTGGAGCAGCCAGGGCTCAAATCAGCACCCATATGGAATGCCAGCTCCTGGTCAGAGCATTTCACTGCACAGTTCTAAGGGAGTCATTCTCATTTACCCAGTTCCCATTTTTAACTTTTTTGCACTTAGATTTGCACTTAGATCTTGCTCTCCTGGTCAGCTGAACACTCTGGGTTCTGGAGTCTGGTTTCTTCTGTTTTGTTGATTCATGTGGTGGGCCTGTGCCCCAGTTCCCCACGTGATGCTGTGTAGAACAGGTTGAGGGAATTATTGCCATTTTTCAAGAGCAGAAACTCATGCAACTTTCTGTATGAATGCAACACTTGAAATTACCTTGAGTGCCTCTAGATGTCCCTGTCATTGAAACCACTTATTATCCTGAGAGAATGGCCATTATATATATGGTCAGACCCAGAGCTACAGCCATAAGCTATGTGACTTGCCTTGGACAACATTCAAACCATGCTGGATCTCCCATGGTGCAGAAGAGTGAAAGTCATATTTCCAGTCCTCTGAGGGGACAGAACACTAGCTGGAGACACACATGTGAGTCACAGGTGTCCACTCATGAAAGCTGCTACCAGTGGTCCACTATGAAGTGGCCTGGGGCCCAATAGAGCTTTGCCTCCACTTACTCTTTGTTTCTCAGATATTCACTGGAGCCACTTAAGCATCTGATACATTCACACTGACCACAAGTGAGGCAGATATAGTGTTTATTGAAAAGTGAGACCAACAACAAACAAAATCATAAATATCAAACAAATGATGCTTTAGGAATACAGAAATGAAGGCAGCAAGCCAGGGTGGTGAGACCATCTGTGTGCTTAGCAAAACCTCTGTGAAGGATGCCAACTCTGGCTGTGAAAAGAAGGATGGGAGAAGCTGGCCAGGCATGGGATCATGAGATGGGTTCCAGGCAGAAGCACTGCACAGGAGACTCAAATGAAACCCAGTGTGATCATGGATGGCCAATGCCCTGGCTGTTTTGATAAGTTCCTTGCTGCACTCTCCATCCTGAAGCCTACCAGTGACTCTGCCATACCTTTTCTCTGACTACAGGTTTTCTCCTGTCAAGTATGTGTTATCAACTGCTGTGGCTCAGAACCTAGAGGGACATGGCAACAGCAGAGGACATTCACCTCTTGTAGAAAGTGACCCACAACCCAGAGTTTACCTGTAAAATTTTCCTTTTCCCCTTTATCCTGCCACTGCCAGTGGTGTGAAGTTGCCATTGTTGTTGGAGTCTAAACTGTGGGGGCCTGGAGAGACAGATAGACAGACAGACAGACAGACACACACAGAGAGAGAGAGAGAGAGAGAGAGAGAGAGAGAGAGAGAGAAAGCAGGAGAGAACTAGGACTAAACTTTTGCCATAGTCTAGTTTTTTTAAGCTCCCATTTCAAACACTGGGCTTGTGATCCTTCATAAACCCTACAACTAAAGCAATCTTCTGAAATTTCTAGAATGCCAGTGCACGATCATACTAAATTTGCCTTAGGCAAAGAAAAAAACAAAATTATACACATTTGCTTTAGTATTGTTACTTGCACTTAGAATATGTGCTAACATATTGAAATAGCTAGTGAGCTCACAGCTTGAGGGCTGAACTTTTTATTCCCATCTCCTGGTGTTCACCCCTTTGTCTAATTCCTTCCTCTGTAATATGGGCAGGACCTTTGACTTGCTGCTAGGCAATAGAGTTTGGCAAACATGATGGGCTATTTTGCTCCTGTGGTTGTGTTACACTATACAAGTCCTTGTTTTTTGGCATGCGTTAGACTTTTCTTGATGGCTTGATGGAATAAGAAACCATGAAATAAGCCATGTGGCAAGGAACTCTAGGTAGCCTTTAAGAATCGAGGCTACATTGATTACAGAAAGGGGTCCCAGAAACTGCAGGATAATAACCTAAGAGCAGGAGGAGCAATGTCCTTGACTAGGCTGGATATTTTAATGGGCAGTTGTTCTCCAAGAATTTTAGGGTCTCTGAGGCCAAGGCTTAGTGGGAAGGAGCTTGTCCAGCTTTTTTCCTGCAGATTGACAGATACTAGAGGCTAGTAGCTGATAGCAGGCAAGTTTCAGGGTTGGGAAGATAAAGCCCCAAGCTAGTGAAAAAAGAAAGTACCAATGGAAAAGAAGAAAGGGGCTGGAAAGCCAAAAGCATTATCAATAAAAGCAGATGGTGTGGACTAACCTAGACAAGTACTACTCTACTCTCACTTTTCACCAGTTAAATCATCTCAAGAGAAAAAAATGAAATTAGGATATCAATTTCTGGCACTCAAAAAAAATGAACAAATTCATTTATAGAGCAGCTTTAGAAAATCCTAGGTCATAGAAAACCTCCCTCCCTCCCTCCCTCCATCCTTTGGGAAGTGAACCAGCCTATCTCTGGCTGTCTCTCTCTGTCTTGATCGAGCTTATTTCACAAAGGGTGGAATTCAAATTTACAGAGATGGTTCTAGGATTTAATACAAAAGCAAAGACAATCCATGATTGCATTTCCAGTCCTCTTTTGTTCCCTTTGGCAGAAAAGCATTAGCTCTGACCTGGAATGAATATGTGTCAACACATTCTCCAGCTCTGGGGGAGTTGTTGCTGGTATTACCTTCTCTTTTATCTGAAGCTCTCCTGCATCTATGGAACCTTTACAGCATGACTCAACTCCCTACCTGTACTTTTAGGACATGTTTGCAAGATTTGGCAAATAAAAATACAGGAAGCCCGCTTACATTTTAATTTCAGCCAATGACCAATAATTTCTTAGCCAAATTGTGTGTCAAATATTGTGTAAGACAAACTTATTCTATAAAACAAAGGCACATAGTATATCTGAAATCCACATTTGGGAGTCTTGTATTTTGACAATCATATCATGGAGGCGTGTCAGTGGAATATTCGAGCTCCCACTATAGACCAGTTTTTAGCTCTCTTTTGGGAACACTGTTCTGTTTAAAGGACTTAAAAAGGAAAAAAAATGCAGGATGATTGGCAAGGAATTCTACTTACCTTATATGTAATTTTAATTTTATCTTGGAAGATAAAAATGTAGATTAAATGTCCATGGAATTAATGGATATAAAAAAATGAGAGTCTCATAGTACCTGTTCCTCAATCATTGTTAAATAAATAAAATAGCAATGTAAACTTTTGACCTTGCACATCAGTATGTGTATTACCATCTTTTATTTAATTTATTCAAAGACAGAATGGTCAAGATGTAGGAGAGGCAGAAAGCGAAAGAGGCTTGTTCACTCCCCAGATGGAAACAACAGCTTGGGCTGAGCAGGAGCCCCAAACTCAAACTGGATTTCCCACTGGAATGGCTGGGTTCCAAGTACTTTGATAGAATTCTGCTAGTTTCTAAGGAGCAAGAGCAGGAATTGGAGGGAGGTGTGTGGAACACCTGGGTCTGAAACCATACTCTGATATGGGATGTTGGTGTTGCAAGGAATGGCTTAAACTGCTGTGCCATACCTGCATTATCACCATCATTTTTTTTCCATCTGGCAACCTTGTTTTCAGGATTAAGCTTAATGAAAATAGCTAATATGTTAGCATTTTTAAAGTTGAAATTAATGTGGAAGGCTGGACCCAATACTGGGGACTCAGGCCAAATTCACTACAGGAAGGCAGTGACCGAGTCCTAGGCTTTGGGCAGCCAGTGTGTCTATTGGATGCAAGGCTCTGCCTGCTGGCCACCCGGTGGCGAGCTCTGGGGTTTTTAGGGTATGTAATTGCTGCCTAGAGACTCCCATGGATAAGGCCAGTGTAGGTGAGTGTAGGTGAGGGATGAATTCTGGGTGGTTCCCAGTGATGGGGTCATGGAACTTTCTGGCAAGCGTGGGTACTGAGACCTGGCGATTTGGGGGTGGGGGGAGAGTCTATAACATCTATTTGGGCCAGACTGATTCACCAGCCCAAATGTGAATCCTGAGATGGACTGTTAGCATAGAGCATCACTGACTACCACACAGCAGTCCACATGAAAGCTATGGATGGGGGCCTGTCTGGAAGGGCTAGGTACCAGTACTTGACTCAGTGGTGGAACAGTGGATGGGTCACACTTGACAGGGTCAAGACACTAACCAGCACATGAGAGAACCAGGTCCAGGGGAAGATTCTGTCAGGGGAAGTGTGGGCCCAACCCTGTGAAAATACATGTCCTACAGGTTAGCTCATAAGCTGGAGTGGTGATGGGCTGAGCTAGGTGTGATCATGGCACCTGCCATCACTTACAGGTAAAAAGAAACAACAACAGTCTGGGCAAGTCAAGGGAGCACCATGCGAATGTGCAACCTAAAATAGGATGTGAGGTGGGGCAAGTTGCAACTGGAAGGGAGCTGACTGGGCAGGGCAGAGCAAAGCTCAACTCACAAGGAAGAACCGAATTCAGGATGAGGCACAAGTACATCTACTGGTCTGCATGAGCCAGGGATACTAGGTCACAGCTTCGAAGGTAAAGGCTGAGACAGGTGAGGGGCTAAACCAACTGGGTCAGAGCAACCAATGGCACATGCATATTCTAGGGCTGGGAATAGGTTCGGTTGGGGAGCTGTGAGAGTATACCCTTTCTGGGTTGGGATTCCTACAGCAAAGTGTGGGGGCTGGAGTTGGGGCTACGTTCTGGGCTGGATATGGCTGCAGTCTCTCTTGGCACAAGTGTGAACTGGGGCTGGGTACACCTAACTGGGCTAGACACCAGCACCATCTGGAGCTCTGGAGAACCTGGGTAGATGTAGGATGGACTAGGCTGGGTCTCTGCCCCTACTGAGCCATGTGTGAGCAGTGTCTGGGTATGGACAAGCCTTGGCTGGGCTGAAACATCCAACAGTAAGAACCAGAATGGGTTGAGGGCCAGCAAGGAGGGCTGGCCCATGGAACCACCAGTATGTGCAAGACCTGGCACAGGGAGAAGTTCTGAAGGAGGAGCTTGGGGAACTCCTCTGTTGGGACACAGTCCCTGCAGGTGAATGCAAGAACCACGATAGGGAGCAACCCAGACCAAGCCAGAGGAAGATACTCACCATCATACATTTGGCATAGGTCAGGGCAGACCAGACTCAACCAGTTCACATCAACTGCTGGCGAATCTGAGCACCAGAATAGAGTGTGGGTCGGGCCAGGTTTGGTCACGACACAAACCAGTGCACATTAGAGAATGCCAAGGTATCGCTTCTCGGCTTTTTGGCTAAGATCAAGTGTAGTATCTGTTTTTATCAGAGAATGCCAATGTGAGGTGAGCTATATCAGATGTGGCCGCAGCACCCATACAGCACACATGAGAAACAGTGAAGGAGGGAGCAAAGCCAGCAGGGGAATGTGGGCTCCCCTGCTGGACCACCACTCCCACTGGAGAGCATGAGTTGGGATGGGGGCAGACAAGACCAAGCAGGGCTACAACACCTGTGGGCCTCATGTGAGCTAGATCAAGGAAAAACCAGGTTGGACTGATTGTTTTGACTGGTGCAAGCATAAATTAGAGTGGGTGAGGGTTGGTTGGGCTTTGCCACATCATCAGATGGCAGAGGCTGGCACTGGGGGTTTAATCTGTCAAGTTAAACTCCAGAACCACCTGGAGAGTGCACAATCCAGAAGTTGACACGGCCCAGTAGGGAAATAGTGGGCATCTCTGTCTTGGGTTACCATTCCCACTGGAGAGCACAAAAACCAGGAGTGACTAGACAGAAAGGCACCTGCCAGTATGTGTGGGAGCTGGATACTAGGTTGGTTGGGTTGAACTAGGCTTCAATGCCCATTGACAAGTATGAGAGCTAAATGGAATGTGGGACAGACTGAACAAGTCTGCGGTACATACTGGCAAGCATGGGAACCAGGGTAGGGTACAGGCCTGATGGGGGTAATGGGGAGTTGCCTTGACTAGGCTGTAGCTCCCACTGGTTTGCATGAGGACCGAGTATGAGGTGGGCAGGATTGGGCTGGACTGCAACATCCATCAGTCCGCATGGAAGACAGGGGCTGGAAACAGAACTGACCCAGCAATTGCAACGACCAGCATGTGCATGTGCTGATTGGGGCGACAGACTGTGCCAGACCCTGAATTGGCAAGCACACACAAGAATCAGGTCTGGGATCATCTTAGATGAAGTTTCTTTGGATATCCCTCCAACTGAACTGCTGGTCTCAAAACCCCAAACATGAAGAGACTAACTCAGCCAGTAGATTCTGAAGAGATTTCATCGTGCTTGGAGTGGTGAGATTGGCAGCAATTCAGAACTGTTGAATTATCAAAACTGCTTGAGCAGAACCCTTGGAGCATGCTCCATATCAAGGACCTGGGATGGGTGGGAGGCTTGGTGGGGCTTTTGCCTTTTTTTCTCCCCTGACCTCAGATACAGGGAAACAAAAATGATGATATTAGTGTGGAAACAATGGTCTTACCCACTTTCATGTAGTCCTTGACCCTTTGTATCCTAATCAACTATGTAAGATTATAAAAAAAATGTTTTAAAAGAAAGAAACTTATATGGAACAATTAAAATGCTGATGTATTAAATAACAAATATTTGAATAAGAAGGAGCTTCTAGAACTAGGCAGTATTGTGGAGCAAAGTTGGTTTATAATGTGCACCCACCTACCATCACATAAGCAAGTTATATTCACAGACAAAGTGAAGGAAATGACATACAGGAAAAGATCTGGTTGGCTGATGTTGGCATTTGCCTTATGTGGGCATAGTCTGAACAGCTGCCAGCCTGTGATTAGCTGAAGCCCTATTACTGTGATTGGCTGAAACTCAGTCACTGGATTACAAGGATACATTGCCAACTTAGGATACAATCTGTTTACACATTAAGATAGGATACAGTGCATTCTGGAGACCTGTTTGGGTCTCCAGATATACATAAATACACATACACATATATACGTGTATATATACACATATACACGTATACATATATATGTATATATACGTGTATATTTATATATTTATATTTTATATATTGTTTATATTTTATTTTGTATATTATTATATATATATATAAATATATATATATATTTTTTTAGCCCAAATACAGAGATAGAATTTAGGACACACGTAACTGTCAGAATTGAATGGGAAGAAATTTTCTATCAGCAACTATATGTTCCAAGCAGCAGCTTAACTGCTGAAGCAAATGCCAACCCTTTAAAAAATTTTTTTTTGGATTATGTTTAATTCAGTTTGAAAAACAACAGTCCATGTCTCTTTTTCCGCTTGGAATTTGAAGTCATGTATTTATTCTGAAGTTAAGACAGGTTTAATTCCTACTGGGAAGGAGCTAATTTCTTTAGTGTTTCCATTGTAAATCTTGTTTCTGATTTAAAAAGGGAGAAAATTACCAAATGACTACAATAGTCAGGGGTTGGACAGACTGGATCTAGGAGCCCAGCATTCAATATGTGACACATAAGAGGGGCAAAAGCTTGGAACTCAATCCAGATCCCCCACGTAGGGGCAGGGCCCCAAGCAGTTGGGCTTCTCCTGCTTTCCCAGGAATATTATCAAGGTGTTGGATCAGAATAGAAGTGCTGAAACTTGAATTGGCACTCTGATGAAGGATGCTGGTATCATATGTGAAAGCTTAATTCACAGCAAACAATAATGTTGCATGCATTACTTTCATAAAGTTTCCATCACAAAGTATCAATGGCTGAGTGGCTTAGAATAATAAAATTGATGGCATCTTGCCTTTAGAGGCTGGAAGTCTGGGAACCAGGTGTGGATGGGGCTGGTTTCCCCAGAGGGCTGTAAGGGAGAGGCTACTCCTGGTTTCTGGTAGTTGCTGGCCACCCTCTGCATCCACTTGAATCTATCCCTATCTTCACATCTTCACATTGAATTCTCTCTGAGTCATCTTCTTGCAAAGACACCAGTCATGTTGGATTAGGGGCCCACTCTGGGATGGCATCGTTTTAACCAAGCCCATCTGCAATGATCCTTTTTCCCAGAAGGTCACAATCTGTGATGCTGGAGGTTCAGATGTTGATGTGTTTGTGGGGAGAAGCAATTCAACCCATGGTGTAGGGGCTGTACACGGCTGCCAAACAAATCCTACAAAACATGTTATTTCAGTTTTCCTCCTTTCTGCAGTCCTCATCTCAGGTTTTCAGGAAAATGTGCGTGTTATGCTACATGCTGGATTTACTATATTCCTCATTTCTGCGGGTGCCTTTCCATTTCAGAGGAGCTCTAGGCATGGCTGGTTTGCAGTGAATTTGTCTGTCTCAACAGAGCAGAGTTGCCACTCATGTGGTCATAATCTCCACACCCGAAAGTGACATTGAGTTCATTAGGTGGCATTGTTCCAGGCATTGGCATCTCTGGTGCCCATTGACCTTAGCATCACATCCCTGGTTTGCCCTTCTCTTTCCTTTCTTCTCCCTGGTGCCCTTCCTGCCAATCTGTGATCACCTCCTGCCTCTCTCCTGGTGTTCTCACACCCTGTTTGACAGTGAGAGGAAAATAAGCTGTGTGAGATCTCTCTATGCAGCTCCCCTGCTTCTTCAAAGAAAAAACTGTCCCATAAAAGCCACAAGTAATTAAGTACTGAATGTAGACTGCATCATGGGGCACTTGGCTTTGTGTCAAAAGGCCCAGCACTTTGCTATCAAAGGCCCGAAATAGAAATCACATTAAAAGATAGATTTATGTTTCTCTCACCCTTAGCATGAATTTGGAAATTTGCAGTTCAGGGCTGGTAAAGTGGGACTTTGATCTCTTGTAAGAAGACATTTCCTCCTGTCTGTCTGCTTCATTCTGGTTGCAGGTAGCACCTCATCACGGCATTGGTTCTCAACTCTCCAGGAAGTGGAAAGAGTGGAGAAGGCAAGAGGCACTTCCTCATCTTTAAGTGAGGTCCTCTTGTGCTTTACTGGGAGCCCTGCCCCACAGCTTCTGATTTATCTCATGGGATGCCCACTCTCTGAGGGAGGCTGAGAAGTAACATTTCTTCAGACAGTTTGCTCAGGCTGCACCACACAGTGGCCCAGTTGGTAAAGACAAGAGGAGGGTTGGGGAAGAGCAGGCACTGGTGGTCTCTGCACAGTCTGGCCCAGCCTTGCCCAGCTGATGCACCAGTGCTCTGGCCTTCTGTCTGCTAAATGGGCATTGTATCTCTAACCCTCTGCTCTCCACTGGCAATGGGAAGGTAAAGGGAGTTGGGAATGTACAGTCAGTTCAGAAGAAGCTCTTTGTTTCAGTAGTCAAAGAAAGATCAGACTCATAACTGTGAAGCTTACCTCTAGTCTCACTCATGTCTGATGTATATGACTTTTGGATGAAATTTTGACCCCAGAGTTTGTATGGGGCTGCATTAAGGCATTAGGGTCTGCTGGACAAGGAGAATGCGTTTTGCGTGAGAGAAAAGCTGAAGGAGATGCATAATGGAATGTTACAAGCAGATTTGTGCCAAATCTGCCACCTACCCAAATTCGTGATGTTGAAATTCTAATCTCTTGTACCTCAGGTTGTGACTCTCTGGAGATGAGGCTTTTGACAATTTGATCACATTAAAAAGGATGAGATCATTATCATGCACCCTAATCCAGAATGACTGCTGTATTAAGAAGAGGACATTTGAACACAGCGGTATTAAAGGAGAGCATGTCAGGGCAAAGAGAGGAGACAGCCCACATACAGCCCTGGAGAGAGGCCTCCAAGTGAAATCCACCTTGCAACACCCTGATCTCAGCTCTCTAGCCTCCAGAACTGTGTTGAAGCTACTCAGATTTGGTAGATCTAGCAAACTAATACAGATTATTTTTGCCTTATTGGGTTTTTTTATTATTTATTATTTTAATTCATTAATTACATTGTATTATGTGACACAGTTTCATAGGTACTTGGATTCTCCCCACCCCTCCCCAAAACCTCCCACCATGGTGGATTCCTCCACCTTGTTGCATAACCACAGTTCAAGTTCAGTTGAGATTCCCCCTACAGCAAAATTCCACTGGGTTTTTCAGTAACACTAAACAGGAGAGAAGGTTTCATCTTTGTGTTTGGGAATGG
Organism: Ochotona princeps; assembly: GCF_030435755.1. Classification (NCBI taxonomy): domain Eukaryota; kingdom Metazoa; phylum Chordata; class Mammalia; order Lagomorpha; family Ochotonidae; genus Ochotona; species Ochotona princeps. The sequence goes on from NC_080841.1 coordinate 42,635,724, forward strand.
CTTCTGCACTTGTATTTAAAGCCTACCTTAGGGTTACCCTCTATACCCACTTCCCAATAGCAGGCACTGATGAATGAACATACAGGATCCTCTTCTGAATCCAAATAGCTCTTATACACATCTTCCTGACATTGATTTTCATGCAGCTGCTTTCCCATGCCCAGAGAATGGTGCCCCTTTTCCCATCCAACCTTATCACCGCCCTCTCTGATTCAAAGTGAACATCATTATCTGGGAGAAGACCTATTGCAGAGAGCCATAGGCAAAGAAAATCTAAAGGAGAAATGGAAAAGATTGTTATTCAGGTCAAATCCTTTGATGGTAAGTACAGTTACTGAAAGCAACCCAGGTTTCTTCCAAGGGTTATTTTATTATAAGCCATGAACTATCATTCATCTCTGACTTGGCCTTGTCAGTTGGAGCATTGACTGGGGAAGAAGAGTTCAGGGACATCCTAAAATATTAACATACAGAATATTAACATACAGCCTGGATGGCCCTGACCTGTCACTCCCCAGTGAGAAGGGACATCCATGACTGCCCAAGAGCTTGGCATGGGGCCTGTTGGATTATACATTGCCTCACCTTGTGCAGTCACATGCATGGGTAGTGACCATGAGGTTAAGTGACCTCCAGCGGCTGGCAGTTGTTACTCTAGTCATGGCTCCTCATTAACAGTATTTGAAGCTGTGTTTAAAAGCTACTTGACCATTAGCAGTCTGCATTTGCTGCCTCTAGAAATGTTCCTGAAATGCAGACAGTTTGATAGAGTTGTTAAGTCCATGAACTTTAACAAATTGATTGGCTTCAAACCTTACCTCATTTTCCACAGTTAAAAACATTGATTATACCTATAATGTGTACATCAAGGGGCTTACCTGGATTTTAAGCAGCACAATATGTCCAGTGGGCAATTGGTGCAACAGTTAAGATGCTGCTTGGGATACCTGCATCCAGTACTATAATACCTGGGTTCAAATCCCAAGTCCACTTTCAATCCAGCTTCCTCCTACTATGTACCTTGGGAGGCAGAGATAATGGCTCCCAATTCTGGATCTACATACACATGAGAGACCTGAGTTGAATTTCAAGCTCCTGACTTTGGCCTGTCACATCTTCGGTTGTGAGCAGATAGAAGATCTTCCTCTTTTAGGCTTGCTGCCTCTAAAATTAATCAAATTTTTAAAAGAAAAAGTATACTTCAGGATACCTAAGATTATTATAAACATTTAGTAAATGGGAGCTCCTTAGTTTGTTTAGATTTATTCCTTTTTTTCCTAAGTAAGTGAAAAAGTGAAGATCAGTAACTAAGAGCACTTTGGGATTGACTCCCTGCCCCATGACCTGTAACTCTCTATACCTTGATTTTCTCACCCTGAAGATGTGATTGTTATGAGGAGTAAGTGGGCTAAGCCATGCACAGGAGTCAGGCCAGAGCCTGACATGTGATGAGCCTGATAAAGTAATGGTTATTGTCATTATCAACATCATTATGATGATAACAACAGATTCATAGGGGAATGTAAGTTGTATAGTGAAGGCATTTTTCTTATTTCTTTACTCAAACATATTACTTGGGTGGGTTGGTTACTGAATGAGGCACTTTGGTGATGCACATGTATTTATGTAATTTAATTGTCACTCAAATAGAATGGTTGGCTATGACTACCTTATTTTGGAGGTGAGAAAAGTAAGATTTATGGAGCCATTTAGCTGTGTCAGAGCTGAAAACCAAGCGTTAAGTGCCCTGACCTCAAGCTCTGTTCCCATCAGAGTCCGTTGCTTCTCCCCTATCACCCACATCCCCAGCATGATCAGCTGTGGAACCCTGGGCTGGATGCCCTCATCTCTTCACCTGTCTGTTCTTGTAATAAATATGCCTCCCAACAAGAAGACAGATGTATTTCCTAGTACATTATGTAAATCAGGGGCCATTTCTGCAGGCCATATTAGTTGTCATAGACATGTGGTTCTTGTGTACACTATAGAATTACAGAATCTTACTGTGGTACTGAAACTTCTGGTCTCTGAGAGTCACAGTTTGTGAGGCAGATCTCTGAGATGTGAGGTCACTGTCTGGGAACCTGTGGCTGAGGGAAGGTCTCATGGAAACTGAAGGGATAACAGGTGCTATAGGTTGTTGAGAGTAGATGCCTCTGAACTGTGCAGGTGAGGTGACTGAATGCTCCTGCCCGCATGAAAATCACAGCATCCAGTCAAACAAGGCAAAAGAGAACTTGCCAGCGCTGACTGTGTAGACAGATGAACTTTCAGAACTACTCAGGCACTGTGGATGTCTCTACCATGCCCCCAAGCTCTTGAGAAGAACAAGGGACACAACCACAAAGTCCTGAAATATGTAGCTCCTGTTGTCTTGAAGCTTATGAGTGAGAATGGCGACTGACGCTACCAAGATTATAATAAAGACAGGAAAGCTGAGAAATGTAGCTGACCACATGGATAGAGAACCAAAGCAAACACCATCTCCTACTGTGATGGGTACAGATGTACACAGGCCTAGGATGGATAAGAAAGCTTTTGTCCCTTTACTTTTCTTTTTTTTAAAAAAATAGTACAGATTGACCTTTAATTTCATGGCTGTTCCAAAAATATTTCAGAAGTCTGGTTACCAGCTTGACTGGAAAATTGGCTCTGAAGAAATACTTTTAGTCTACTTACCACTTCCATGCTGCTGTTTTAATTATTTCACTAAGCCTCTGGTTAGATGTAAATCTTTGCTTAAGATTTGACGTGTTTGCTCATTGAATAGAAACTTTCTCTGATGGTAGTTCTCTCTTCATTCCTCCAAAACATTTTAGTTTAACAGGAAAAGATTCAACCCACTCATAAGCAGGTAACTATAACTTATTGTAACTACTCCAGGGTATGTTTTTATTTGGTTTCTAGTAAAACTGATCTAAGTGGTTGTCCTGTAGACCAAGTTAAGTTTTACCTCCTTGAGGAAAATCAGATTGCTTCCTGGTGTCCCTGTTTGTATTCTTATAATTTTAATCTACTTTCTGCCTTTTCACCGCTTGATTCTGCTAAAAGTGTGTTTGTGTGTGTCTGCGTGTATTTTTTTCTTATTTCCACTTACCTTTGGAGTTAGAGTTGGTTTCCACATTTAAGTAATGACTACATGTCCTTTACAAGCATGTCAGTGACTTCAGTATACTAAATGTCCAGCAAAGCCATTTGAGCTTGCCTAGAAACTTTACTGTCTTTCATTTTGTGACACAGATTAATGGGTAACACAAATTTGGGTATTTCCTAAATACTTGGAGTGCCAACAGTACATAGTGCGAGAAAGTACATCTGCCTACTCAAGTCCTAACTTGTGAATATGCAGGTGAAAGGCCCATGAATCTCAGGCCAGGACACCTAGGTGGGCTACACACTTTGTGAGAGACTGGGGAAGAGCATGACCCATGAGCCAAGCCAATGGAGCCTCTCACTGTGTGGGTATCATCTCCAAGAGAGCCACAAGGAAAATCTCCAGACTACATTCACAGAGATTTATAGTCAAGCAGATGGGCCTAATATTCTAACAGCTGCTCTGTGCATTCTGATCGAGGTGGAACATAGACCATATTTTATTGATTCTGCCGGAAAGGTGATGAAAGGGTTTCTTTTAATAAAGAAGATAAGGAAAGGCTTTTTATGTGCAAAGCCAGCACCATGCTATGAAGTCACAGATAATTGGTGGTTGTTGATGGCGTCTCACTGTCATGGTGAAAAGGGCCTTCCAACACAGCCCTCTAAACTGATGAGCCAGACTTTCCATGGACTCTTAAGAACATCATTTAGGAAGCTGTCTCTGTAGAATGCCTCTCTTTGAGACCTTTGCCAATCCTGGTCAAATGTGTGTGTGGAGATCAACACATGAGTTTCTCTCTGTGTGTGTTTTTCTCCCCCTCTCTCTCTCTCTTTGCCTCCACAATCCATCTGAAGCAGGAGCTATCCTCACCATGGTAGACGTGATACCCATGATGGAACTAAAAAAAAAAAAATCCAGTGGTTGGAGAGGGGCCTCAGGATCTTTCTTCTGAGCTCCCGTGCCCAGGCCTACTTGAACCATTAACAATGACTGCCAGTTAGGAGATGGTCAGGAGCTGCTGCTCAAGGCAGCACACCACCATCTAGACAGCCACAGCAGAGGTGGGAGGTTCTAGGGATCTCATATAAGTGTGGGGCTCAGAAGTACAGGTTTCCAGCTGGAGGAAGGCCCTGACAGCCTCAGCATCTAACTGTACCAGCTTCTCTCCATTTTGTTGCAAAGGAGACTTGTAGTGCACTTCAGTAAATGATACAGAAATTCATATGTAGGTTGTGTGTGAGGGATGAAGTATCAAAGAAATGTAAAAAATAGGTGCAGAATGTATAATATATTTTGGTTATATATATTAAATGTAATATATTTGGTGATATAATTCTTTTGGTTATGAATAAGAAGTAAGAAGAGAAGGAGTAGGGAAGAAAAGAGATAAACTTTCAAAAGTATTCAAGATGGACCTAGCACAATGGTTCAGTGGCTAAATCCTCACCTAACACATGCCAGTATCCCACATGGGCACCAGTTTGTGTTGTGGCTGCTCTACTTCCCATCCAACTCTCTGCTTGTGTCCTGGGAAAGCAGTAGAGGACAGCCCGCGGTCTTGAGACTCTGCACCACATGGGAAACCAGGAAGAATCTCCTGGCTCCTGGCTTTGGATTGGCTCAGCTCTGACCATTGTGGCCAGTTGGGGATTGAACCAGTGGAAGGAAGATATTTCTGTTTCTGTCTAAATCTGCCTTTCCAATAAAAATAAATCTGTAAAAAAAAGGTATTCAAAATATCACAAGATACACTTTTTTTTTAATTTGCCTGGTGTTATAATACAATATAATCTCCCTAAATAAAATTTTAAAACTGAACAAAAAAGCTAACAAAAAAAAAAACAGAAATTGCCAAAAATCCTGCTACTCAATATTGTAGTTAACATTTTAGTATACTTTCTAAAAATTTCATGGGAAATTGCAGAGTTCATAAAAGTAGGGAGCAAAGTACAGCTTTCCTGTGCATATGTCTTAGCTTCAGAAGGGCCAGTATACCACAGTGTCCATCACTGGATCATGCAAATAGATATACTTCTTCACTTCGTTTCATTTCTTTTCTTTTCTTTTCACAGTGTCCTACTGTGAGTTCATTTTTCACTCTGGTATCTTGGAAAATTATTTTAATACATAATATATAATGTTTGAATTATTTATGGTATGGTTGATACTAAGATGTTTCCTTTTTAAAAAGTTTATTTATTTGACAGGTAGATAGAAACAAAGAGACAGAGGTCTTCTGACTCCTTGAATGCGCCCAATAAGAGTTGGGCCAGACCGAAGCTGAGAGCCCAGAACTCAATCCAGGTATCTCGTGTGGGTGCATGCACTCCAGTGCTTTGAAGAGTTATTTGCTGCCTTCTAAATGATGCATCAGCAGAAAGCTAGAATCAGGAGCAGTGCTGAGAATCCAAAACAGGCATTTTGATATGGAATGAGGGCCTCCCACATGAAATCTTAACTTCTACAACAAGCATCCACCCCTGGTTGATACTGAATTTTTAAGAGAAATTATCACCTGGTAACATTTTGACAGTTGATCTGACAGTGGGCTTAGAACAAATCGAAAGTCGGTTTTCTGATACTTTTTTTTTACACATCCTTGTTCAAGCCTAAGATGAAAGCATTCAAATATGGCCTTGTGAAACACTCCACATATCCCTCATCTTAGCTTAGGACTGTGCAGTCCACCTGCTTTCCGGCAGGTCTTAAAAGCAGCCCATCACCTGCCTTCATCCTTATGCTCTGCCTCTCTTGGGACTTGTGTTTTGGGATCAGAGCACTTAGCTTTAAGTCATGCTTGCAAGGACTCTTGTCTGTTCCTGCAAGAGCTACTTCTTAGAAGTAATTTTATAAGAGGGTCAAACAAATCATCCACCTCCATGTGCCTTTGCAATTGCAAAATGGCATCCTTGGCTCTTCAAGGAGAAAATTCACAATAAAGACAGATATTTATCATCACAGTCTGCTTTATTCAGGAAGCCCAGACTCAAATGTTCAGCTTTATCACCTCCCAACATGTCAGGGCACCTGGTTGTGGTATCTGCTGGTGAAGTGGGGACAGGAGAGCTGTGCTACACAGTGGGGTACCAGCTATTAGATTTTTTTTATTAGGACTGAAAGAATGAAGTGTCCACATTGGCCATGTTTACTGAAGGCTACTCTGTGTACCCTGTGTTTTAGACCTGACTACTACATATTAACAAATGGTATCAGTTGTGGAATATTCTGGGACCAGTCTCTTGCATACATCATGGTGTCCAAACTGAGCTGGGACTTAAGCTTTCTACAGGGGTTCAGTTCTTCAGTTCTTTAGTTGTCCCAGCATTACAGATGCTGCCATAAGATCTGTACATAGAAAAAAAAATTCTTGTAACACTTAGAAGAACTTTTACTCACAAATGCAGTTGGCAAACCAGGACATTTTGACCGGATCAGTGGGTGTTTTCTATTTGACTCTAGAAAGGCGAAGTTCTCTGACCTTAACCAGAAAGTGGGAAGGAACTGCATGTGTATCTTGTACATGTCCAGTATCAAAGATGGAAAGGGATAATAGCCCTAAGTCACATCACCAGGTGTCTCACAGGCTATCCGTGCAACCAGGTAAAGTACATCCACCAGTGACTGGGACAAGTTGGTGGTTAAATTCTGAGAAAGTTGGTAATAGTTGCTAGCAGCCAGCAGGCATTTGCAACGCAACAAAATAAATCTCCCAGGAAGGGAAATAAGGAGAGAGACAGAACCAAGTCATTGTCACTCCATGGGTCCTGCCACACTGTGATGGTGTTTAGAACTCATTGTCCAGTGCATCAGGGTAATTCAATTGTGTTGATTTTGTTATTTTATTATTTTCTTAAACACATAAATAATTGTGGGGAGGGATTTACCGGTCCTCTTCTATGTGGACTAGGTGTGAATGCATTCATCTTTCCAAGAAACAGCTGTTGCCTAAAGTCTTCCCATTTAGCAGGGCTTGGGGACATCTGGCCTGTAGATCACATATGACACATGGAATCACTTGGTCTGGCCCTGCCAAACAACCACTGAGATGACTTGAAATTAGATAAATCTGCAGCAGGCTAATTTGTAAATTGATTATTTTGTGTGGCCCGTGAAGGATGTTATAAATATCTGAGTGGCCCTGTAGGCAAGAAGACAGACACTCACTCTGTAAACAGCTAGTCTTCCTAGACAAAACATCAGTGTTGCTGGAACTGCAGCTGCAGCACAGTATCCCTGAGGGAGTAGAGCAAGTGCTCCTGAGTGTGGGTTTGTAAATAATTCTACATCACAGAACTCATGCGTCATTCATGATGTTTACGAAATGTCATCTCTGTTTACTTCATCCAGGAAGCAGGAGAAAAAGAGCCCATCTGTTTTGTACGGTTATTAAGAAGTGAAGTGAGTTGGGAATGGGCAAAGATCAGAGGAAATGGCTTCAGCAGACATAGGTTCTAACCCTGATTCACCCTGCTCTGTCTAACCCTTGGACTTCTGCAAGATACCTAGGCTTCAATTTTCTCATCTGTGAAGTAGAACTAATTCCACAATGGATATTCAAGTGTCTTTTCACATTAGGAGATTTTAATGTTGCCCCCACACACACACACACATAATTAGAACAGCGATTTGCATTTCAGCACCCACCGGAATAGTAAAAACAAGCATTTGGTGAATTGTTCAGGCCACAGGGAACCCAAGCCGTACAGGCAGCATGATTTGAAGAAAAGAGGACAATTTGTCCTTGCGTCTGGAAACCTATCTTTGTTTCCTCACTTCTACAAATGACAGCAGCAGGCTCATTCATCTTGCGGAGACCTTACGGAGGTAGACAGATGTTAAGTGGCTTGTGCTTTGTGCATGGATGTATTGTCTTGTCATTGGATTACCTAGGTCAAGGTAATAATATAGGCAGGAGCTGCTTTGGCTATAGACATTGCTTTTAAAAGCATTTTAACAATGGGTGGGCACTCTCCACTCTAAAACCTTCACTCTTTGTTCCTGGGGTAAATTCATCTTCTCTACTTGCTGCTGTAGGTGGGTGCTTTTCATTCTGAATCAGCTGCATCCATCACATGGAAAGATGGTGTGTGGTATTGGAAGGAATCTCAGCAGGTAGTGCCTTGTCCCCTTGTTTAATGGATACAGGAGCTAGTGACAGTGTTGGCACTAGCTCATCACTGTCAACCTCTGCTGAGCTGGCAAGGCCAAGTTGTGCTTGAGTACTTAGGAGCCAACAGAGCTGTTGCCTCCACCTGAGCCCCATCAGTTGCTCTCTTTAGGTTGTGACAGGGTTTCCTGGATGGGGGGAAGTGGAGTATGTTTGAGTCCCCACTATAAATCAGCCTTGATTTCATACACATCTTACTTATACTTCCTAATAGTTTTATCAGGAATGATAGGAAAGAGGTGCAGAATATTGAGGAAATGAAGCACAAACTCACAGGCAAAACAAATTTATAAAAGAGGAATAAATTCAACAAAGCCAATTGATGATGCGCAGATGGAGTAAGCTTCAACAGACTGGGTCTTCAGTGCTTAAGACATTGAGGTTCCCAAGGGGTTGGGGAGTGGGCCCAGATGAGGTAGCTTTTCAAATTTAGTGGGCCTTCCTCTCTGGGGACTGGGTATTTAGAAAGGACTGAAGAGGGTGGGGAAAACAATATCATGCAAGGATGAGATCAGTTTTTTAAAATGCAGGGGCAAAAGCCCTAGGTGCAGATTCTCTCTGTTTACAGTCTGAAATGGCTGGGGATAGTGTCCCTGGTCCATCAAGGAGTATAGATTTGGTTCTTAAAAAGAGGATAGGACTTTGATAGTTGGAAGAGTGTAGAGAACATTAAAGAACCTTAACTGACCCATATTTATTTTCTGCTTACTACATGATAGGCCCCTGGCTAGGCTCTAGGGAGGCAGGGGTAAACACCGAGTCTTACTCCATTGGCTGGGTAGTCTCAGAAAACTCCCCAGCCAAAGGAATGAAGACTCATGGAAAACGCAGGGTATCCTTAAGGCCAACATGAACTTACGGGCAACTGAAGCCTGGTCTCTTTCCTCAAAATCATACTACCTTCCTGCAAAACCTATGGCTCTCCAGACTTTATCCCTGGAGTGCTTGGGGTCACCACTTTTCAAAGCATAACCTTGCAGAACTAGCTTTTTGGGTTCTCCTGGGAGACAAGAAGGCACATGATTAAACATTGAGGATAAGCAGGGGAGTGTCTGCTTGAGATAAGCTACAAATTTCCAAATGGTGTGAAAGGATCTATTTCTCATCATATGTATGTGGGATTTATTTTTTATAATCACTGTGATCAGAGCTAATGTATTCAAACAAGTGATAAAATTAGAGTTCCCTTCCAATAGCAGTCAACTGTGATAGTGGTAGCTTTTCTTATTATAATGAAATGAGAACAGCTCACATTCACTGAGCACTAGGTTTGTGCCATGCATTAATTTAGCATTTTTATGTATGAACAAATTTAATCCCCATGGCAATGTACCAAGTAATATTATTTTCCTCACTATAAAATGAAAGAAACTAAAACCTAGTTCAATTTATTTTTCCTCTTAACTCACATAGTCTACCTGGAGAATCCATGTTTTTTATCATTCAGCTATTTTTTGGTTCCAGCTCAAGAAAAATGTGAGAATATATATCATTTCACTCTAAGTTGACTTGACAAAAGCAAATCAAGAAAAATAATAACATGCAAATAGAATTCTAAAGTAAAAAATGTACTGTTGTATACATTTGAAAATTTTAAAAACATGGTCCTTAAAATGTTGTTGTTAGCTACCTTTTTGGAAAACAATTTGTCCTTTATCTTGAATCTATGTCCTTCCTTTATTTCTCGGGTCGCTTTTTTTTCTTTCATAAGTCTATCATTATGGTATATAGTAGTGGATATTGTGTGCCTTCCCTGATAGAATGAAATAATAGGGAATCATATGTTGATACACAGTATTTTGGGAGAGATGTGCTCTCAAAACAAACCACGTGTCTCGAAGCACTAGGACCAAGATTAGGGTTCCTGGGCCCGGTGGCGTGGCCTAGCGGCTAAAGTCCTCACCTTGAAAGCCCCGGGATCCCATATGGGCGCCGGTTCTAATCCCGGCAGCTCCACTTCCCATCCAGCTCCCTGCTTGTGGCCTGGGAAAGCAGTTGAGGACAGCCCAAAGCTTTGGGACCCTGCACCCGCGTGGGAGACCCAGAAGAGGTTCCTGGTCCCGGCATCAGATTGGCACGTACCGACCGTTGCGGCTCACTTGGGGAGTGAAACATCGGATGGAAGATCTTCCTCTCTGTCTCTCCTCCTCTCTGTATATCCGGCTTTCCAATAATAATAATAAAATCTTAAAAAAAAAAAAGATTAGGGTTCCAAGACACTCAGTCATCAAAATAAATGATGCCATTGATTGTCCTTATTCACAGCAGTAACAGCCTATTAAGCTGCCACCAACATGGAATCAGCAAATTCTGATTTCCTGGAGGAAATTAAGGATTAGGTTCCTGTGAACCTCTGGCCACAAATTTTTTGCCCACACATCAACATATAATCTTGTTTTATGAGTTCCTCTGTGCACCAGATTGAATATACGCTGTTGATATTTGAACATTAACCTCCGGTCTTGCAGCACTATGTGATCCATGCCTAACTGAAAGCTTGTACTTTCCCTATAAGGCATGTCCTGGCCTTGTTGCCCACAGCTTGTCCAGTGTTCTTGAAGAGACAGAGATAAGAGTGGCAGGAGGTAGGGGAGAGGTGTGACTGTAAAGGGGTTGCACAGGAGAGATCTTAATGGCAAAAAAAAATATGGGTTTTTGATAATGGTGGGAGTTACAGGAGTCAGGCAGAAAGAATACAGAGAGCTGAGGACACAGAGTGGGTCTCTGGTGAGCAGCCTGTCCTGGCCCACACACAGTGTCTCTCCGTCAAAACAACTGATCTGCAGCATTTTATCTGTGATCACAAACAACCAGCAAGGACTGTGGGTACCCTGTAAACAGACCCTGCAGGAAAATTTTGATCTGGCCTGGGGCATCAGGAATCCTGGAGATGAACCAAGATGTAAAGGAGCAGGAGCTGACCAGCAACATGTGTGAGGGTGTAGGGGCTGGAAGGGAAGTTCTGCAGCCCTGCAGGTGGGCACACTGTAGGTTGCTGCTCTTGCTGCAAGCCCGCTTCTAGACCAGGGTGAGCAAATGCCAAGAAAACAACCAGGCAACCATAGAATGATGATTCACCTGATCAAATTCACCCCCAGCAGCTCTCCCTCTCTATTTTAAACAGTCAGAAACAAATTCCAAAATGCTTGCCATCTTCGAACTTTTTTACATTAAAATTTAAAAATCTAACAAAGGCACGATCAAGCCAAAAGAAGTCAGTATTTCTTCCTCTTATTACACGATCCTTGACTGATCTTGGGAACAAGTGCCACATGACAGGAGGAAGGTGATAATTTCATTTAGAACAGAATTGGGTGCTTAGGCAATATCCTTCAAAGAAATTGAATTTTGAAAAATTGAGTAATTTCACAAAACATTTAAATGTAATTCTGCTTGTTCAGTGCCTCTGTAGAAGCTTTTGTTGCAAGCCTCGAGTATAAAATTTGAAAAATTATGTCTTCAGTGCAATTTCTTGACTTTTAGCCAGTTTAAAGATAAGATTACTTCAAATGTTTCTTCTTATCTTATTCTTAATTTACATAGGAAGCTCAAGATGACTTCCTTCTTCCCTGGCAACAGTCCTGACCAACTAGCCTCTGTTTAGAAGTCACTTCACCCGCAGAATGAAAATCAGCCTCCAATATACACAGTGAAATTAAAGTGAAAATCCTTGTCATTTTTCTCACTGTAGAAACAGTAAATGCGGCCCATCTCACTCCACTGAAATTTTAGAGGCAAATATGAGAGTTCCATTGTAGTGGTCTAGGTTTCGGCTGAATGTTTATGTCCTATGTCCTTGCCTGTTACTTAAACTTTTTAAGCACAGACACCAGCATGGCTTAAGCAAGTGGTAAGGTTTAGTCAGACATGAGTAGGCCATGTTCAGGGAGAGTGAGCCAGGAAGCAAAAGGATAAGGGAGAGAGATTCCTACCTCTGTCTTCAAAGCCGTCCTGCAGGAAGCAAGGCAGCAAGCCAGTACATGAGAGATCAAGAGCTCAGTGTGAGAAATGAAGCATGTAACCAAGAGTGAGAGCAAAACCCCTCCCCAGTACAGGCTTTAAGGGGGTTGGGGGGGAATGGTTATGCAACAATGCAGTACTTCCTGAACTAGCTACCTAACACCATAACACCATGAGTGGGATACATTGGTGTCCATAAGTTTCCTCTAGATTTGGTGTGTCCTGAACTGAGACTATGAGGTTTTACAATAAAACACATATTTTATCCAGGACTATGACCAAGTTTCAGGAAAGAGGCTTGCTATACCCAGGGTGGGGCATTTCACTTGCTATTTATTCACCATCACCCCAATGTACTATGTATTCCTCACTTCTGTCTCTGCAAGGCTGTTTACCACCTCTGCTCTGTCACTGAAAGAAATTTATTCGAGATTCATTCCATACTAGGGGACCAGCTTCATTGTACAGTGGGTTACACTGCCACCTGTGACTCCAGCACCCCATTATCTGAGTGTCTTTTCTAGTCCTAGCTGTTCCACATCTAATCCAGCTTCTGCCAGCGTTGCTGGGAAAGCAACAGAAGATGACTAAAGTGCTTGAGTATCTGCTACTGATATGGGAGACCCAGATGGAGTTCCTGGCTCCTGACTTCAGTCTGGCCTAGCCCTGGCCATTGCAGATGTTTGGGCAGTAAACCAGCAGATAGAAGATTTATCTGCTCTGTCTCTCTAATTAATGCCTTTCAAATAAATTTGAATGTCAACTACAGTTAAGCATGTGCCGTTTGTTTTTCTTACTCAGGTTTTGTAATTTGATGGAATATTTTTATCACAATTTAATAAATGTTTGCTTTATTTAATAAAAAATAAATAAATACATGAAATATTTTAAGTTATATAAGATGAATAATTTTCATATTTTTCGTGATACAGACTTACAAGCATAGGGGATCCCCCTTCCTTTCATCCCTACCTATATCCCCCTCTTATTTTGTATTCCCAAGTTATTACAATAACACAGTCATACACTTCATAGTTGCAAGCTTATCTTTCTGGTATATAAATGTAACATGATATGATAAGTAGTAGAAAAGGAAGAAAATAAAGTAATGTAACCTAAAAGCATAATAAAAAATTAAAATGAAACTCTTGCTATAATGCAGGAGTAAAAACATATGCTATATATAGTAGTCAATTCTGAGTATGCTAATATCCCTTATAGAATTTAAGTCTAATATTTTAAAAAGTGTACAGCATTGTGGCACAGTGAACTAAACTAACCAGTGGGATACAAACATCTTGTATGGGCACTAGTTTGAGTCCCAGCTATTCTACCTCTAGTCCCACTCCCTGCTAATTCATGTGGGAGGGCAGCAGAAAGTAACCCATCTACTTAGACCTCTGAACCCACATGGAAGATGAGAATGGAGTTCCAGGCTCCTGGCTTGAGCCTGGCTCAACCACAGTATTGTGGTCATTTGTGGAGTGAACCAGTAGATGGAAGGCTTGTCTCTCAAGCTCCCTTTCCCTCCCTCACTCTAACTCTGGCTTTTGGATATATAAATTTTTAAATTAAACAAAAGACTACAAGAGGCTATAAATAGAGAACCAAGATGGCTGAATAGGGTAAGGACATGTTTAAACAGATGGAGACTCATTAGCCAGGGTAAAGCAGAGAGGACACATTCCAGGAAATAGGAGAGGACAGGCCAATGGCAGAGGGGCACTTGGAGACTGACAGTCATGGGAAAGCAGAGGAGACAATGGTGAGGGATTGCAGTGTCCAGACAACCCAGTGGCAGTCAGGGAGTGATATGAACTCCACCAGCAGCCAAGTGGAAAGGAGAGTTCACTGGGAGCTCAACAGGTGAACGCATGCAAAGAACTGCCCATCTTGCTGATTTATTTTTTTCTTATTCTGCCAGGAGCAGAGACAGAGCAGCAGAACCCCGAGAATAGGGTAGATTTCACAGCCCAGACCATCACCAGAGCCCAAGCTGGCATCATTTTGTGTAGGGAAGCAAAGGTTGTGGGAATAGGACTGTGCATGCACTAAGCTGGTGGCGAACTCAATTCTGGCTCAGTGTATTGCACGTGGAATTCTGCAGGTTTCACCCGAAACAGAAGAAAGAATCTCGAAATTGGAAGATATCTCTTGCCACAATAGAAGGAGGCAGAAGAAAGAATCTCAGAATTGGAAGATATTTCCTGTCACCAGGAGGAAACAAACAAAAAGCTGGAAAAAGAGCTGGGTCAAGCTAAGAAAAGTATTCAAGAACTGAAAGACACTCTTAAAGGGCAAAATATAAGAGTTACGGGAGTTCCAGAAGGTACAGAAAGAGAAACTGAGATTAAAGGTGTATTCAATGAAACAATAATGGAAAATTCCCCTAATCTAGAGAATGAATTGGGAAACAACATCTAGGAGAGGCACAGAACTCCCAACAGGGTTGACCAAAAACAAACATCACCACAACATGTGATCATCAAGCTCTCTTCAGTCAAACATAAGGAAAAGATCCTTAAATATGCATGTGAAAAAAAATCAATTGACGTATAAAGGAATGTCAATTAAACTCACATGAGACCTTCCACAGGAAACTCTACGGGCCAGAAGAGAATGAAGAGACATATTCCAGATTCTAAAAGCAAAAAAATTCTCGGCCCAGGATAATATAACCAGCAAAGCTTTCCTTTGTGTTTGAAAATGAAATAAAATTCTTCCACAGCAAATAAAAGCTCAAAGAATACAGCTTCTCCCAGACCTGCTGTACAAGTGATACTTAAACATGTTCTTTTAACAGAGAAAAGGAATAGCACCCAGCAAAACCAAATATGATGAACATTCTAGTAAAATAGCAACAGAAGACTAAATCAAACAATGAGCAATCCATTTCTAAAATGACAAGACCAAATTACCACCTATTCATATTAACCCTGGATGTAAATGGCTTAAACATCTCAATGAAATATCATAGATTAGTGGACTGGATCAAAAAACAAAACCCATTTATTTGTTGCTTACAGGAGACACATATCACCAACAAAGATCAACAGAAACTATATCTCCTGGATTTTGATGTTTTGGCTTTTATTTTCATTTCCTGAAAACTTTATTTTTTCTCATTAAATGCGTCACTGACTCATAGGTCATACACTGGCATCATTTACTTCAAGAAGCTTCTTGTTTTTCTTTTTCGTTTCTTCAATGACACATTAGTCATTCAGTAGCATGCTGTTTAACTTCATGGCATTATAAATTTCTATTTTTCCTTCTGTTGTTGATTTTATTTTGTGGCTTTTCATTTAAGAGGATGTATAGTAACTGTATTGGAGACTACCTTATTCAGATATGAATACAGTATGCAATATGCATCTTTATTTCCAAATCAAACATGGACTCCCAGTGAAACTGTTAAGTATGTCTTGACAATAGGATACTGGACTCTCTGCCATTGTCCGTGCCCACAATGATGGACTTCTGGGTGTTTATGAATAACTATACTATTGTAATTGTATAAGGGAAATCAGTTTGGGCAGGGGGGGCCTTACGGAGGAGGTAAGGGAAATCCCAGATTTGATGGAACTGTATCATAAAATATTAATTTTAAAATGGAAAAAGCTATAAATAATAAACAATTCTAAATGAGCAAAAAAAAGTGGGGGCTACATCCATAAGATACTAGGAGGCAGTGCAGTCTTTTTTCTATGACATTGGGGATTTGAGCTAGGCTTTTCTCTCTTGTTATCCTAAGCTCACCATGCTGCAGACACTCCCACACGTGTCACTGGTGGCATAAAATTTGGGCCCAAAGATTCAAGAAGAGCCTCAAGATTTCTGCAAGTGAAGATTGTCATCTAAAAAATGATTAATGATGCCAGAGCTCCTGGGTTTGTTCTACTAAATTACACTTGGAGAATAGAAATAAGTTACTGTGAATTCATCAAACACTCTTGCCTAAGAAGGCAATAAGACCCCTCATTGGCATATGACATCATGTCTTCCAATTCCAGATGAGCCTTTTCCTCCTGGAGATGATAACATTTACCAAACAGCACACCGTGGAGTGCAGAGGGGAAAAAAATCAAACACAGCAAGACTTCTCATATAGTTTCTATTTGTGCTACTTGCAGAATCTTGTTTATGTTTAAAATCATGTAAGTTTTAAACATACATAAATTATTCAGCCTGATCTTATTTTTATTAAATCTATATCTGAAGAATTTTTCAACTGTGTCTAAATTTAGAGACATGGAAAAGTGTTTACATTTATTTTTTTCTTAAAATATGGTGTAGGTGTGTAGTATTTTCTGTCACCATTAAAGGAAAACATTTTTTAAAATTTGATTCTAAGGCCCTCTTGAGACCCACACAGTTTTTTTCCCCTTTATTCTAGTTAACAATCACTGGTACACACTATAAGTTAATGAAGTACATTTTCAGCAGAGCTTTTCAGCAAGCTTTCGTTAGACATTCTGAGGGGCTTCACGGAGACTTTTTAATGGCTAGGTTGGTTAATTCCCTAAGCTAAGGTCACAAAGTTAAGAGGGGACTTCAGAAAGTTCATAGAAAGCAAGTATGAAACTCCATGGGTTTTAATAACTCTTTTTGCATCATTTTCCTCAGACTCTTTAAAGAAATCTTATGTTAGGTAGAGAAGATTGGGACTCCAGCGGCCTGCCCTATCTGTGTGGGTGCAGATTCAGAATGGCTCTTTGAAAGACCTTTCGGTTCTGCCAACAGAAATTTGCTGTGGAAGCTGGTGAACTTTTAATCAAACATATGTTCTTGGGATGCCATTTAAATATCTTCCTTTTCACAATAGGAGACAGGTGAAGACCAAAGCCAGGCTATATGGGTTAAAATTGTGCTGTCACTGCTTCCTAACCATAGAGCCCTTGACAAGTTATTTAAGGTTTCTGAGCCTCAGGACACTTGTCAAAAGAAAAGGAGAATATAATTTTGTGCTTATAAGATTCTTGGTGATTTCATACATATACAGCACTCAAACACATCTTTTTCAGTAATGTCAGCAATTATTTTTATGTTGTCCTTAAAATCTTTTTTTCTTTTTTTTTAAACTATTTCAGAATAAAATTCAAATCATTCATGGAGGCTTTTAATCTTTAATTTTGCTTCTCTTCTCTCCCCCTAAGGATTCTACATTCAACTCTTTTTCTCTTTTTTTGTGAGTTAACTTCCATAAAATTAAGTGTTTTCTGAATATTTTCTAGTTTTTAAAATTAGGGCTTAGTCTCTGAATTCAGAAAATAAGGGTTTAGATTTCATGTTCTCTGCATCTCCTAGACAGTAAATCAATCCCTATCTATTTTATTAGCTTGCTTATGTGTGTGCCTGAATCTATATCATCATAACTAAACTAATAAAATACACATATAAGTATTTGTGTGTAAGTCATCCTGTGAAATATAGGCACATTTCCTATTTTTAACTTTTTTCTTGAATAATTTTTTCTTAGTTGAGCATTTTTTCAATTTTACTTGGTTTTAGATATAAGAATCATTGGATCCACACTCTCGAACAGATTAAAAATTCCACACGACAGAGTCAATGTCTTTTTTTTTTTTTAGTCATTTATTTTTCTTAGTAGTCATTCCCTTCCACTCCAATCTGGATGGACCACTCTCTAGGGCTTCCGAAATTTTCCCTCATCGTCATTTTAGGAAATTCCCTCAATTCTGTTATATCCTCAACTTATTTCGCTAGTTTGTTGAACCGTGTTCTTCAGTAGCTGGTTAAAAAAAAAAATGATACAAAGCTGTTAAAGTTTCTGTGAACTTGTATGTTCAAAAGTACCTATCTACTGTCTTCTTCTTTTAAGATTATTGGAAAGGTAGATCTACAGAGAGAAGGAGATATAGAGAGAAAGATCTTGGTCTGTTGGTTCACCCTCCAAGTGGCTGCAACTGCTGGAGCTGAGCCAATATAAAGCAAGAAGCCAGGAGCCAGGGGCCAGGAGCCAGGAGTCTCCTCTGGGTTTCCCATGCAGTGCAGGGTCCCAAGGCTTTGAGTCATCTTCTACTACTTTTCTAGGCTACTAGCAGGGAGTTAGATGAGAAGTGGAGCAGCCGGAATTCCAACAGAGCCCATATGGGATGCTGGTGCTTGCAGGGGTAGGATTTGGCCACTGAGCCATTGTACCAGGTCCTCTACTGTCCTTTTCTTAAGAGATTGTCTAAGTGGGAGATTCTAAGTAGCAAACCATTTTCTCTTAAAATTTGGAAGACACTTTCACACTGTATTGTAGTTATACTGTGATGGTGTTGTGGGGAAGTCTGAAGATTTTTTGACTCAATTCATTTATTTGGCTTTGATCTTCCTTTTCTCTCTGAAAGCTTTTAAAGTATTAGTTTTGTTTATGACATTTTGATACATTATAGTAATATGACTCAGTTTTGTGAATTTTAAAATTATTCTTTTGCAGGTCATCTAGTGAAATATTTCAATCTAGATGCTCTTGTTTTTTCAGCTTTGGGAAATACTTTAGTAGTGTTTCTTTTACAGTTGTTTGAAGTTTTTATTGTATTGGAATGGCAAAGAAACAGAAAGAAACAGAAAGACATATGGAGAGATGTTCTAGGCACTGCTTCATTCCCAAAATGTCTTCAAATTTAAGGCTGGACCCAGCTGAGAGCCAAGAACTCCTTCTACATATCCCATATGGGGGACAGGGAAGACCTGAGTAGTTGAGCCATCATCCATTGCCTCCCAAAAGACACATTAGCAGAAAGCTGTATCAGAAGTGGAGTAGCCAGGACTTTATCTAGCCACTCTGGAAGGATATACGATAAAGAGCGGTGGTCTCAGGATGGAGAGCATCCTCTGGGGGATGGACTAGATGGTTCATGCTGCGGCAGCCTATTTCGAAAAGACGAAAAGATGTCTATTTGGCTCAAAATTCGAGAGGTTCAAGGGCATGGCACTGGCTTTAGTCCTGCTCTGGTGAAGGCATAACAGTGAATGGTATCTTCATGGTGGGAGTAAGGAGTCACTGGACAGGAATCTAAGAAGCTGTGGAATGGCTAGGCTGGTTCTTTTTCTTACAATATTCGGGGCCAGCCTGGCCTGCCCCCAACCCTGACCCACATGTCTGCTGGTGGGCACTATAACCTGACCTGGTCAGGGCTGCTCCCTGCCTTTGTTTTTGCAATCACCTGCAGGGACTGCACCCTGACAAAGGAGTTCTTCAAGCTCCTGCATTGGTCTTCTCTCAGTGGCAGATCTCACGCACACTGGTTGGTCTTTGGCCCAGGCTGACTTAGTCCACACCTGTCCTGGCAAGAACAAAAGCCAGTATTTTCAAAAATAATTTATTGTTCATAATCCAAGTTTTGGTGATAGCATAAGATTATACTGATAATGGTGTGATAGTTTTGTAAAGGACGTAATAGCATTTATTCATTAATACGTAATGAATCACAAGTGACATACATATGAGAAGGGTCTTCTGGGAGTTCATGGGAAATACATTCTATGAAAAAACTATTTTTTTCACTAACAAGATAATTCACTTATCTTTAATTTTTTTTATTTTTGATGATTTACACATAGATGATTAGAGTGCAGAGAATCAAGGGCTACAGGGAAGTGGGTGAGACTATTGTTTTCACATCGTCTTTTTTTTCCTTCCTGCCGAAGAGGGGAGACAAGGGAAGAAGCCATCCCCAGCCTCCCAAACATCTCTGTATTCTGGGATGGAGGATAACCACCCGGCACCATCCCAGTCCCCAATGTGGGGCGAGCTCCAAGGGTCCTGCTCAAGAGGTTTAATAATTCCACAGTTCTATATTACTGCCAATCTCGCCACTCCAAGCATGATGAAATATTTCCAGAATCCATTGGTTGACATAGTTCACCTTAGAGTCTCCATTTTCCCACATATTCACTGGCAACACTTGGTTGTAGTAGTTGATCAATTTATGCTGTCCTGTGTCCTCTGTTATGGTACCAGGTGTCCTCTGCAGGCTCCAATGTACTGCTATATTTCCTATGTGCACCTGATATGCCATCCACTATTCCATGTAACTTACTGAGGAGGCCCAGCTCTAATATATGCACTCCAGTCAGACCGTGGAACCTACAATTCTCTCCATTGTTGGGTTCTGAGTCCATTGATTCAGTTGGGGGATCCCCACAAAAAGTTCATCTGAGGTGATCCCAGACCTGATTCTTGTGTGTGCTTGCCAATACAGGGTCTGGCACATCTGTTGCACAAACTGATAGTTGTAATTGCAGGATCAATTCTATCTCCAGTCCTGTCTTCTATGCAAATTAATGAGTGTTGGCAGTCCATCTCAATCCTGCCCACCTCATACTCGGTCCTCACATAAACCAGTGGGAGCTGCAGCCTAGTCGGAGCGACCTGCAATAACCCTCACCAGACCCGCCACCTGCCCTGATTCCTGTGCTTGCCAGTATGTACAGTAGACTGGTCCAATCTATCTCCCATCCTGTTCAACTCTTATACATGTCAATAGGCACTGAAACCTAGTTTAACCCAACTAGCTCCACTATCCAGCCCACACAACTGCCTGTAGGTGTCATTCTGTCTAGCCATGCCTACCTCAGTCCTGATTCTCATGCTCACCAAAGTGGCAACCCAAGAGGGAGGTGCCACTGTTTCCCTAATGGGCCCACTCCCAGTCCTGGACCTTGCACTCTCCAGGTGGTTCTGCAGTTTTAACTTCACAGAATTTTCTTATCTTTTAATTCATTTTCTTTGAAACATTTTAAATACTGGGAGTACAGGTTACAACTTTAAAGATATTTAAAGATATTAGGATGTATAAACTTAGTAAAAAACCAAAGATGATGAATTTGAAATAAAAGATTTGAAGGAGAATGATCTTGATTTGAATCTCTGTTCTATTCTTTATTAGCAGTATTAACATGGGAATATTTGCATCCATTATTATAATTTCCCAACTTCAGTGATATTCAGGACCTGCAAAAATGGGGAAATTTGAGCAAAGGATATAAACTTTGAGTTATATGTTAAGTTCAGGAAACATTAATATTCAGTATGATGAGTATAGTTTATAATATTATATGTTGACATTTGCTAAAAGTAAATCTTTTAATAGTTTTTAACATATTCAGTGTGATTTGTGGATACCATTCCAAGAACATAGTGGCATTCCCATCCTCCTTCTCCATTACCCTCCTTCATTTTCCCTAATAGTGAGTTTTTCTTAAAAAAAAAAAGGTATTTTTATTATTTTCCTTGATACAGTCCTATAAATATAGGAATTCCCCTCTTTTCCATACTTTACTTCTTCTCCACTTTTCCCTCCCTTCCCACTACTTACCCCGTATTATTACAATAATATAGTCCTTTAGTAATAGTTGCAGGTTTAACAATCTGTTATTTATGTGAACCATGGAAATTTAGATAAAAACAAAGATAGAAAATCTAGTATAGTATTATTAAGGTTTATTTAACTGTTTCACTGAGTTTTCATTTGATTTGGGAATAGAGATGCATCCTGCAAATCATCTTTACTTCCCTGTATGCTAGTCTCCATTACAGAGTGCATCAGTGGGAATATATTTATATACTTGTTCACCAATTTCTATTTATTTTATATTTTGTGTGAATATTGCCTTATATCAACATATGATATTTGTCCTTTGGGACTGGACTTATTCATTAAACATAATGGTCTCCAGTTAGGGCTATTTTGTTGTGAATGGTGAAATTTAATTCTTTTTTTTAAAACAAATACTATTGGGCCCGGCGGCGTGGTCTAGCGGCTAAAGTCCTCGCCTTGAAAGCCCCGGGATCCCATATGGGCGCCGGTTCTAATCCCGGCAGCTCCACTTCCCATCCAGCTCCCTGCTTGTGGCCTGGGAAAGCAGTTGAGGACGGCCCAATGCATTGGGACACTGCACCCACGTGGGAGACCCGGAAGAGGTTCCAGGTTCCCGGCTTCGGATTGGCGCGCACTGGCCCGTTGCGGCTCACTTGGGGAGTGAATCATCGGACGGAAGATCTTCCTCTCTGTCTCTCCTCCTCTGTGTATATCTGGCTGTAATAAAATGAATAAATCTTTAAAAAAAAAACAACAAAAAAACCAAATACTATTTATTTTTGTTTATGGTGATGTTTACATACCTGGTTAGGGTGGAAAGGGTTGAGAGTTAGGAGAAAGTGGGTGAGAGCATTGTTTCCAAATTTTCAGTCTTCTTCCTGTATCTGGGGGAAGGGGGAAATTTGAGGAGAAGTCACACCCAGCCTCCCAACTTCTTCAGTACCCGGGAACAGGGAACAGCTACCCAATATAATCCCAAAGTCCCTGATATGGAGCATGCTCCAAGGGTTCTGCACAAGTGGTTTTGATAGTTCTGAAATGCTGCCAATCTTGCCACTTGTAAGATGTAATTCTTCCAAGGTCCATTGGCTGACATAGTCCACCTTAGAATCTCCATTCGTCCAGATATTTGATGTCAAGGCTGGACTGGGGTAGTTGACCAATTTGTTCTGCCTTCCTTCCTCTGCTATGGTACCAGATGTCCTTTGTAGGTAGGTCCCACTGAACTTCTGTATCCGCGATGTGCTTCTGGGTGTGCCATCCACTGCTCTGTCTGAGCCACTGAAGAGACCCAGTTCTGACACATGCATTCCGCGGTCAGCAGGTACAGTAGCACTGGCAATGGAAGTCCCTCAGAAGTCATTCCTCACCTCCAACATGCTCCCTCAATGGTCCTGCCTCCTACACATTCTCTTGCCCCTTTCCCTAGTCAATATACATTCCCTGTGCCCGGGAATTCATGCGAAGCCTAGCTGGGCTGGAGGCCTGTGGCTCCAAATGGTGATCATGTGGGCTGGCCTGAGCTGGGCTGAATGCCCCTACATATTTTAAAAAATAAATAAATTACATTAAATTTTTAAAAGATGTATGTGTTTTTATTGGAAAGGCAGATATGCAGAGAGGAGGAGAGACAGAGAGGAAAATCTCCCGTCCAATGGTTCACTCCCCCAGTGACCAGAACTGCCAGAGTTGAGCCAATTTGAAGTCAGGAGCCAGGGGCTTATTCTGGGTCTCCCATGTGGGTGCAGGATTCCAAGGCTTTGGGCTGTCCTTGACTGCTTTCCCAGGCCACAAACCGAGAGCTGGATGGAAAGTGGGATCACCGGGATTAGAACTGGTGCCCTTTGGGATCCAGGCCCGTTCAAAGTGAGAATTTTAGCTGCTAGGCTACCGTGCCAGGCCAAAATAAAGTTAAATTTAAAAATAGAACAGGTAACTATGCTGGCACACTGGTATAGTTAACACAAATTTGGCATTAACCAGGCCCAGGATGCCCGCCAGCTATTGGCTGCTTTTCTCACAGCTGTGTAACACTTGTCTAGGTATAAGGCAACCTCGGTCGTTGCCTACAGCGGGGGGAATTTAATTCTTTTTAATGACCAAGTGTTATAGATGTTCTACAGTTTATCTAGTCCTCTTTTGATGGACATCTGGGTTGTTTCCATGTCTTCGTTATTGTAGATTGTGCTGCTACAATATAGGATTGCACATCACTTTCTAATATGCTGATTTCACTTCTTCTGGATATATTCCCAGGAATGGGATAGCTGGATCATATGGTAGATTAAATTTTAGTTGTCTTAGCACTCTCCATACTGACTTCCATAGTGATTGTACTAGCCTATGTTTCCACCAACGTGGAAAAGGATATCTTTTTCCCACATCCATGCCAGCAGGTGTTGTTAGCAGGTTGCTGAATATAGGCCATTGTCACTGATGTAAGGTGGAACTTCAATGTGGTTTTTGTTTGCATTTTCCTAATAGCTAGGAAACCTGAGAATTTTTATGTCTACTAGCATTTGAATTTGTTCTTTTGAAAAATGAGCACATTTCCTTTGACAGTTTCTTCACAGGGTTGTTTGTTTTACTATCACTGAGTTTCGGAAGCTCTTTGTAAATCCTATCCTCCTATCTATTGTATATTGTGTAAAGATTTGCTCCCCTTCTGTTGGTTGCCTCTTCACTTTGTTGATCATTTATTTTGTGGTACAGAATCTTCTCAGCTTGATGTAGTCCTGTTTGTTTATTTTGGCTGGCTATCTGTGCTTTTGGTGACTTTTCTAAGAAGTTTTTATCAATGCCTATAACTTGTAGAGTACTTCTTTTTTCCTTGAATAGTTTGATGGTTTCTGACGTGCAGATTTAGCTCAATGATCCACTTAGAGCTCGTTTTGTGAAAGGTCTAAGGTGGTAGGCCTTGCATTTTACTATTGCAAGCAGATAACCAATCGTCCCAATAGCATCTGTTGAAGAGACCAACGTTTTTCCTTGGATTATTTTCACTTCTCTTGTTTCTCAAAGATTAATTGGCTGTACATGTGTAGGCTCACTTTTGGGGTTTCTATTCTGTTCCAATGATCTCTGTTTCTGTACCAGTACCAGTGTTGTTTACCACTTCTCTGTAGTATGTCTTGAGAACTGAAATTGTGATTCATCTAACTTTACTTTTATTCTTCAAGATAGATTTGGCTATTTGTGGTTTCTTTTTTTCCTTTTCTCAAATCATATAGTTTCTATAATTTTATACATTTCACCACCTTGATGGTCTCTTGATCCCAGTGGCATCCAAGGAGTCACTACTGTAGGGAGCAGAAGAGTTAGCTGCCAGCTCTGATTTATGCTGTTCATATCCTCCTTTGTTCATGGATTGTTTCCTTTTGTCCAAAAACTAGTCTGCTGTAGTATGGGTGTAGGATGAGCTATACTGATTTGTGTATTACCAAGAAACTCAGTCATTAACATAGTTTGCATTACAAGGATCCTTTCATATGATAAGAGGGTCAACCTTGTCTCTAGCTACTTCATCATCACCATCATAATCATCATCATTGTTTTCTCTTTGCCTTGATTCCCCTCATATTATCTTTTGCTACTGCATTATATAGTTTTATGAAATGCTTTGAATTTCTTTTTAGAATCACTTTGAACTAATTTAACAAATGTGAATCTATCAATATTTCTGCATGAAGAAAAATAACTTCTCTTTTTGGTAGATATTTAATGGTCACTTCCTAAAATTTTTGTCCTGACGAGAAGTGGGAATACCAGAGGGAGCAAATATAGCTGGAGAATAAAAGTAGACACTGGACCTACATGTCAAGGGATAATCTCCCAGACCCATGGCCTCTAGGTAAGGGTGTGAGAAACTAGACTGGTGAGCAGTGACCCCTCCTTTGCCTATTTCCCCATCCAATGAACTAGGTACACTAAGTGATATTGCATTTCCTATGGAAGCCTGTCTTTAACAATCCGGTTATGCAACTCTTCTCATAAGAGCTTATCTCACTGGGCATTGTGGAATGGCCAGGAATTCCAAGAGCACTGTACAAAACAGGGTGTCTGGACAAGGTCTTGGAACCAAGGAATGAAGGCAAAATGGCACATGAAGAGCTCACCTGTCTGGGTCCCTGTGGCAGCCCGTGTCATCCTCCACATGGGGCTTTCCCTCTGTTCCTCAGGTTTCATGAATACCCCTTGTCCTTTGAAGATACTAGAGATGTCTATGTCTTGCCTTATGCTTCATTTGCTGTTCACATTGGGATTTCTTAGCTCATCGAAGTCTGGCGCTAACTTAAAATGAAAGAAAAGCAAGTCCACAGGGGACAATTGATCATATCCCTGAGCTCCCCAAATGTGTTTACAGATCTCTCAGCCAGCACAATTTGGTCAGGTCTTCTGGTCTGGTGCTTGAAGGCAGAACTCAGCGTTGGAAGAAAAAAAATCCAAGAGGAGC
Source organism: Ochotona princeps (assembly GCF_030435755.1). NCBI lineage: Eukaryota > Metazoa > Chordata > Mammalia > Lagomorpha > Ochotonidae > Ochotona > Ochotona princeps. The sequence continues at coordinate 42,661,733 of NC_080841.1, forward strand.
CCCTTTTCAAAAAATATTTTTGAGAAACTTGTATGGAAGCCCTACCCTACAAGTGAAAAAAAAATCACAGCTTTGCTTGCAGTAAACTGGCCAAAATTCCCTTCTAAATATGAAATGCCTTGTATAAAGCATTTTTCCCATTTTATATAATCATGGAGAATTAGCCTTAAAGGCCCTTTTGGGGTTATTGATTTTGATATCCAAATTCTCAAGGTTTTTCTTCACTATTTATTTATTTGTTTTAGAAAGAGAGGGAGTGGGCCCAGCGCCATGGCCTAGCGGCTAAAGTCCTTGCCTTGCGTGCACTGAGATCCCGTATGGGCACTGGTTCTAATCCCGGCAGCTCCACCTCCCATCCAGCTCTCTGCTTGTGGCCTGGGAAAGCAGTCAAGGATGGCCCAAGACTTTTGGACCCTGCACCCATGTGGGAGACCCAGAAGAGGTTCCAGGTTCCCGGCTTCAGATCGGCGCAGCACCGGCCGTTACGGCTCACTTGGGGAGTGAATCATCGGACAGAAGATCTTCCTCTCTGTCTCTCCTCCTCTCTGTATATCCGACTTTGTAATAAAAAATAAATAAATCTTTAAAAAAAAGAAAGAAAGAAAGAGAGGGAGGGATCTATTGTCCACTGGCTCACTCCCCACATGGCAGCCTAGGCTGGGTTAGGCTGAAACCAGCAGCCAGGAGCTTCATCTGGTTTTCCCACATTGGTGGCAGGGGCCAAGAACTTGAGTCATTTTCCCCTAGTTTCCTGGACCATTAGCAGGGAGCTGGATCAGAAGTGGAATAGCCAGGGCATAAACATGTAGCTATATGGGATGTTGGCATCACCAGGGTTGCCTTAACCCACTGCATCACAATGCCAACTGCTCAAATCTTCATTTCACAGATCAGTGTGGCAGAGTCAAACTAGAGCTAGTTTTTGAAATCTAATGCAGCTTCTTGTCAGCAACTCAAGGCCTCCTGAATGCTGTGCTCCTGGGCACAAGCTGGTGTGGAGTTCATCTGCACTGAGGATTCTGCATCTGTTCTCAGCTCAACTAATACCTGGGGAACGATTAATGGTTCCGCTAGAAGCCATGGTTCCTAATTGTGCCTCTCAGGAAGTACAAATGACTCAGCCATCCAACTTGCTGCATGCTGAAATGAATCAGAATGAAGCATTTTCATTGTGTGGAAAGACTGTCAGTTGCCTGGATACCAGAGTGAAAAATATCAAGTAATTGTGCTTCTGTATGGCCACGGAGGAAAGATATTTAATTGTCACCATGAAGTCTGAGAAGAGGAGTCAAAGGCCAAGCCCCTGACAGATGCGAAACATTTGTTACATTAGTGGGTTTGTCTGGCCACAGTGTAGGCACTTTTTTTGCAGTGTCATGAGACTGGCCAGTGAGGCAAGAGGAGCAGTAACAGTAAGAGGAGAGAAAAGGTTCATGAACTCTTACTCTGAGCCCGGCAGATAGTTGAGTGCATGATCTTTGCAACATTACAAGAACACTTTGAGAGCTATATTCTTGTCTCCATTTTACAGATTGGAAAACTAATGAAGATAAATGTTATGCAGGGAGAAAGACCTCATAAGAGTGCATGGACTAACGAAGTATACTGTAGTTGATTGGACCAAAGAGCACAAGTTCTTAATGGAGACATTAATCAGTTTCTGTGTAAATTTCAGAGTGTGATATCAATTAATCCTCCTATAGAAACCCTGGCTGTTTTTCTGAGTTGGAAGAGTCAGCCATAAATTGTGATCCAGAACAGAAAATATCTGTCTTGTTTCTTCTTGACTTTCATTTGAAAAGCATTCTCAGTCCATTGTGAATTTAAGAAGCTTCTCTTCATTCCACAATTCAGTCAAGTATTATGATAGAGATAGGTTACATAAAATATGCTATGGAAGCTAAGCAATTGGGTTATTGTCCAGGCTCAACCACTACTTCCCCTGTTACTTTGGAAAAGGCCTAAATTGTTTCATCCCTATAATGGAAAATTTTTGAATAGGTGATTTCTAAAAATTTTCTACCTCAAACATGACCCCAAACCAAAGTTTAAAATTGCATCAAAACCTAACAGAAGCTATGCGGGCTGTGAGCGAGGAGACCGCTCATCTTGGCTTGAGTCCTAGCACCTTCGTGTCTTTTACAAACTTCATCACTTTCATCTCTGTAAACATTGGATACCATATTTGGAAAACGGAATTATCTACCTTATGCATAAATCATTGGAAGAATTAAACAAGGCCATGTGTGCAGTACAATATCGTCCCCTCATTGTCACCATCATCACCATCAGTGGGAGTCATGAGATAAAAAACATTCAAGAGCTTGATGTTAAGAATATCTAGACTATCCTGCTGGGCCACTGCTCCTGCTAGTGTGCATGAGAGCTGGAACTGGGGGCAGAACAGGCTGGACAGGGCTATAATACCTGTTGGCCTGCATGTCAACTGGATTGGGGGAGAGCTAGGCTGGGCTAACTGACTGAGTCTACTGGTACAGGCGAGCCAGAATAAGGGCAGGATGGTTGGCTTTGCTGCAACACCAGCTGGCAAGGGCTCAGACTGTGGGCCAAGTTCTGTCAAGCTAGAGTGCAGAACCACCTGGAAAGTGCAAGATGCAGAACTAGAAGTGGGCCCAGTAGGGAAACTGTGGGCATACCTCTGATGGGCCACAACTCCCATTGGTTAGCATGAGAACCAGGACTGGGGACAGGCGGTGGCACCCACTGGCATGAGTGTGGGCTGGTGGGTAGAGTCAGTTGGGATGAGTTAGGCTTCAGTGCCCAATTATATGTCTGAAAGCTGTATGGGAGGTGGGAGTAGATCAGATCAGTCCATTGCAGATACTGGCAAGCACAGGAACCAAGGTTGGGTGTAGGAGAAAGGGATATCCTGGTGAGACAGATAAGCCCAAGTCTGGCTGGAGCTTCTGCATGTATATTGATGGCAGTGTGCTTGTTGCCAATGAAGTGTTGATGTTGCTTGACACTTTCTTCGTGTTGAGACTGATTGCTGATCTTTGATGGGGAAGCTGAAGTCATCCAGGCAGCTACCCTCTGATGAACTGCCTTTCATCTTTTTGATGTCCTGAGAAGGAAGGCGTCTCTTGGACAAGTGTCAGGGTACCAACAACAAGACTGGAGGAGTGTAAAGGTCCTTCCTCATACCTGGTAAATCACATCTCCACCATGCAGTACTCTTACAGTCAACAGCCTTGGGAAATCCACGAGTGTATAATCACATCTCCTGCCAGAAAGGGGCAGGACTGTTAACAGAGTCAGGTGTAACCCACATCTGCTGCTAAATGAGTGTCAGCATCCTCTAGGTAAACTCCCAGTTTCTAGTCCAGTTTATAGAATTTGGGGGAGTGGAGGGACTCTTGATAGATACCATAGTCTGAGAAAAACTTAAAAGCAAATAAAGTAGTTTTTAATCCTTTTTTTCCTCTGAATGCTTGGCAATCATCTGTCGAACTGAATAGAATTGTGTTCATCTGTAGAGATTTTATTGACATGTTTGAAAAGATAGGGCATTTTAACACATAGATATGAGCATATATAGTTTTATAATTCATTTATATAAATTATGTATGGACTGTATATTGAAGTATATGAATTAGAGAACACATATGAAGTGTAGTGTACATATATACAGGAAATATATATGTATATGTGTATAGGGAATACATAGCTATAAATACATATATGTAGGAGATAAGTGGTACATATTAATGATAGAAGTGTATATAGTAATGTACATGTAATGTATGTACATATACATATATTCCCAAGTGTATATTTGGAAGGTTGTGGGTTCAGTGGAAGAGCAGAGACCCTCAGAGAAAGACAAGGACTTGGTGAAGTTTGATGGCTCCCTGGCATCTTCATAATGATTTTCCCAGCCTTCTCTCTCGGGAATGTACCACCACAGACCATTGTCTACCCATATGGTGAGCATCTTATTCCCCTGGGCTGTGTTTGAGGTAACCTGTTCACAGTGATTACGAAGTAACCATCACTGGGGCTTCCAAAAGACCTGCGCTGAGTGGCACATATTTACATTCTTCCATTTGGCACTCTCTGAAAGCAAATAATCAGTGGTATCCCTTCTTATTTTTCTTAAATATTTGTTTATTTTAAAAAATATTCATTTATTTGAAAGGAAGAGTTTCAGAGAGAGAGAAATTAAGACAGAGAGGCCTTCCATCCACTGACTTGCTCCCCAGATGTCTGTAATGACTAGGGCTGGGCAAGGTGAAAACCAAGAGCCAGGAGCTTCTTCTGGGTCTCCCATGTGAGGGGCAGGAGCCCAAATACTTGGGCCACCTTCTGCTACCTTACCAGGTGCATCAGCAGGGAGCTGGGCAGGAAGCAGGGCAGCTAGGACTTGAGCCAGTGCCCATTTGGGGTGCAGTGCTGCAGGTGGCAGCTTAACTTGCCATTCCTTAGTACCTGCCCTGGTATCACCTTTTAAAAAGTGAGGAAACTGAAGTTCAGTTTGGTTAACAGACTGTTTGAAAATCAGATAACTGGTAACTGGTGAATGGAATTTGGCCCCACATTGAAGAATCAAACTCAACTAAGACCCACTGCCTTTATAGGGTGTTGGCTCTGCTTTTTCTAGTCCTAATCATTCCTCTAATCTTTTTGGACCTTGAGATTTTTTAATTTTCTCCAGGGATGTTAAGAAGTATATATTTTAAGAAGTAACTATTCTAAGTAAAATGCTAAGCAAGCACAGAGCATGAACAGCATTTAGATTCTCTTAGCTTCTTAGTGGTTCCCGTTCTTGGGAAAAACCCACTTGCTAATATGAAGAAATAGATCATGTTTTTTGTTATTGTTAATTCTGCATTTTAGCCAAAAGGATGTGGTTCTATCATATATAAACTCTCTAACTTTTTAAAATAAAGCTTTATTCAGTTTTTTATAGAAATTGCTGAACTAACCTCATGTCCAAATAAGCCAGTGATGTTGCATGATAGTTTGTGTTCCCAAGCTCACTTCATGTGTTGTTTTTTATCTTTCTTAACCCACTGTAAAGGATGGAATTTTGCCAAGACCAGTATCTTCCAATGACTCTCTTGACGGACACAAGTAGCACTCTTTATCCTTGCTTTGCTGCTAGAATAAAAATTAATTCTTGCCTTTAAGGAACTCACTGCCTGGTGGGCAGAAACATAGCATTGAAATGATAATTGTAAAACAGAGGTATAACTTAAACTTACTGTATCAATCTCATCCAACCAGGAGACCAAAATCATACCATGATCTAATAAGAAAGCTTAATGTGGAATTATTAAATTATGATGGAATATTATGACAAAGATGATACAGAACTCTGTAGGGTGTCTTGGGACTGAGAGAGCATATCCAAGGAAGGGCAGATGTGGAAAAAGGATCCAGTTCCCAAAGACTGGGGAGCACACCTCAGCATGGAGAATTTAGTTACAATCACTGAGTGGCAAAAAAGTGTGTTAGTTTGCTGATGGTACAATGAGGTCCACAGTACCTGGTCTAGCAGGAACTAGTCCTCTTTGGCACAGATGAGTAGGAACATGCCTGAATGCACAAGAAAAGTGGGGCACAAGAGTGGTCAGGAGGCTGTAGGAACAGAGTTTGCTGGTAGGGAACAGAATAGGGACAGGATAGGGACAGATGTGGCCACAGATTGAGGGTGGATTAGAGCCACCAGATTGCAGAGGGATCTTCCTGCAGCAGAGCACCCACTCCACCTTCTAGACATTTGTTCATAGTATTACTCCTCTTGACCGTCTGTTCAACTTTATCTCTTGTGTCACCTCCACTTAAAACCTTCCCCCCCTTTTTTGTTTAAAAGTGTATATTTAGGGTATATTTAGTGTCTGTTTTATAAAAAGTGTATGATATTGTAATACAGGTAATAAAGTAGTTACCATTGCCGAGCAGGTTACCATTGAAATGGCATAGCATGATGCCTTGTGTTAAGTAGACCTAAAATCTATTTTTAGCATGTCTACCATGTGGTACAGTGTTAAAATTAGAGTGTGAATTTCATGCTAATTTAAGGTATTCTGGATCACTAACCACCAGTTTTCTGTCCTATGGGTGTGTTGATGTGTTGCAATCTCAGTATTGACTTCCTTAGCTGGTTTCCCATGCTGTTTGTTTTGAATGCCAGTGCTTTGCCACATGTATTGCAAATATGATAACATCTAATTAGAATTAATGCATTTATTCTTTTTCCTGTAGGCCATAAGCTCCTTTGGAATTGAGCTTACGTTTGATTTTTTCTCCTCCTTATCATTAAAGAGTATCATATTTGATCTAGAATAGATGAAAAACATTTGTTAATTAAAATGCAAAATAACAGGATAGGGGGAATGTAGAGATACTCTGCCCAATTGGGGTGGTGATTTCCTATTTTGGAAAGAGTTTTCTCTAGGAAATCATGTGCGGTTATAGAGCAGCCCTGCCAGAAGGACTTTCTACAACAATGAAGTTGTCCTATCTGCATTATCCAACTCAATAGACACTACTTGTGTTTATCTATTGAGCACTAACAAACTAATAATGTTTGGCTAGTTAATTTAGAAACTGAGGTTTAGGTTTTGTATAATATTAATTAATATAAGCATATGTGACTCACGGCTACTATATGAATTATAGAGGCAGGATTTAAACAAACCTCTAAAACATACTGACAGTGGAAATGGTGTTTTTTGTTGATGTGCCCTTAAACGATCATTTTGAAACTTACGAATGATGAGTAGTGTAACAAATATCTAGCAAGTATTAACTAGATAAATTCTTCCTTTATAGAACAGGACCTATGATACTGCTATTTCATCGGACTATTTATGAAATTAAATAAGTTAATTATACAAAAATATTTTAGCCTAGTAGTCATTAAAGATGACAGCTGTCAGTCTTCTCATCTTTCTATTGTTGCTTTATAGCCTTGGAGATGTGGATAGGACTGACAGTTTCTGGCCTCAAGGCTGGAGAGAGAGGGCAGACAAGACAGATGGAACCCAGGGCACCCATTTTGTCCCAGCCTTATTGCTGACGCAGAGGTGGTCGTTCATGACAGAGATTCTGAGCTCATCGATTCTTTTTTGGTCTTCTTTTACAAGGGCTTCAAGACTTCCTTCTTGTCTCCAGTCTCTCAGCTGTTTCCCCTGCATTCCTTCAGCAGATCACAACAGCATTTTCCCCAAAAGCTGCCGTGGTTACATTTCTTTCCTGCTCCCTGTCTTCTTTTTTCTTGGATGGCAACCCTTGGATACTTTCCATTTCCTGTCCAGGATAGTCTGTCCTGTCCCATGGGTGAATTCTGGTTCCCTGGTCTGCTTGCTGTTATTTCAACACAGCTCAGCTTGCCTACATTGCATTTTGCTTATGCTGCTTCCATGTCATCCCTGGTTAATCCTTTCTCACCCTGCTCAGGCAGCCCCATCTCCTATCTGTCTTGTCTGTTAGAGTCTGTCTCTTGGTGCCAAAGACTGCCTCTGCCTGCCAGTCACTGTTGATTTTGCCTGTTATTTGTATCAGTGCTCCTTGAAGGTGAATGTATTTGCGTACATTTCCTTTTCAGACTTTAAAAACATCAAGACAGAGCTGGGTGTCTTTCTATCTCTGTGTCTCTCACAGCCTCACTATACCCAGCCCAGTAGATGTTAAACATTTGTTGAAAATGAGTGAATAGATGAATGAAAGCCTTCCACACTTAAGATGTGATTCTGCTTTTAAAGTTGGTCCTTTAAAAATGAGAATGAGCCCTAAAAATCACTTTGTGTTAGTTTCCTAGCAGAGTCTATAAAATCAGAAAATGTATCATATCAAATCACAAATACTCTGGCCATTACGTGTATTTCAGGATTTTTAAAGTGGATAAGAACATTTGTGGTGAATGATAAAGGCTCTAACTCAGTGGAGAATTTGTGTTTGCAAGTAGTGAAGAAGTAAGGGCTGCTTTTCATTTCATCAGTAAAAAACAGCTTCCTACTCCTGGCTCAGTGAGCACACATGTAACTAGTTAACACTGCTAACCATTCCAACTAAAATGCCAGTGGTGAGACTGATTTGAATTTAGCTGCATTTTCACTTGAATTTAGCTTCAGATTGAGGTTGAGTGTTGATTACCATGAAAATAACCTACCTTTGTTCCCAATTTTAGGCAATAGCTGAGGACATTCTGTTAGTTAGCAAGCCTCTCTGAAATATGGGATGTCTCTACTAGACATTATGATGTGTGTGGCCCAGAACTGGTGCCACAGAGAATTATGCAGCTGTCATGAGAAACAAAGAGATGGATTTGTAAGCCATTGCTATATAGGAGGAATAGTATTGATTTCTGGATTAGTTTACAAAACAATAGTTAAGTGCTCTTGTGTGACCAAAAGCAAAAGTGGAACAGAAGCTAAGAAAGGTCTAAATTCACTAAAAATGGAAAATTTTAATCCAGCTGTTTCTGGTTTTCATAGTGAAAAAGTTAATTCGCACATTATCAAGCTTCTAAGTGAGACCATGTAGTCAGACCTTTGTGAGAGCTCTTCTAGGGTATGGAATTATTGGGGAAGCTACTTCCATTATTCACAGTGAGCCCTGCTTCTGCTGACTGCTAGTGCTGTAATTGGTGTCAAGGGAGGATGATTGGTTCTACTTGACAGTGACAGTGACATTCCCCTGGAGGGCTAATATTTTAATTTATGAAGAGACAAAAGGGAAGACATGTCTTAAGCCATGAGGCAGGAATACAAAGAGGAATTGATCCTTGCAGGGGTTAGGTTCTTAAAAAAGAAATGGAGCCCACACCAGGGAGTCTGACTGTATAATGTGTGGCCACAAGACAAAGCTTGGGGGAAAATGGTGTCTTTCTAAGGGGCAGTGCCTATGCAACAAGATGAACAGCAGGGTGAGTACCCACAAACCTCTAAGTCTTTGCACAACCAGAAATTTTATCATGGTTAGTATGCCTTGAGACACGTTGAGGCCTTTAAGTTAGTATATGGACTTGTTTTTTCTCAATGTAACAGGGAAAACCAGGAATGCAGGTTCTCTCATTATTAAACAGCACATGATAAACAAACAATACTCACCGAATAAGTACTAGAAAGTATGAATAAGGTAAAGTTCTTGTTGATATATTCATGGGAATTGGGATTTCCAGTATTGAATGAATGGCTTTGTTAGTATTGTTAGCAGTCATGCCAGTGAACATTTTCATGCATATACTTTGTAAGACCCTCAAGTATTTTTTCTTCTATGTATTTCCTCTGCATCCTTACAATAACCCTGGCAAGTAGATGGGGTGAATGACATTCCAATTTTACACTCAAGAAAACCACGACTCACAGAGCTTATCATAGTTTTGGCTGATTCAATGGAGATATTATGCTATCAGTAGCTATATCTAGCTTCCAAAGTTTACAAAATGTTTTTTCCATTCAGTGGTGGAAAAAATAAGTTTAGCAAGGAAGATGTGAGAACCAGATGGCAATTGCCTACCCTGCATACTGCTGAGTATGCTCTGAATTTCTTAGAACTGACTCTCCTGCTCTCCATCTTGGGTGAAATAAGCACTGCATAAGATGGTTGATCCACCATTGTTTCTGTTGCCTGTCACCTGGCAGGACGTAGTCCTGGGAGAACAACTTTCAGCCAGGCACTCAGTGATATGATGCCATTAAAAGATAGTCCTGCACCTTTCCATTTTTCTTAACTAAGCTCTTTAATTTAAAACTGTTGGGCAGCTTAACAACAACAACAAAAAAGGATGATATAGTTTCCATATATCCAATATGCAGTTCCCTATTATTGATACTTTGCATTAGTAAGGTACATTTGTCACAAAAGATGAACCAAAATTGATGCATTATTGTTGATGTAAACCCATACTTTATTTAGTTTCCCTAATAATTCCCTGGGATACTTGGTGTGTTCCCTGTCAGGATCCCACATTACATTTTGCTCCATCCAATCTCGTTTGGTTCCTCCTGACAGTGATAATTTCTTAGACTTTGAGAAATACAAGTCAAGCCTTCTGTAAACTGTCCTTCAGGTGAGGTGAGAGTCATCTAAGGTTTTTCTCAAGATTAGCCTAGGATTAGGCTTTGAGAAGAAAGATCACAGAGGACATATGTATGACATCATATCAAAAGGGACATATTCTATCAGTATAACTTAAACTTTCAATGTGGCCTTGATTACCTAGATGAGGTAATATTAGGTTTTCCACTGTAAAGTTACAGCAGAAAAAAAATGCCTAGAAAAAAATTAGGTTTATTGGACTTTGAGAAAAAAAAGTATAACCAATTCACCAATCCCTTTGGTCCAGAAAAGGTTCTGAGAGCTGCCACTAGCAATGTGATAGACTGCATTTATACAAAATAGAAGGAAGCATCGATATGAGTTTATTGGCTACAGTTTAGCTGATTAATTGGTTATAATGGCTTATGCAATGAACGGAAGCTCAGCTACCATGATCGAAGTCCATATTGTTTGGTCAGTTGGGTCTGGTACAGGAGCTCAGTATGAATGAAAGGTCTCCTACAAACCATCTTGCATACCCTTTTACCCTCCTTCCATTGCAGAATGAATCGTAATTAAGCTGCCCTGTGCAAGCCGCTGTTAAGGACTAGGCAGTTGTGTCCACTGGCTTGATTTTCTACTGGAGGCAAGAGGTTTCTTTCTCCACTTATATATTTATTCAGTTGTATGTCTAATACTGTGGAATCACAGCTACCTAGTTTATGCTCTGAGTTGCATCCAGCATTACTTTGGTTTTTTACTTGCATTGTTCCAGCTTTGTCCACAAGGAGTCCTTTCCAATGGCTAGTCTTTCCTTCTGACACACCTCCATCTTGGTGTTGGGATTTTTGTTGGTGTGTTGTTTTGATCACCTCTTTGCTTCCTAGCACTGCTGCATGCTCCAGGCACATTTTACATTTTTTCCCCCAATCTTAGAATCAGACACTTCTCCAAAGGATCCCCAGTTCCTTTTCTTAGAAAATGGTGTTAGAGAGAAGATCTGGGTCAATCTCTTCGTTTTTTACAAAAAACTATTATGGATACTGGGAAATAAATGTATAAAATACAATGACATTTGCTTGTATAGTCCATTAGGGTTCCTAGGAACCATGAAGTAGATCTAATAAACAACTTTATATTAGTACCTAAGGTGTGGAGGGGTTGTGGATACTGTTATAGACAGCTCCAGGAGTCAGTGGAAGAGAATAGGATATTTTAGTTTTTTGCTATCAAAGAAAATGACACTGTATGTGATTGATGAATTTTCCAAGTCAGGAAAGGGCAGACAATTCAACAAATGAAATTTTCTGTTAGGTGAGTCTAAGCTGCTTTTATAGTATTATTCATATATATATATATATATGAATAATATATATATATTATATATATAATATAATATATATATAATATATAATATATAATATAATATAATATATAATATATAACATAATATATATTATATATTATATTATATATATTATATATAATATATTATATATATAATATTATATATTATAATATTATATAATATATATAATATTATAATATTATATAATATATATAATATTATATAATATAATATTATATATATAATATATATTATATATAACATATTATATATTATATATAATAATATATATTATATTATATATTATAATATATCATAATATTATAATATATATAATATAATATAATATATATTATATAATATATATAATATATATTATATATATTCATATATATATGAATAATACTATATAATACTATATATATGTATATATATATATATATATACACACACAAAAATATTATTGAAGATTCAAACCAAAATGAATGAAACTCCCAACGTGTATTAGAATCAAAGTCTTAGCATTATATCCACATAGCGTTAGAGAAGGGCAACTTCATGTTATTTGTTGTTTTTTGGCCAAGTTACTCTTATGTGTTTATTTATTTAAAAGATTTTATTTATTTTTATAGGAAAGGCAGAGACAAAGAGATACAGAGGGAAAGATCTTCCATCCGCTGATTCACTCCCCCATGTGGCCATAACAGCCAGAGCTGAGCCAATCCAAAGCTAGGAGTCAGGAGGTTTTTCCTGTTCTTCAACATGGGTGCAGGGTCCCAATGCTTTGGGGTGTCCTCTACTGCCTTCCCATGCCACAGGAAGGGAGCTGGAAGGGAAGTAGAGCATCCAGAACACAAATTGGTGCCCATGTGCGATCCCAGGGCCTATAAAGTGAGTATTTAGCTACTAGGCTATTGTGTCAAGCTCCAAAGTTGCGTTTTATTCACCCTTTCTGACCTTTCAAATTAAATTGTGTGGACAGCTCAATTATAACAGCAAATTTGTAAAAAAGACACATTATATAGGCAAAATTAAGAAAAATACTATTAGATATATCTAGTTTAGTATTTAAAATTTTTGAATGATTAAAGAAAACATGAAATCAATTCTGTGCTAGGGAGAAGAATATGTAAAGAATTCTTACTCATCAATAAATAAAAAAAGAGTGAGCCAAGAAATGGAAAATGAGAAATGTAAGCATTCAATCCACACCTGTAAACACAGAAGAAAAATCACAAAGAGCAATTAATTAGTTGGTGTCCAACCTTTTAACAAGCAGGGGGATGCAAATAAAGCTCTAATGAGGAATGACTTCACATCCATCACACTGTCACAGAGTTTGGCAGTGTGAAATTATGAAGAGCTGCAAAGGTTAAGGACAACAATACTTGCACACTCCTGATGGGAGAATAAATGGTCACAACTTTTAGGCAGCATAATTTAACAAAACCTGATAAAACAGCCACTGTGCTTTCTCTATCCCCTACCTACTTAGCTTGTAAATATCTGTCCCTAAGAAATCAAGCCTGAATTCACATTAATATAAGAATCTTCTCTACTTCATTAAAATGGCAAAACAGCAACAACCGACATCTTTTTTTTGTTTGTTTGTTTTTTATTGATTACATTGCATTATGTGACACAGTTTTATAGGCACTGGGTTTCCCCCTCCTCCTCCCCATGGTGGATTCCTCCACCTTGTTGCATTACCACAGTTCAAATTCAGTTGAGGTTCTTTCATTGCAAGCATCTACCAAGCATAAAATCCAGCATCTTATTGTCCAGATAAGTTCAACAGTTTCTTGGGGAGACCATCTCTGGTCTGAAGGTAGAGCTGGCAGAGTATCATCCCGTTCAATTAAAAGCCCCGACATTACATCAGTAACAATTTATAACGTTATGGAATTAGTTGACATGGTATTGAGTAACCAATATGTTAAAAGAGAAAAAAAGAAAAAGAATGCAAGCTCTGAACCACATCCTGTGACTTCTTCATTGACATTTCGATTATATTAGTTTATATACAACCGGGTTCTATACACCTTAAAATGGGTATAGATTACTATTCAGCTGTCTCATGTCTATTTTAATTTTAGTATTTAGCAGTTCATAGCATTGAAGCATGATTTTGCTGAACCTGGCAAAACAGCAACAACTGACAGCAATAGAAGAATGAAGAAATAAAAGAATGAACGAAATAAATGGTAGAAGATGGTTAGAATGGAGAAGAAAATGTAATTTACCTCTTTTACCCATCTTATCTGCAAATTAAATATATTTTGAAAATACTTCAAATACTAAAACAAATAGCAAAGTATAATCCAATGCTATTTATAAATTATTTTGTAAAATAAAATAAGACACATATTAGTATGTACATTTCCTATGTGAATATACACATTAACATAAAAGTAGTTTTTAATGATGATAATAACACTCAAAATAACTTTGTATTGCCTATGAATAGGGATGATGGATGAGAGAAGGACTGGTAGTATGGAATAGCCTACATTGTGATGATCTTTTAATTCTTGGAGTAAATTCACATTAGTGATAAAATTGAAAAGATAAGAATAAATACTGAAAAAAAAATGCAGAAATCACAGAAAAGAAAGTTTCAGCTCTTAATAAGAGCTAATTGCTTTCCTAAACACATTTGCCAGAGGCTATTTATTACTGCTATTTATTACTGAAGAGAAAATCACTTTCTTTAATTTTCTGATTATTGCACCTGTTTCATGCCCAGAGTACATGAGTCACTATAATTTTCTTTTCCTGTGCATTTTCCAATGACTTTTCAAACTAATGGTTCCTGAATCATCCTCTCACTTGTGAATTTACAACTTGTTCTGCATGTATTCGGGTGAAATTTATTCATCATAGAAGCAATCATCTTTAGATAAAAGGAATTTATTAAGAGACTTCTAAGGAAGGAATATTCATTAGGAAATGAATTTTTAGTCTTGATTTAAATAATAAAGTAACCAAAGTGAAAAATCGTAAGGTCTCTACAAAGCAGTTTTACAGACAAACTAATAAATAGTGTTGTTGGTTTCCTTCAGTCCTGGAATGAGCCCTCGGGAATTCAATGATTTCAGTCTCCCCAACAGCTAATCTCAAATTTTATATTTTGCACATCCCTCGGAACAAAAAGTGAGGTCACCAGAATGTTATAAAACTACAGGGCTAATCATTAAGAAGCTTTTCCTTCTAAATTATCTGAATCTCGGGCTCGGCAGTGTGGCCTAGTGGCTAAGGCCCTCGCCTTGATCCCATATGCCTGCTGGTTCTAATCCCGGCAGCTCCACTTCCTCTCTGTCTCTCCTCCTCTCAGTATATCTGACTTTGTAATGAAAATAAAATAAATCTTTAAAAAAAATCTATAATAAATAAATTATCTGAATCTTACATAGAAACCTTTTTTTTTTTTTTTTTTTTTTTTGAGTTTTGCCTTACATGAGTGCCTTGTCCACAGTAACAGTTAGATGTCACATCACCTGGAGAACATTTCTTGTGACCCTAGTCCTGGAACCTTAGCGGTATAACTCTATCTATGGGGAGCCTTTGCTCTGACAAGATCTAAGATTCTCCTAGAAAATGTAGGAGGTGTGGTGGCTTGTGTTGTGTTGGCAATTTTGTAGCCACCATAAGCAGTTCTTGATGATCTACCACACAGTTAAAACTTAACCTTGTGCTTGTCAGACCTGAAGAATTTGTACAGCCCTTTTAAAGGAGGAAAAAATTCTCATCACCACCCAATGTTTTCTTAATTGGTATGAACACAGAAGGTCTTCACTACTATCACACAGAGCTTTCTGCATTTCATGACTGAATTTCTCCTACTTTTGTCTACTTAAGCACAGAAATCAAACATCTACATCCCTCCCTGCCTTCCTCCTTCCCTGCCTCCCTTCCTCAAAAATATTAAACACTTACTGTCTGATAATCACTTGGGATACCTCAATGAATATGTCTGTTATATTCTAAACTGCAGTTGGCAATCCTTTGTAAAGGATCGGAGTAAAGATTTTCAGCTTTTCCAACAGAAAAGGCTTCCACTATAGCTGTTTAATTTTGTGACTATTACTCAAAAGCAGCTGTAAATATTACAGACATAGAAAAACTTGACTCTGTGTTCCAGGAAGGATTAGTATTAGTATTAATGTTAAGTAATAACCAGTAGTGGCCATATTTGTCTGGAGAGCTAGAGTTTGCTCATATCTGTTCTAGACAATAAGCAGGAAACCTAACAAAAAGAATACTATATTAGCATTAGCAGGTGAGTGCCGCCAAAGGTAAGCAGATAAGGGATGCAGTGTTAAGTCGACTGAGAAGGCGGTCGTTGAGCAGCCATCTGGAAGGAGAATGAACCAGGAGGCTGATTGATGGAAGTGAGACAGCAGCCAGACCAAACCGTCCTGTAAAGAGCTGGTGCTCCCTTAGTTTACTCTGTTACGTTCCCTAGGTCCTCTAGGACCTGCTGTCATCTGTTTTCAGACATCTCCAAACTATGGACTCCAGATTCTTGGAGACTGCCTGGTTCATTCCTATTTTCGGATGGGTGGGGTGGGATAGGATAGGAGCAAATCATTTATTTGGTCCTCAGATTGATTCCCAAGTGTCCATTTCTCTTTTTCTGTAGTAAAGGGTAAAACCCTTTTGGGTTTTATAGAACTTGCCTACACAATTCACATAAAATAAATATTTTAAAAAATATTTGTTTGCTTTTTAATCGCTACAGTTTTTTGTGCTGCTAAACATTTCTCTGAAAATCACTGTGGGCCTCTTAATTTAGGCAAGGCAATAAAGAGGCTGTTTTCTCTAACTTTCAGATGCATTCAGCAAACTGCAGAGTTCTATGCCAGATGCCACTGGCAACTTCGTGTTTGGGGATGCTTGCAGAATTTAATTTCATGCACACTTGTTATCAATTTATTTCACGTTCAACTTGATTCAAGTGTGGTGCTCCTAATTCCATTAAGTTTGTGATTGCTCTCACATTGGCTAGAAGGGTGGAATGCAATAATACAGGGCTCCTCCAACCCAGAATTTTCTGTTAGTTTGTTTATTTTAATCTAAGACCATGTTCTACCCTTTTGATCAGTACAAATAAATCAAAAATCATCCCTGGCTCTACTTTAAAGGTCTGTGTTATACACCATAACCATTTCCTCAGTTTTCTGGAGTGGCAACCTACAGCTGCACAACAGAACTGTGCGGTTTGCTGAAAAGTATTCACCTGTCAGGTTTCAGGTATGTGAAGAATCCATGTCTCTCTGTGAGATTCATTTTAATATTATGTTTGTTAGCAGTTCATGGAAATATTTATTTTAAAAGCATCAGCCTTCATTATATATATGAAATATTTAATGCAATTCATGAAAAAGTGTAATGAAGTAATCAACTTACTTTGGTGCAATTTTTAAAAATCCATGAGTTATTTTTCTCATAATATGCATTGTTTATAAACTTTTTGGAAATCCTTTTTACAAAAAATTCCCAATATGGCTGCCAGTGACTTTTCAACAGAACCCCTGCAAGGCCAGGAGGAAGTGGAATAAAAATTTTAAATGCTAAAAGGAAAGAAACTGCTAGCCAGGAATACTTCATTCAACAAGCTATCCCTCCTCAGAAATGAGAAAGAATAAAGACTAAACAAAAAATAAGGAAGTTTATCACCACTAGGTTTACTTTAAAAAAATGACTCAAAGGAAGTCTGAAACTGAAACACATGGTTTAAAATTGATAACATAAAACAGGGCCTGGCGTGGTAGCCTAGCAGCTAAAGTCCTTGCCTTGAACAGGCCAGGATCCCATATGGATGCCAGTTCTAATCCCAGCAGCCCTGCTTCCTATCCAGCTCCCTGCTGTGGCCTGGAAAGCAGATGAGGACAGCCCAAAGCCTTGGGACCCTGCATCCATGTAGGAGACCCAGAAGAAGGTCCTGGATTTGGATTGGTTCAGCTCCAGCAGTTGCAGCCACTTAGAGAGTGAATCGTTGGACGGAAGATCTTCCTTCCTGTTTGTGTCTCCTCTTCTGTGTATATCTGACTTTGAAATAAAACTGAATAAATCTTAAAAAAAAAACCAAGGAGATGATCTGTCATCTTCAACTTGGAGGGCTACAGAGGAAGTCATGTGTTTAAAAAATTTTTTTAAATAAAACACATGAAAACATAGAAATAATAATGCAAAATGCTGTAAGATGATAATTGCAGCATGTGAAGCAATTTTATCTTAAATATGCAGGTTAAAAGATAAAGCTATTAAGGCAACAATCAATAAATTGTCATGGGGCTCACATTTCAAAATTATGTGAATTTTGATATCAAAAACATGAAATGTGTGTGGGGAAAATAATACTACATAGTTTCATGTAAACAAAGTTAAGTTGTTGTCAGCTTAAAACAGCCAATGATAGATATAGAATGTTTTACGTAAATGTCATGGTAACCACAAAGTGAAAGTCTGCAGTGGATGCACAAAACATAAGCCTACTGCTGTGGAAAGCTATCAAACCACAATGAAGATAGCAAAGGAAAAAGAAAGGAACAAACTGTACAAAACAACCAGAAGATGAATTGTATAGTGGCAGTGGTAAGTCATTATCCAGTAATAATTACTTTCAATGTGAACTAAATTCTTCAATAAAAAGACACAATGGATATCTTTTATATATATACACTCACCATTATTCTGTCTGCAAGAGATTCACATGTAGAGAGGAACTGCAAAGCAAAAAAATATATTCCATGTAAAGCAAATAAAAAGACAGCAGGGGCTATGTATGTTTATATAAGATGAAATAGACTAGATCAAAAACTATAAAAAGGATATTATATACTAGACATAATGTCAGAGTGCACAGCTTGAGTCCTAGCTACCCTTTGGTTCTGATACACCTTCTTGCTAATGCATCCCCGAGGCAGATCATGGTCCAAATACGTCAGATACATGGGCTGCTGCTGCTGCCTATGTGAGAGATCCATATGACTTCCTGGCTTCTAGATCCACCTGTTGCTGTGAGCAATGGGGAATAAATCTGCAAATGAATACTCTTTCCTATCTTCTCTCTCTCTCTCTCTCTCTCTCTCTCTCTCTCTCTCTCTCTCCTTCCTTTCATCCCTCCCTCCCTCCCTCCCTTTCAAATAAATAAGACTTTAAAATACAGAGTTAAGACAGGCTCCAACATCATTCTGGAAAGAAATCCATAGGCTTCTCTAATCTGTCAAAGCAATTTATGACAAAAGGAGGTTTAAGAGTCACTTAAGAGGAACTGATCTAGTGTCCCTGATGCAACCCTCCATCTTTAGTCTCCCTATGCCCATGGTCTCACCCTGGGAGGCAGGAGAAGATGGATAGATAACAGGTGGTAAAGCTCAGAGGTTGCAAGTGTGGATGTTGGGATCAAACCGACTGCATTTAAGCTGTACTCCCAAGAGTTACTGGCTCTATGATGACTTTGAGCCACTCACTCCAAAACTTTATTTCTTCAACTTCTAAGTCTTAATCATAGTTCATACTTTATAAAGTTACCAATGTAATGATTTTACACAATAATGCATCAGGTGCAGTTGATTTTCATTTGTAGTAGACTCCATAAAATCACCACAAAGCCTAACTCAGTGAGTATTAAATATTTCTCCATTTAATTAGCTTCCAGTATAAAGTTCAGAATTGGGGTGCCAAAAATCAATAATTAATAATAATAATAATTCTCATTACTTAAAATATTATGCTCCTATAAAATCATCTTAGACATTGAAGTAAGGGAGACTGCTTCGGGGAAAAATAGGGCAAGATTCCTAAGAACCTCTAGGCATACTACTTTTATGAGTCCTGTATTCCACTGATTCTTAGGGTTGTACAACCATACAGATAGGAAGTGGCAGGTGGACAGCACATCCCCTGACTGCCCTTTGCTGAATGTCTCCACCCCCTACCTTTGTACCATTCATTTTCCCTCTTCTTCCTTTTTTCCCTTTCTTTCATACTTTTTGTTGTGCACAAGTGTCTAACTTATTGTAATAATGAATAAGAAGACCACAAGACATTGGCTTTTCTCAGAGGGAACTACATCACTGGGTACTAGGAAGACAGATATATATGTAACAAAGCACTGGCAGCCATGACAACACATGAACACATTGCTGAATCTGGATCTGGCCAGAGATCATCAAATCCATTCTATGAATCTGTTTACTGTGCTTGGTAATGGACTTCCTCATAATAAGCAGTGATTCAAGCATTTCTGCCAAAAATTAATTTTGGCTGACATTTTCTTGACACAAAACCTATGTTGGTAGTGTTGTCCAGGATATCATTTTGGAGGTTTTTTAATTTTAGTGTAAATTTCGTTAAGAATTTACTTTTTTTTTCTTCTCAGTTAATTTTCTTTTTGCTCATGTGCATGGATTGCATGCTGTTTCTGGAGGGGAATCAATTGTGTGCATTGCTTACATTGACACTCAAGGAGTAGCAGCTGGATGTTTGGAGGTAGTAGATGAGTAAAATCACCTCTGATCTGACATGTGCCTCATCTTGACCAAGTGAAGGCAGACCCAATATGCCCAGCACCTTTTTGTTGGAATCAGACTCGAGAGAGAAGAGAGGCATATTGCGGCCAAATGTAAGAGAACAGATTCTGAAAGGTCCTTCCATCTTCATAGGTGCTGAAGTGGGTCAAGATGGTCACATATCAAGAAATAGCCTCCTACACTGCCATGTCTGCGAGTTGAGAAGATGAGGCCTGAGGTTATTCCCTGCATCAGGGTTCTCCCAAAATCAAAAACTAATAGGATACTTTTGCATGTTTGTGTGTATGTCTGATTTGCCTGTATACACAGAGAGAGAGAGATGGAGAAGAAGGAGGAGTAAGAGTGAGTTAACAAAGTCATTCACTGATTTTGGATAATGTTGATAAGTGTGCAAGGCATTCAGGAAGTCTAAGATCCAGGAGAAAGTTGGTGTTCTAGATCATAACTAAAATTAGTCTCCTGACAAAATTCTCTCTTTCTATGGGACTTCTGTCTTTTCTTCACAAGTCCTTAAACTGATTTCATAAGGCCCACTCATGTTGTGGGAGGCATTTTACTTTACAAAGTCTAAAGATTTAAAGATCAATTACAAATTTTAAGAAAGAGTTTCACATACCTATGTAGAGTTTGACCAAGCAACTGGGTAGCCTAGCCCAGTCAAGGAGACATAGAAGATCACTTCACACTCTTGTCCTCAGACCCAACACCCATGGACCAGCTGTGTGATTAAAATACAGGCCTCCTGTGTTCCATGTGTAGGGTCCACTGCTGAATTCACCGGTTAACATTAAGAATGTAAAATCTGGAAGATGACGTCACCTGTGCTGGTTCCAGTAGTTTACCAGTGGCTGGCAACCCAGCAACTGTTCCCAAACTGTTGGGAGTGACTATAGTGGAGGTATCAACAAGAGCATCCAGGCATTCCTAGTGTTTTTTGGGAAGTATCCCAGTAATGCATACGCAGGGAGACAGCAGTGATGATTTAAATAAGTGGGTTCCTGCCACTCAAGTAGGAGAGCCAAGTTGAGCTCCAGGCTTTTAGCTTCAGCTCAGGCCATAACAGGATTTGGGGAGTGAACCAGCTGATGAGAGAGAACCCATCAATCCAGGGCCAACCATCTTTACAAAGCCAGATGACACCAATAAAGGTAAGGAAAATTTCAACCTTTAGGAACTTTTCAATAGCAGCTCTTAAAAACCGATGTAGCATTGAAGTTAACTGGTATAGGAAAGAAATTCTCATAAGCTTTGGTAAGAATAAAATAGACATTTGTGCAGAATGGGGTCATCTGGGACAGAAGTATGCCCTCCATGGCTATCGCTATGGGAATGTGTGTAAGGAGACTATAACAATCAGGCAATAGATAGGAAAGCAAGGAAGCTCTTTTTAAGGCTCCTATGGTAGCGGCTGTAGCGTTGTGTACCAGACACCATCTGAAGAGAACCAGGGCAAGAAGATCGTTGAACAGGACAGAAAACAGCCATCCTGGTTCACCCAAACTTGACCCTAAAGATTGTGAAAGAATGACACAGTAGAACTTTTCTCCTGAAAGAGAAAGACTTCTTTTATGTTTTGTGTATTTTAAAATCAGCAACATAGTTGAATATATCTTTATGGAAGTAGTTTTGTGTGGATAATTGTTTATGCAAGGTCTCAGTGAATTAATATGTCTATTAATATACACTACAGGTTTTATAGAACAAAAGCAAAACAACTTAAATTTAACAGAAAGAGTAAAAAGAGTGTGAAATCTGTAATTCCAAGAGTCATGGTATTAATCAGTTGACACATTCTGACAGTCCACCCAAGGGAAGATTGAGTTACAATGTGGGCTGGTAACTCCAAGGATCTCTTCAGAATTATGCTGTTTATTAATAGTGATATTGAGTCAAACAATAGGGTGGAGAATAAGAGTCTGTGTTCCTGTATTATTTCTGGAACCATGGGGTAAGCTCTTGCACACCATTCCATACTGTGCAGAATTTTAAAACCCAGTTTTGTGGGCATATCTACCTTATTACTACTTTAGATAATTTCATCATGAGGGTTTAATCATTTTGATCTAATGTTTAATGTTTTTAATTCCTTTTCATTGTTTACTGACATTCAAAGATTTTATGATCCTCTGAAGTTCTAATTTAAGCTTGGATGGATTCTGTAATATGACATATTTCATTTCTGTCAAAGCAGAATTTCTGTTTATACTTGGAAATCTGGATAAAATGATAGGTAGAAGCAGGCTATTATTATAAGGTCCTTGTGTTTCCTGAAGTTTAAAAAAAATCTGTTGTTTGAACAATACACTATCTTTTTCCTCTTATCTTCCTCCTTCTCTCCATCCTCCTTCTTTCTACATTTTTTTAAAACGAATTATGCACTTGCTGATTTCTAAACTGCCATCTGAAGGATTAGCTTGGCTAAAGTTTTCTTGAATTCCACTACTACTTTGAAGTTTGGATTTGCTTTCAGTAACCGCTTGGAAGAGTATTCTGAGATGATTCTAATTAGTAGCAATTCTTTCAGTACCACAGGATTTTTTTTTTTTTTTGTCAGTCAATTACTTGTTCTTTCTTCTCACAATAAGGTAGGATGCTAAATTGCTTAAAGATTTTAAGCTGGGAAATAGCTTCAGAAGTTTAGCTCAGAATTTCCAGTAGGCATTCCTCCCTCACCCCACCCTCATCTCAAAAAATTCCCTGTGCAGTTCCTTAGTTTGCTCTTAGAGCAAAGATGTTCCAAAGTGTATTCTTTAAGGATGACATTTAGCAGTGGCCCCAGAGCAATCAGTTGCTGCTTTGCTGTTCAACCAGTCATTTTCTTCTGGACATATTCACCCATCATTATTAACACAAAGACCCAAACCAATATTTTATGATCCATCCTCAGAAGTGAAAAAGTGAAGAAGCTTCCTCAGAGACCTCACCTTTAAAAATGTGTTATTTACCGCTTGAATCTTTTAAGCGATGAGTCATTGCCTTGCTGTTTGTTCGCCAAAACCATACATGATCACAGATGATCAAAAACTATTGATTGTTATGATAACCCAACCTGTCACAAGGAAAGGCGCTTGATGTTGAAAGTAAGCTGTAACACTCTTCAAGCTGTTGACACTGTTGAAACTTGAGTGAAGAGCTTAAGGATTTTCACCCAGCCTTTGGGAACTTGTAGTCTGGAAAGCCACTTGTGGTTATCACTAAACTTGCTCTTCTACAAATACTAATCAGGCTTTTATTCTTGACTGACTTTCCCTATTTTAAGGCCACTTTTGATGCTTCTTAAAATTCTTATCTAAAACAACAACAAACAGCACTTTCTTTTTAAAAAGGGCAGAGCTAGTGATCTGTACTGGGACTAGCCTCAGATTTATCTTATCTTGAAAATGTGTTCAGCCCAGCTTTCTATCCATTAGATCATCCTGACAGATACTGCCTTTAGTCATTATATTGAATGCATACGTCAACATCAAGCTTGGAAAGTTTTGAGAAAAGTGGGTCAAGGCCACAAAGGTCTTTTGCACAGGAACATTTCAGAAAGTTGATAGAATCCTGAATTAAAAGATAATTCTATTTGGATGCAAAATTTTTAGAAATCTGTGCATACCAGGGGTCTTCAAAAAAGTTCAATGAAAGTGAGAATTATTTTTAAAACAATGCATGAATTTAAAAAATCCACTAGCATAAACTTGTCTAGTTCAGTTTTTCCATGAATTTTTCAATTTTTCCATGAATTTTTAAAAATGCTCTCCTGTGCCCAAAATAGAGCCTCAGACTTTGCCCAGTATAGATCATGGGAAAGGGTCTGTCTAGATCAGGAACATGATCAGTTTTATCTTTCAGCCTTTTTGGTAAAGTGTGAAGAACTGAGGGTGGGGTGTTAGATCAGAAATTGGTGAAGTAGAAAGCTATTGTCTAGTGTCAGTTCTTTTTTAAGATTTTATTCATTTATTTATTTTATTGGAAAGGCAGATATACAGAGAAGAGGAGAGACAGAGAGGAAGATTCCCCATCCACTGATTCACTCCTCAAGTAGTCAAAATGGCCAGAGCTGAGCCAATTCAAAGCCAGAAGCCAGGGACTTCTTCCGGTTCTTCCATATGGGTCAGGGTTCTGAGGCTTTGGGCGGTCCTCTACTGCGTTCCCAGGCCACAAGCAGAGAGCTGGATGGGAAGTGGGACCACCAGGATTAGAACCAGAGCCCATGTGCGATCTTGGCACGTGCAAGGCAAGAACTTTACCCACTAAGCTACTGCGCTGGGCCTAGTTTTATTTTCTTTTTTTAAAGAATTATTTATTTTATTGGAAATGCAGATGTACAGAGAGGAGGAGAGACAGAGAGGAAGATCTTCCGTCCGATGATTCACTCCCCAAGTGACTGCAATGGCCGGTGCTGTGCTTATCCGAAGTCAGGAGCCAGGAGCCTCCTCCAGGTCTCCCATAAGGGTGCAGGGTCCCAAGGCTTTGGGCAGTCCTCGACTGCCCTTCCAGGCCACAAGCAGGGAGCCAGATGGGAAGCAGAGCTGCCGAGATTAGAACCGGCGCACATATGGGATTCTGGCACGTTCAAGTCAAGGACCTTAACCATTACGCTATTGCACTGGGCCATTTTATTTTTTATGATTTATTTATTTTTATTCTAAAGGCAGACATACATAAGGGAGGAGAGACAGAGAGGAAGATCTTCCATCTGCCGATTCACTCCCTAAGTGACCACAAGCAGGGAGCTGAGCCAATCCGAAGCCAGGAGGCAGGAACTTTTTCTGGGTTTCCCACGCGGGTACAGGGTCTCAAGGCTCTGGGCCATCCTCTACTGCTTCCGCATGGCACAAACAAGAAGATGGATAGGAAGCGGAGCAGCCATGATTAGAACCAGAGCCCATGTGTGATCCTGGCACGTGCAAGGAGGGTACTTTAGCCACTAGGCCATTTGTCATGTCCACTTAGTTTTATGTTTGTTTGTTTGTTTGTTTTTTAAATGCCTAATTCAACTGGTAGCAGAACGGAACAAGGAATAAACATGAGAAATACTAGTAAATAAAATAAATAAAGCATGGTCACTTGTTTGTAATAAGAGCAGGCAATTTTATCTGTTAATTGCACTTATTCATTAATTTAATAAAAATTTACTGGGTATCCCCCCATGTTTTAGCACTAGATACTTAAAAGTGAAAAAGTTTGCATTCTGAGCTATGTAGACAGACCAGTAAAAAAAAAAAATCTCATTTCAAAGACATCATTTTGGATCATAATAGTAAGCATGTTGTATAAGCAGTTTTGATCAAACATGTTATTCAGGAAGGGATCACTTGCACTGTAGCAAAATATCAAATTTGCCTGGTAGGAAAAAAAGAAGAACTCTACCAGTCTGCTAGAGCTAATGGAAAAAGCTATGATGAGGGAGAGAAGCAGGAAGAGCTATGTCCTAGAGTACAAATAAAGACTGCAAAGAACATGGGGGGATCGTGTGACCAGCAAGGCAGGGTTTCTTGATCAGATATCCAGGACTTATCCTCTACTCTGTTTGCACTAGTCATGGCCCCCACCCATTCCCAACTTGTGGTCCTCAGATGAACTCCATGCAGGTAAATAATCAGGTGCAGAGCCATTGTATTGTCTGGGTCGGACTATCATCAGGGGAGCATCTGTGGAAAAGATAAGAAAGATTTCCTGGATGGAAGAATTCAACTGAGCCTGTAAGCCTAAGAGAGTTCACTCCTACTGTGCTCAAGCTGATTTTGAGTAACAGCCCTGTTCCTGAGTGTCACCCATCCGCTGACGTGATCCCTGTCAGGCAAACCCAGGGACCAGGTCAAAAAGGTGCTACACTGATTCACTGTGGGGCTAGATTGGGAATTGGGGGAAGCGTGGCTCCCCTTTCCCTCCTATGACCAGACTGATGAGTTAGAGACTGGGGACAAATTTTGGGTATACACTGGATGGGAAGAACCAATGTAGAGCAAGAGAGACTATAAGGAGGAGGAACCACTTGGAGGAGTATAAGCAGTGAGATTGACACTGCAGGTGGAGGAATTGACCATAAGCAGAAAGGCATCTCTGTACCGAAGATCAGAGAGCAAGTGAGATCACAGGAGGTTACCTTGTCTTCTCTGAAATTGGGGAAGTGTTTGTTGAGAGGTAGAAAGGCTGAGTCAAGAGCTTAACTAACATGGCTATGATCTGGATGAAATTCTGTAGATTGACAGGGAAAGTGACTAGACACAAGCACAACTGAAGACCCAGCTAAAATGTTCATGAACTCAGGCATGAGCAAATTAGATGCAAATGTGGAACTATCTTTCTTTATATGATAAATTTCTATTGAAAACCTATTGATAAATAACAGTGTTGCCAGATTCTTCCTCTTTCACTGTTTGACTTTCAAGTAAAACAAAACAAAAACTTGCCTTTGTTGTGTGTGCCTAGTATGCTCAGGGCAAGGACATGGAGCTCTAACCTCTTGAACAGGCTCTCAGACTACAGAAGAAAAAGACAACAAATAGAGTCATGCTTGGGAGAGATTCAACAAAGAGATGGCATAGACACTTGGTCTTAAGAGCAAATAGAAGGGCAGGTGTTTGGCCTGGTGGTTAAGCTGACAGGATGCTCATACCCCAAGGAATAGCAGTTTGGTTTGATGCCTGCCTATGGTGCCTGATCCCAGGATCCTGCTAGTGCAGATCCTAGGAGATAGTGGAGATGGCTCGAGCAGGTGGGTTCTGCCACTCATGTGGGAAGTTGGCTCTTGACTTTGTCACACTTCCTGCCCCAGCTGTTGTATTTGAGGACTGAACCAGAGAATTGGAGTTCTCTCTCTCTTCTCGAATACATTGAAAATGTTATTTTTAAAATAACAAAAGTATGTGTTTGGGCCCTGCGCTGGGGCCTGGTGGCTGAGGTCCTTGCCTTGAACACGCCGGATCCCATATGGGTGCTGGTTCTGGTCCCGGCAGCTCCGCTTCCCATCTGGCTCCCTGCTTGGGTCCTGGAAGGGCAGTCGAGGACTGCCCAAAGCCTTGGGACCCTGCACCCTTATGGGAGACCTGGAGAAGGCTCCTGGCTCCTGACTTCGGATCAGCGCAGCACCGGCCATTGCAGTCACTTGGGGAGTGAATCATCGGACATAAGATCTTCCTCTCTGTCTCTCCTCCTCTCTGTGTATCTGACTTTGCAATGAAAAAAAAAGTATCAATTTCAAAGGACCATGTCTGTTTTTCAAGCCTCATTATATTTAATCCCTAAATCCCTTAATCAAACATCAAAGATCTTCACAAATATTGTCCAGACACAGTGAGGCCAATTCTTTCCTCTGCTTTTAACATTTATTTATTTGGAAGGCAAAATGATGGGAGGAAATGAAGGGAGGAGAGAGAAAGGGAAAGGAGGGAAGAAAGATCTTCCATCCACTGCTTCACTCTCCGATAGCCAAATACTGAACCTGGGATATTCAGAAATCAGGAGCCAGGAACTCCATCCTGATCTCTTACATGGTGACAGGGACTCAAATATTTAGATTGTCTTCTTCTGCCTTCCCAGGTGCTTTAAGCAGCAGCTGAATTGAAAGTGGAGCAGTCAGTAATCAACCCAGCATTCTGATACGGGGCACCAGACTCTTAAGGTGCACCCTACCGTGATACACCACAATACTGGCTCCCAATTCCTCTACTTTTTAAAACTTGCTTCGCACATGAATGTGCTTGAGTCAAGTAGTTTCACAAGGGTTTTGGACAAAAGCAAGAGCCAATGGAACCTATCTGGTTGCCCATCCCTAAAAACAACCCGTTTTAGTATTTCAGCTGACCCTTTTGGTGTTTAATTCCATAATTCTGCAAAGCATTCTTGCATTCATATTTCCTGACTTTTCCGGTTTTGGCATTCTCTATTGACCTTGTGCTATAAAAATGAAGAAATGAGCCATTTTTTCCCTCTCTTCTCATAGTCTCTCAACCCCTTTCCTGGCCAATCCTTCTCCTAATTCATTTGTATCATAATTTTTGAGTATCATTATAAATTCTATTGATTGTTGAATTCATAGTAAGTTATGAGTGCTGTTCTTTCCTAGCCATCCTTTGATTTTCCTTGAAATTAATTATTGCGTTTTTTGTTTTCTTAGTTCTCTGTGAATCTATCATAAATTCAACTCCAGATTCTCCACGAATTCTTTTAACCTTTGTTGAAGAATTTAGGACCCATAAATAGCCAGAAGTTTTTAAGATTTATTTATTTTTATTGGAAAGGCAGACATACACAGAGGAGGAGAGACAGAGAGGAAGTTCTTCCGTCCGATGGTTCACTTCCCAGGAGGCCATGACAGCTGGAGCTGAGCCAATCCAAAGCCAGGAGCCAGGAGCTTCTTCTGGCTCTCCCACATGGGTGCAGGGTCCCAAGACTTTGGGCCGAGTTTTGTCCTCTTGAGAAGTCTATCTCATGGTTGCCCACTGTATAATATACAGCTATCCTCCTGGTATCGCATTTTAGATGTCCTATTTCTGTATCTGCCTCTTTGTTGAACTAGCCTCTTATTTATTTTAGTGGAACATGTTTTCTAGGAATACACAGAAAAGGTGCACTGGAAGTATGTTTTGAGACTTTTCATGTTAAAAGGGTTTTAGGGGCCCGGCGGCGTGGCCTAGCGGCTAAAGTCCTCGCCTTGAAAGCCCCGGGATCCCATATGGGCGCCGGTTCTAATCCCGGCAGCTCCACTTCCCATCCAGCTCCCTGCTTGTGGCCTGGGAAAGCAGGAGAGGACGGCCCAAAGATTTGGGACCCTGCACCTATGTGGGAGACCCAGAAGAGGTTCCTGGTCCTGGCATCGGATTGGCGCGCACTGGCCCATTGCAGCGCACTTGGGGAGTGAAACATCGGATGGAATATCTTCCTCTCTGTCTCTCCTCCTCTCTGTATATCCGGCTTTCCAATAATAATAAAATCTTTTAAAAAAAAAGGGTTTTAGTAAATTTTTATACGTAATTGGTCATATGACTACATTTGAAAGTAATGGTCCTTGAAAAGATGAAAGATTTTGCTGTTGTGTCCTTTAGTTGCTTTTGAAAAGTCCAAGCCCAGATTAATTTCTGACCTTTGGATGCATCCTTTTTATTTTGTCTTCTCTAAGAGCATGCCGAATCTTCTGTAATTTCAGAATTATGTGACTTTATTTTTGTTAGGTTATTTTCATTCACTGAACTGAGCAGTCTAGTAAAAATTGCATTTATATGATTATACTCCAAATAGCTAAATAAAAAGGTTAGTAATATATTGTTGGGTAGGTTTGGAAGAAAAGTACAATAGGTAAAGATGATAAATGGCAATCTGGGAACATGCCACTTTAGAAGGACACTCAGGGAAATTTTCTGTGGTGAGGTGGCCTTTGAGCAGACTTGCATGTAACAGTAAATTGGTCATTTTCATGGTGGGAGCTTTCCAGGTAAAGAAAAATGCAGGTGCAAAATCCTAGAGTGAGAATGTGGCTGACATGTTTGTGGGACAGGAAAGAAGGCTCTGTGCCAATGAGAAGTGCAAGGGAAGGGACACAGAGCCACCTGGGGTCGTGACAAGGACTAAGGGTAGTGTATCCATAATGTGATGGGAAGCCCTTAAGTGTTGGTAGCACCCTGCTGTCCTCTGCAGCTTGATTTCACATGAAGGGTGCAACCCACATGAATGGTGATGTTGGCTCCAGCTAGTGATGCAGATGACGACACACTGAAAATGATACACCTGGGATCTACTCCTGACTTATAAGTTGAATAGGAAACACTGGCCTCAAAAATGGCCAAAGAAGCAGTAAAGAATGGCTTCAGTTCTGAGATTGGGAAGATGAAGGAAGAGTAAATGATGAGGCAGGACTGGAGGAAAGGATTCCAGAGCATCTGAAGCTCTAAATTGGATGAATTCATCTTTGGAGTAAGTGTAGTGAGAAAAGAAAATTAACCCCCAGGACAGTACAAGACCCACAACGAGGACTCAGGGGAGCAGCCACTGGCAGAAGGAAAACACAGAGCAGACTGTCCTAGAAGTCAAGGAATAAAGTGTTTCACAAAGAAAAATAGAGAGGCTTCCAAAAAAAAATTGAAAAGCACAAGCTCATGAATATTAAAACAGAGCATGAAGCAAGTTGCCGTAGGACCCTGAGAAAGGGGAACGAGGGGAGATTTCATTGAGGAGGTATCAGTCTGGAGTCTAATTTATAAAACTGTCAAGCCAGAAAGAAGGAAGATCAGTCCTGGAAGGAACAGCCAGGGGAAAGTGAAAGAGGCAGAGGCACCAAGACCTCTACCATAGTCATGGAGCTGTGAATCACCCTGGCCAGCAGCCACTGCCTCACAGCAAGGAGGACGCATTGCAGTGGAAGAAAGTGTGGTCTAGATGCACACATATCCACTGGCAGGTGGGACAGCTGACTTGGAAGCCTTAGCAGTGTTAGATGCTGCCTCTCTTGGGTAGAACCTTCAAGCCTTCTGGATAAGGTCCTAGTGCTCATCTGGATGACAGGATAGTCTGTGCACGTCTGGACTTTCATACCTCCTGAAAAACAGGGCACAAGAAAGTTGTGAAGTGGCCAGCAGCCAAGAGGATTGAAGGAGGCTCTGGCATTCCAGAGAGATTCTGGGAACCACTCTGTCCTGGGTGGAAAAACTAGGGTGAAAAAGCATTTGAACCTACCACACAGAAGGCACACGGAAGTTATTAATGCCACCAGACTCTGCAGTTGTGAACAGATGAGTCATGTTGTTGATCATCTGGAGTGCTCCCCAGGAGATGTGGCTGGCTGTAAGACCTTGTTAAGTAAGAATAACCTTTCATGGGCCAAAGCACCTGAGCTATCTATAGAGCACTACATATGTCCTTAACTTTCTTCTTAGCAACACAGTAATGTGAAATCTGATTTTGAAGAGAGTAATTGTAGCATGTTTTACAATTGTCTTTGCAAATATTCCCTTGTCAATTTTATAACAAGAGTTCTGTTTGCAAAGAAAAGCTACAAGAGAGCTAATTTGAACATGAATGTGATTGTATCTATCACCATTCTACTGTAATCTAACTGAAGACTCTTGTGAAGGCTGTTTTTCATGAAGTACACAGTGTCCAGCACAGGGATACAGTATTTAGTAGTAATACTGATGACAGATGGATTATGTGGATTATGGGTACAGTTCAAATGATAAACTTTTTTTTTTTTTTTGCTATTTTGGAAGCACACGACCTGTCTTAAACCAATTTCCTCTTTTACTTGCCAGATGAATTATACTGCATGGGCATGTGTCGTTAACACTTTATTTTTGTGTGACTATTTTAGTTGATTAAATAATGTCTTCCCAAAGTCATATCTACCTTGAACCTCAGAATGTGACCTTAGTTGGTGATATGGTCTTTGCACATGTGGTTAAATAAGGATCCTAATGGATCCCAAACTAAGGATGGATTTTTAAGAAGAGAGGAGATCACAGACATACACAGAGAACAGGCCATGTAAACATGGAGACAGAGATTGAAGTGTTGCAGCTACACACCAAGGATTGCAGAAGCTAAGAGTTGGCACGGAGCAGATAGTCAGAGCTTCCTGGAGGAGCCCACCCTGCAGAGACTTGGATTTTGTGGCTACTTGGAGCCTCCCTCTGGATAACTTGCCTCTAGAATTGAAAAGGAATGCACTTTTCTTTCTTGAAATGTTCTGCACCAAAAGCAAAACAGAAACCTCCAACATTTCCTTGGCTTCTGTGCTTCTCAGGACAGGAAATAGAATCATGGGCAGTGATTCCTGACCCAAGCGCTGGTCTTTATGCAAGTAGCTAAACACCTCCATGGCATCAGAGGGGTCTGTGCATGCAAACCTAGAACAGCTGGCCACTGCATCTTCCTCAAACAGCCAGAACTCTAGGGGTTTCTGCTGCTGTCTTGCAAGCAGCTGTCACCCACACAGTCTGAAGATAGTCCATTGGACCTCTGATATGGATCATTACCAAGTCATTTACATCCAAATTAGTGTTTTATTTAGGGTGATTATAAAAGAACAATGGGCAAGGGAGTGATGTGGTTAACCTTCTGATGTTATGGTCCCATTTATTTTATTATTCAGTGAAGTTAATTGTACCTCCAAAGACAAGCTCATATGATTATATGTATTAAAAAAGAATATCTATCTATGATAATAGTCTTTAATGTTTAAAAAGTTGGCAACTAATAATGAAAAAATAATCCAAATGACAGTCATTGCCTTCCCTAGCAGAAAAAAAAATATGTATTTTTGATACATTACTACTCTTAAGAACAGTTTTACTTTGTGGAAGTAATGCACCCACATTATAGAATGTATGACAGTGGAAGGAAAGAAAAAGTATCTGTAATACCAGTACTCTATCACAATTGCTTTAAAATCTTGCTTCCTGTCAAATTTATTCTCATCTGTATGTTTTGCATGGTTCCAAACATAGCTCATGTAATTTTTTCTTTTTTCTTTCTTTACTATTTTTTGAAGGTTTTATTTTTGTAAAAGTGTAGTGGGAGTTCCTAGTAACAAATGGACTACCACAGGAGAACCTGCTAGGAGAAACAGTCATCTTCCATCCTCACTCGCCCACTACTAGTCTGTTACTCTGCTGGAAACTTCTTAGCTGTTAAGGTTGTTAGTATTTTTGGTGGTTAACTTCAATAAATCTAAATAATAAGTTCATTACCTTATTTCTTCTTATTGTGAATTATCTTGAATACATCAAAAGTTATAGGAATGCAGTGTAGCCCTGATACACTGCACTTTACATGCTATTATTTTGGTGTTTATTGCTTTGGTGTACTGGCGGGTCTCAGCTGTAGACCACATACCCAATGTGGGGCAGCAATGGTGTTCTTGGTAGAGAAGCACTAGAGAAAGTTATGGTGAACTTTGTTTATTAGCAAGCAAGCAAGCACAAGCTTATATAGGGTGGGGCAAGGAAAACATGCCTTAAGGTAGTAACAATATGTTTATAGGATGTAAGCATCTATTACTTATCATAAGTGTAACCAATCAATATTAGAGTCATCTACATCACTTAGGCAGCACTCTGTAGCCACCACAATTTATGTAACTCACCCACATCCGGAAGTTGTTTGTTGCAAGATTATCACAAGATCATCACAAGATCATCACAAGATGGATGTGGGTAGAGATTTGTAAAGGGAGGAGGTGACCCAGTTACTGGAAAGTACCCAATTACCAAAAGAGGTAAAGGAGAAGGCAGGGGTGGAGCCCTGGCCCCCTGCCAACTGCATGGGTTCTCAGGGGTCTCTAGGCGCTGTTGAGACAGGAGGCGGGTCTCTAGGCATATGGTGAAACCACAGGAGTCTCAAGTCTCTAGGCCTATGCCGAAGCTGTGGTCCTGCTGCCCCTCACATGGACTAGGTAGGCTGAGACCCATCCTGGCACTCGCTCACCTACATTGGTGTTTTTAAGGGAAAATGTTGCAGATGTATTTGAACCCCTACTCTCCATGCCAGACCCTAAAATTTTGTTCATCTTTTTCAAGTTTGCTTGTATAACAAACTGGTCTCAAAAATTCTTTTCTCATTTGTAAAATATATTAAAGACTCTAAATTTTTCTTTTTAAAGATTGTTGTTACCAATATTTATGTTTCAAACACACTTATTAATATATTTTACATCATTACACATTAGCATAAAAGTACTTTTCTGAAGAATAAATAAATTTTCCAAGATAAGCAAAGCCTGGCATTGTTTTATACTAATGGATTTCTTTTATGTCTGTTACTGGAAGACATGTGAATTTTCAGATCTACATCTATATTCACCTGTTGTGATGTCACATGTCAAGTAGTCAATGGGAAATTCTGCTGTACACTTTTGAGAGAACAGAGAGAACAGTGTCTTAGTATCATCTGAAGACTGTTCTGACCTAAAAAATCTGTAAATGAGTTTCAAGAACTGCTGTTGTATGAATCAGTAATTAAAGTCATAAACCACATAAAATTACTTTTCTGACCTTCAGACTTTATTGTAAGCTTGAGTCATTCTGTATATATCATTATGAAATTTGTGGGTTTTTTATCTCAACTTTTTTATATTTATGAAATTTCAACATGAGTTCAAATGAATTTTACTATGGATTGTTAGAGAGTTGTAAGATTATGTCATACTTTTTCAAGTCTTTTTTTTTGTACTAGCTATTCGGATTTATTTGATTTTTCCCTCTTGCTGAAAAGATTGCCATAATTGACCTTGTCCTCTCATGAGATTGTATAATAAAGGGAGGATTGTCCTCTTACAATGAATACTTACCTTTGAATTTTCTAGATATTGCCAAATTGATATCCACAGTGACAGTGACACTTTATACAGTCACAGGATGTATACAATCACTGTCATTCTATAAGATTAACAGTTGTTTGTTATCATAAACTTCCGTTTTGAGATAGCTTGATAGGTATAAAATCATATTTTATTGGAGTGCTCGTTCAAGTTCTGTATATTCCAGTTTCCAACTAATGCATCTTAGGAGATGATGATTCGCACACTTGACTAATATCACCCACATGGGAGACATGGATAGAGTTCCAGACTCCTGGCTTTGTACTGGCCCAGCCTTGGATATTATAGGTGACCCAGCAGGTGGATGATCTCTCTCTCTCGATCTCTAACTCTGCCTTTCATGTAAATAAATATGTAAATCTTAAAAAAAAAGATTCAAATTCAAATGCTGATTTCCAAATCTTTGAATTCGAAGACTCTGAAGAACTGAGGGTCCTAAGAATTTGACCATGGTTTTATAAGTGTTTTTGTACTATCCACTGAAGAAAATGAGTGCCTTTTAAAGATTTGTAAGATTAGGAAATAAAGTCAGAAGGGGTCAAATCAGGATTGTGAGGTGAATGTCTAAATAGATCCCGCTGTAATTCAAATAGAATTGTTTTTGTTAGAGAGGAATAAGCAGGGAGATTGTCATGCTGGAGAAGATCTCTCTGGTGAAGACTTCTTGTGAGTCTTTGGCAAAACTTTGGCTAACTTTCTCAAAAACACTTATGTGATAAACATGTTTGTCTCTCTGTCATTCTCCCCCTCCATCCCTTCTCTGATCTGTCCTTTCGACAATTCTCCTTTTACGTTGATTGAATCACTTCTGCCTCTTACTTGTCATTGCTTTCTTCAGAATAGCACTAATCATGTGTAATCTCCTGTTCACAATTTCTTAAAGGAATGGTTCAGAATGTTGCTCCCAGTTGTGTGTGTCAAGTTTTCATTGAAAACTGTGTTCTTGTGTGCAGCTGATCTCTGTTCTGTCACACAGTGTTGACACCCATCGAGCACAAAGTTTGGCCAACTTTACTTTTTCAGTTCTAATTGTGTAAGCTGAACCAGTTAGGGTGTGTACCAAATTTTTGGGTGTTGTTGTTGTTGTTGTTTTGTTTTTGCTGCTGCTTATTGTTGGCCCCCTGAATCAGAATTCAAATGTCAATAATATGCGCAATGGCCTTTCTTTTCTTTTTTTTTAAATTTATTTTTATTACAAAGTCAGATATACAGAGAGGAGGAGAGACAGAGAGGAAGATCTTCCGTCCGATGATTCACTCCCCAAGTGACTGCAACGGCCGGTGCTGCGCTGATCCGAAGCCGGGAACCAGGAACCTCTTCTGGGTCTCCCATAAGGGTGTAGGGTCCCAAATCTTTGGGCCGTCCTCGACTGCTTTCCCAGGCCACAAGCAGGGAGCTGGATGGGAAGTGGAGCTTCTGGGATTACAACCGGCGTCCATATGGGATCCCAGTGCATTCAAGGCGAGAACGTTAGCCGCTAGGCCACACCGCCGGGCCCATATGGCCTTTATTTTCAACATCATTTCTTCCCTTCTTCAAACAAAATTATTCATTTATAAACCGCTGACTCCTTTGGAGAGTTGTTTCCATGATTCTCTTGTTCCACTATGCTTCATTATAAACTTTGTTCCAATTTAAACTTTAGCAAACTCTGTTTCTCTGAAAGAGGAGCATTTCAATCTGGTATCTTCATCTTCCTTAGTGTCTCAAAGTAGATCCTATTCAGACATGTTATAACAAGTTAATATGAATTCATCTTGGTACAGAAAAAAAAATGAAACTCATGCGTAGATTTTTTTTTTACCTTGAATTTTCCATGATTGGAGCCTTTTGAGCTATAAGGAGAGTAATCAGGCCCCAGAATTCTCATAGGAGTTAATTTTAACATTTAATAAACATAAAGTTATCTTGTTGTAATTTTCCCTTTTTTAGCAAGGCTGTAGAAATTTGCTCTAAAATCTTTTATAGTTTGTATATCCTATTATTCAGTAAATTCACCACAAATCTGTTTCAAGATTATAAGCAAGTCCTAAATGTTTTCTCTCGTCAGGGTTTGGCTGTCACAAAGAGCAGCTGGGAGAGACTCCAGCCAAGTATTTAGGCTCATCCTAAATACTTCATCACAGTTTTGTTCAATTGTTGTCCTGTATCTAATTGTGCTCGTTTTATGTCATTAACTTCATAGGATTTTTGTATGTGCTGTTAAACTAAGTTAAACTGCGATAGTAATTTAACTGGCTTAGAAACTAATGTCCACATAGATCCCGGAGTGGATCATGTGCAGTTAAGGCCTTGCAGCATCTGGGGACATGGATTACTTGCTTGGATTACATGGATTATTTCTTCTCTAATAAAAATCCTTGAGAATCAGGGTAATAAGGAACCAGAGTCAGTTTAGACTCTGAAATGTGGCCTGAGTAGGACATTAGAAGATCCACCATCAATGTACTGAAGATGATTTAATTGTTGAAAATCATAGAAAATAAGGTGGGATCACCACCCTAGGGTCTAGCTATAAGTCCAATGCGCTATCCATTGTGCCACAGAGCCGGTTTTGTAGCTCTTCATTTAAGGGAATGTATAGTAGCTGTGTAATGGAGACTGTCATATCTAGTAACATGTCATTTAACTTTATGGCATTGTAAATTTCTATTTTTCTTTCTATTGTTGATTTTGTATTATGACTTTTCATTTGAGGGGATGTACAGTACCTGTGAAATGGAGATTAACATATCCAGATGTGAGGATTCGATGTAGCATGCATTTCTGCTTCCAAAGATGGACTTACAATGAAACTGTTTACTGTATCTTGACAATAGGATTCTGGACTCTCTGCCATTGTCCATGCCTGCAATGATGGACATATGACTGTGTATGAAGAACTATATGTTAATAATGACATAGAGGAACTAGGTGGGGGGAGGGAATTGGGGAGGGGATAAGGGAATATGGAACTGTATCATCAAATGACAATAATAATAATAAAATGTAAAAAAATAAGGTGGAAAATATTATCAGTTGCTTTAAGTAAGTTGAATGTAGCAAAATATGAAGAATCCCTATAATGACAAAATATTAGTGCAGTTTGTGTGTATTTTTGAAAGAAATTATCGTATAATTATAGTACTCACAGCCCTGGCCGTGGAAAGGAAGCGTGGGGTGGGAGGGAGGGATGTAAAATCTGCTGAGAAAACAAGGTTTTTTTTTTTTTTTAAGAGGAACTGGCTGCTGGTTTGACATTTATGTTTTTAAGTCTGGGAAGATTTAGGACTTGAGAATGGAGAATTGACTTTTATACATATATCCTTTCATTGCTGTTGTTTTTAGAATGAAGTTTCTGTGCTACAATATATGAGTCTGCCATGAATTTTATGAGAAAAAAAAGATCATGTTTTCCTTTGATGAGCTTGTGATATTAACATGAAGGGTGAACTGTGCACATGACCTTTAAAGCATTTCTGGTTTCTGGCTTGACCACACCTTCATTGCAGCTCCATCTGAATATAACATCTACAAGATTAACTGTTTCTCAAGAGTAAGAGTTCAGATGAGTAGCTTTCAGTGGGAAAAAAAACAAGCAAAATTAAAGTTAAAACAATAGATTAATGAGGCAGAAACTCACTGTGTATGGATCCAGAGTCTTTAAGTCAAATATGGGCGACTGACATCGTGAAGTCTGTGAAGAGTCCCAGACAACAGCCAGACACATCTCATCTTGATTGAGTCTGGGTGCCACCTGGTGGTACTATTCTGCTCCAGCTTAAACATCAGTGAGAACAAGTTAAAGTCTTGTATCTAGCTGAAAAACAAAAATATATTTAATTGTGTTACTAATACTAAGGAGGTGGAGCTTCCATAGATTTTTTTTAATTTATGCAGAGAAGACCACATGTTTAACTCTGGCTTTCTATTCCTGAAGCCTTTTCTTGTCCTTGCATCTAAAGCCAGGTGAGAACCTGACTGAGTCACAGCAGCTCCCATCTTACTTCCAGATGCCTTTTCAACCCAAGGAATGTATTCATGTGCATGTTACTCAAACAGTTCAAATTTTAAAAAGCAGAGTCCTTATTCCAAATATGTTGTCGAGGTTTCAGATAATCCTGATTAATTTTGGGTTTAACAAATATGTATAGCATACCCAATAGATCTAGAGATCTGTTAAATCATGAAACATCAATATAACAACACATGAGCACTTGGCAGATGCCAAATGTATATTAATTCACTCAACAAGCACTGAGAACCTAACAGGGGACTTCTGGAATTTCAGTACACAAATCTTATGATTTATTTATTTATTTGAAAGGCAGATAAACAGAGAGGCTGAAGGAAAGAGACACAGAGAGAGGTAGAATTAGAGAGACAGGGAGAGATCGCTTGCATCTACTGGTTCACTTCCTAAAATGGCCACAATCAGCAAGACTAGGCCATGTGAAGATAGGAGCCAGGAACTCCATCCAATCTCCACATGAGTGGCATGGGCCCAACGCTTTTTACCAACCTATGCTGCCTTTTAGGTACATAAGGAAGGAGCTCTGTTGAAATTGGAGTAAACAGGACTGGAACTGGCCCTGCGATATGCAATGCCAGTGTCTAAGTTGTGGCTTAATTTATTGTGCCACAATACCAGCCCCTGTACACTGATTAAACTAAATTACAATGCAAATTTGCATGGACTGTTTATAGCCAGGCACTGTTCAAGATATTTGTGATATTTCACAGGGGAGGGGACACAATTGATATGCTCACAGTGTTTTGTTTTAGAATTGTGCCTTTAAGCAAAAATGTTTCTAAGTGACCTGGCTCCATTACGGCAGAGACCACATTACTATTCCTCTTTGCTGTGTTCTCCACCCTTGGCAGAGAGCCTATAAGTTAGTAGGTGGATGAACTGCTCTTAAATTACCAAAATATGTGCTTCCAAATCCTTGCCATTTCTCTTACCTTGTTTAAGAACAGAGAATTAGTGGGAAAGACAGAAACAATCAATGGACTTTGCCACAGGAGATACAATTAGTAGCATTTTTAGGAATAGTTAATAAATATTCCATGTTATGCATATTTATAGATGTGTAATTTCTCATTAGACAGCTGAGTCCTTAAGAGAGAAAAATAAGAATGCTTTAGCATGTTTATAACTTCCAACTAACAATAATATCTCCTTTCTGTGAACTCACTGTAGGCTGTGAATCAACTGATTCACACAGAGAAAGGTTAGGGTTGTAAACACACTGGCCAGCTCCATTATCTTACCCTGTCCCTGCTGACTGTAGCCTGTGGTACCCAACTTGGTGTCACTCTGGACTCTTTCCATGTCCATATGTGGTGGCTACATTTTCCTGACCCATCCAGCACACACACCTAGTTCTGCAATGCGATCCTTATGCATTCCATAAAGCCAGACAGGCATGTTTCCAAGAAGAAAACCCTAAGATAAAACAAACAATAGCAACAAAAACGCAGAGGAGATAAATCTCTTAGATGGCGGCCTGGCACTGTGGCCCAGCAGCTAAAGTCCTCGCCGTGAACATGCCGGGATCCCATAGGGGCGCCGGTTCTGGTCCCAGCAGCCCTGCTTCCCATCCAGCTCCCTGCTTGTGGCCTGGGAAAGCAGTCGAGGAGGCCAAAAGCCTTGAGACCCTGCACCCACTTGGGAGCCCCAGATGAGCTCCTGGCCAGTTTTGGATCGGCGCAACACCGGCCATTGAGGCCACTTGGGCATTGAATCAGCAGATGGAAGATCCTCCTCTCTGTCTCTCCTCCTCTCTGTTTATCTGACTTGGCAATAAAAATAATAAAATAAATCTTTAAAAAAAAGAAATCTCTTAGATGTGTAAAAAATAAAATAAAAATCTGCAAGAAATGTGAACAAGGATGGTAGTATGACTCCCCAAAAGTAACACAATAATACGTTAATATTGGACTGTGCAGAAAGTTTGGTTGACTAAATACCTAAAAAGAAATTCAAAAGACTGATTGCCAAGTTACTAAAAAACTTAGGAAAACATTTACATGGAATAAGTAAATCTTTACATGACACTGATGAGAAATTCTACAGAAAAAATGGAGATGTTAAAAAATCAGAAATATTAGAAATGAAGTAGAATAACTCAAATAAAAATACAATGAAAAACTTTAACAACAAGTTGAGGAGGCAGAAGAAAAAGAAAAAAAATCTGTTCTAGAAGACTGGTATTTTGAAATAGCTCAGACAAAAAAAAGAAGAAGAAAAAATTAAATATACCCAAAACAGTGTTAAGTATCTATGGGATTTTATAAACCAACCAAATGTGCAATATTTAGGAGTATGGATGGTATAGAGAAATGGCTTCAAAACCATAGTTGGTGAACTAATCACAGAAAATTTTCCAAATTTGGGGAAAAGATATTGAAACCCTAATAGCGCAAATATATATGATCAGAAAAGATTCTCACCATGATGCATTATAGTCAAAATTTCAAAAGTAAAGCATATTTGTAATATCCTAAAACATGCAAGAGAGAAATGCTAAACCACATTTAAAGGATCTCTCCTAACATCAACAGCATATTTCTCAACAGAAACCCTACAAGTCAGGGTTTAGTTGATATTCCCTATGAGTGTCAATCTAGAATGCTTTACCTAGGAAAGCTGTCATTTATAAATACAGGTGACATAAAGATTTTCAAGGCAAAAAAAAAAAAATTGAAAGAATCTGTCACCATCCAGCTAGCGTTACAAATGATAGTTAAGGATTTGGTACATAGAAACAAAGACAGAAATTCAGCACTATGGAAAAATGTGAAAGGAGAAAGCATCCTAATAAAAGTATAAAGGAAATCCAAAACAAGCAATAGGAATTTTTGCAGAAAAAATGTCAGGAGCAACTCCTTACTTGAAATTAATAACCTTAAATGCAAATGGACTACCTTCTACAACTAAATGATATAAGAATGTCTATATGCCTAAACGCCTGTAAGAAAGATACTTCATCAATGAAGATCTACATAGACTAAAAATGAAAGAATAGAAAAAGATATTCCATGCAAATGGGAAAATGAACAGAGTAACTATTCTTTAAGTCAGTTAAAATGGACTTTTAAAATAGGCAAAGAAGGCTCTTGTGTAAGAGATAAAGTTAGCGAAGAGATTAACTATAATAAATAGTTTTATAAAATAAATGTTAATGTGTGTAAAGGGAGACAAAAGCTTAAACACAATAATAATGGGGGACTTCAAACCCTACTTCCAGGAATAGACAGTTCAACCAGCAAAATAAAGGAAGGATGAAAGAGAGAGAGAGATGAAAGAAAGAGAGAGAGGAAGGAAAGAAGGAAGGAAGGAGGGAAGGAAGGAAGAAAGAGAGAGAGAGAGAGAGAGAGAGAGAGAGAGAGAAAGAAAGAAAGAAAGAAAGAAAGAAAGAAAGAAAGAAAGAAAGAAAGAAAGAGAGAGAAAGGAAGGAAGGAAGGAAGGAAGGAAGGAAGGAAGGAAGGAAGGAAGGAAGGAAGGAAGAATCTACACTAGGACCAAATGGCCCTAATTGATATTTACAAAACATTTCACCCCACAGTTGAAAATCATATATTCTCTTCATTAGTGCATGGAAAAATTCCTATAATAGATCATCCATAATATCAAAATATTAGTCATGTGTGTTTTCTGACCACAATGGATTGAAGTTGGAAATTAACAGAAGAAATTATAGAAAATGTACAAGCACACGGAGATTGAATAATATGCTCCTGAATGAAGAGGAGGTCATAGGAAAAATCAAGAGAAGTAAAAAAAAATCCTTGAAATTGGTGTACTTGGTGTACATGGGTGCAGAGAGCCAAGGTTTTGGGCCATCCTCCACTGCTTTCCCCAGCCATTATCAGGAAGCTGAATTGGAAATCGAGCAACTGGGATTCAAACCAACACCCATGTGGAATGCCACTGTAGCAGGTGGCTAATTAACCCACTATACCATGGTTCCAGCCCCTAAAACACAGCATCTTCAAATTTACGGATGGGTGGGGTCACGGTCACCTAGCCCAGGCCCCGCCTTCATGGTGGGTGCTGGATGAGAGCCCCACGGGTGAGGGGTCTTGCAGGGCCCAGGTCATCTGACCAGGATTCTTGGACATGCCTGCAAGAACTGAACCTCCTCAGAGGAGAAGATGGAATAGTGGATGACTAACCCAGATCCACATACAGGATATGGCATCCCATTTGGGGCCTGTAGAGGACATCTGGTATCGTAGCACAAGAAAGAACAGAATATATTGGACAACTATGCCAGCCAAATAATGACAGTAAATGTCTGGGCTAATGGAGACTCTAAGGTGGACTATGTCAGCCAATGGAGCTTGGAAATATTTCCTCATCTTTGTAGTGGCAAGATTGACAGCATTTCAGAGCTATTGAAACCACTTGAGCAGAACCCTTGGAGCATGTTCCACTTCGGGCACCCTTGGATGACATCAGTTGGCCATTCCCCATATGAGGCAGTTGAGAGGCTGGGTGCGACTTCTCCTCAAATTTCCCCCCTTCCCCCAGATACAGGAAGAAGACTGGAAATTTGGAAACAATAGTCATATCCACTTTTTCCTAGCCCTGGATCCTTCCCACAGATCAATTATGTAAACATCATCTAAAATTTAAAAAAAAAACTTAGGGATGGTATATACCAAAACAATGGTAACGGAAACATTTAAAACAATAAATGCCTAAATCAAAAATTGGGAAAGGTATCAAATAAACAGTTGAACAATGCATCTCAGGTGTTGGAGAGTAAAAATGAATCAAACACAAATTTAATAGAAAAAGTAAACAAAATACAAATCAAAAAGCTATACAAAGGATCAGTAACATGTAGAACTATTTTTGTTAAATAATAATAATAATGAGCTATTGGCATAGGTAGGTAAGGGACAGAGAGATGTCCTAAATTAACAAGGTTAGTATGAAAAATTCTAATACAACAGAAAAAACAAAGATAATTGGAAATTATTGCAGTTAATTGGCAACAAAATGGAAAATCTAGAAGAAATGGATAGATTTTAAGACACATGTAATGTTTCAATATTGAGGCATGAAGATATAGAAAACCTGAATTGATCAATATGAAATTCAATCAGTAGTTAAGAGCCTTTCAATTAAGAGCCCAGTGACAGATGGCTTCCCTGATGCATTCTACCAAACTTTTAAAGAATCACCATTCTTAAATCAAAACAATTAAAATTTAGGGGAACTCATTCTAAGAGACCACCATTACCTTAATGGTAGCACCAGAGAAGGTAAAACTATAGACCAATATTCCTGATAAACACAGATGGACACCAAAATACTAGCAAATCAAGTCCATCAACACATCAAAAATATCATTTGCCTGGAATAATTGGAATTTATCCCAGTGGTGCAGGGATGACTCAAAGTAAACAAATGAATAAATGTGATGCATCACATCAACAAAATGAAGGATAAAAACCCATGTGATTATCTTAATAGATATAGAGAAAAGTATTGGTAAACTGCAGCAGCCTTTCTTGATAAAACCTTTAAAAAAATGATCATTGAAGGAACATACTTCAATACAATCAAGGTAATATATGACAAACCCGCAGCCAACATCATATTGAGTAGAAGAAAGCTGGGAGAAATATCTTCAGCCAATGGTATTCCGAAAATTAAATTTGTATTTAAAAGGTACATTTTACAAAGAAAGAAGAAGAAAGAGGTTTCCATATTCTGGTTCACTCTCCAAATGGCTACAATAGCCAGAGCTGAGCTGATTCAAAGCTGGGAACCTGAAGCTTCTTTGCTGTCTCCCACATAAGTGCAAGGCCTTTGGCTATGCTTTCCCAGGCTATAAGCAGAAAGCTGTGTGGAAAGTGGAGCAACGTGGGCACAAATGCCCATAAGGATGCCAGTGCCACAGGGCAGAGGATTAACCAGTCCCAGAAAAAATGTTCAAGTAAAATGAAAATAAATTTAAAAGGGTATCTTTAGTTAATAAAATGGTATTGTATTGTATCCATACAGCACAATTTTAAGGGTTCAAGCAGAAGAAACAAAAACAATTAGGGAACTAATAAGAATACAAGTACTTAAACTGTGAATGAGAGAATTTAGAGCAAAGTAGTTGATTTGAAAAAAATCATTTTAACATCAGGTTTATGGAAACTAGTGACATTAATTCAACAGTAGCAAATATAGTAGGCAGCCTGTTTGATGTGTTGCTGCTAACTTTGAGGATTTCTACACTAACAAGAGTATCTTAATAGTGATAGTATTTTGAATTTTTCTGTCATATCTAAATAGCTGTGTTCTGAGTTTGCATGTATTAATCTTCAAAGAAGTCACATTTAATAAGAGGAACTTGCTGTTACATATGGCTGCTTTTGCCTTTGTTCAGATGCACATGTTCTTGACAATTGCCTGTGTCAGTCATTCAGTTCCTTAGTTCAAACACATGATTCCTGAGCATCTCTCAGACACTGGTAGAGAGGACACAGGAAACAAAGCAAGGTTCTTGCCTTTGCTATTGGAGCTAAT
The DNA here is from genome assembly GCF_030435755.1 of Ochotona princeps. Taxonomy (NCBI): domain Eukaryota; kingdom Metazoa; phylum Chordata; class Mammalia; order Lagomorpha; family Ochotonidae; genus Ochotona; species Ochotona princeps. Next base: position 42,706,441 of record NC_080841.1, read on the forward strand.
TGTGTAATATATAAAGTGGCAGTTGGTACTGTGGAGAAAAATAAAACCAGGCAAAGTGGTGTCTTTGTTTTGGACTGCTATTGCAAGAGACCACAGACAGGGTACTTTGTAAAGAATAGAAATCTATTGGACTGACAGTTCTGGATTCTGACAGATCCCAAATCAAAACATCAGCATCTGCTGAGGACAAACATGCTGTGTCATTACATGGCAGAGGTGGAAGGCAAAACAAAGAGTAGCCCAAACTTGATCCTATATAATAAATCCACTCCTGAAATAACAAACTCATCCCACGATAATGGGCTTTATTCATTCATAAAGATGGAACCCTTATTGACACAATCACTTCTCCAAATGTTCTACCTTCTGGTCCTGTTGCATTGGGGTTTAAATCTCCAACATAAAAACTTTGGGAGATACATTCAAACCATAGTAAGTGGGAGAACCAGGACATGGAGTAGAGTGAGGGATCTTCTATATGGTGATCAAAGAAATATCCCTGGTAGCAACAGTGATTGAGCAGGGACCTGAAGAAAGGACTCTGGGTAATGGCTGTGTATTTTCATAATAGGATTCAAGGCAAATGGGAACCCAATACCCTACTGCCCTGAGGGAGGCTGTGTTTAAGGTGTTTGAGAAACCAAAGATGCCAAGGAAGCCAAGGCTGAGAAGTAAGGGAAGAGTGGCAAGACATCGTGCCAGGAAGTGAGAGCCCAGATCATACCAAGCCAAGCGGGTCTCGTAAGGACCTTGGCTTTGAGGGAAAGGATGAGAAGATCCCGAAATGCTTTGATTGGGGGAGCAATATGAATGAATCAGTTGTTAAATAACTTTGTTATATGGAAAATAAATGTTTGGCATACAAGAGTGGATACTGGGAGACCAAGTTCTGGCACATGTAATCATCCAGCAATGATGGTGATAGTATGTGTACAGGTGGATTGAAGTGATTCTATTGACCTAGCTGGTCCATGTGGATTTGTTTGTACTTTTTCCACCAGAATGAAAATTCCAAATGGCCAAGTATGGTATTTTCTATTTCTTGAGTCCTTCTGTAGGAACCTGACATAGATAGTCAAAGCCAAACACAAACAAAAGGAACACTGTGGGGCATAGCTGTTGGTGACTATGAATAAACCTTCTAGCCCTTGAAATATAATACTCATCTCTTGGTTCCTTTAAAGGTACTGGAAAATTATTCTGCTGTTTTCTAAATCAGATCAATTTAAATCACTTTGGGAGTGAGCCTTTGGCATAATAGTTAAGTTGCTGCTTAGGATGTCCACATCCCATAGCAGAGACCAAGGTTCGAGTGCTTGCTCCACTCATGATTCTCTCTTCCTGATAATGCATAGTTTGGAAGGAAGCAGGTCATGGTTCAATGTAAAAGGTATATGAAGGAAAAGACAAATTATAAATCCAGTAATAGTTTGTTGTCTCTGCCATTTTCTGAAATTAGTGCTGTGTGTCATACCTGTATTAAATTAAAGCCCACCGTGTGCAAATAGGTACATATAAATTCTGAGTACCAAACTTATAGGAAGGTGAAGAGGTTGGTGTTGGAATGATTTGTAAAGACACTGGAGCCCCGTGGGACTACTCAGAGAAGGGAGGTTAGACAGGAATATAGCACAAACAAAATTTTGGAGGCTCATTTCTCAAAGGTAAGAGACAATCCTTTTCAGAGGAATGGAGAGGGTTCAAAAAATGTTTAGGCAGCAAAGTATAAAATTAGATCACCATGTTCATTTATTTAATCAAAATACAACATAGAGCATAAGTCTTAGGAACAGGGGAGGTTAGGACACAAATATTTCTGAACATCATAGGAAAAGCAGTTAGCAGCCACCAGAGGCATGTAGGCAAAGAAATACAGATGACACTGCTGAATAGCATCTCTGACTATATCTGGAACTAAGGCTAACTGGCCATATTGCTCAACAAGTTAGGGCTTAAGCTGTGGCACTCTGAGTTTGCTAGTGCTGGGACCAGAAGATTGTAGTTGTGAAGGTTAGAGTATCAGACAGAAGGTCAGCTTGAAAAGTTTATGTGGCAATGAGATCCAGATGTGAGAGATGCCAGGGCAGGGAAGGTCCAGCCCTCAAGTTGTGAAAGACCCATAAAGCATTCTGTCTGACCCTACCAAGGTAATCACAAGTGGGACCCAAAGTTCAATAAATCCAAATCAGGTTAATTTTAATTTTGAAGATTTGTTTTATTTATTCAGAGGGCAGAGATATATAGAGGAGGAGTGTCCGAGATAAAGAAAGATTGTCCTTTCACTTATTCACTCCCCAAATAGCCACAATGTCTAGGATTGTGCCAGCCTGAAGCCAGTAGTCCAGAGTCCATGTGGGTGGCAGACACCCAGGCTTTTAGGCCATCTACCACTGCTCTTTTTGGGTACATTAGAAAGAAGTTGAATCAGAAACAGAACAGCTGGAACTCAAACCTGTGCTCATATGGGATGCCAGTGTCACAATAGCTTAACTGTTTCCAGCCATAGTACTGGCCCCAATAGACAATTTTTTAAGTTTGTAATTTTGTATGACCCATAGGGATAAATATTCAAATGACCCTTAGCAGAAAAGAAGCTCAGAGTTCTAATTTTCCCACTCCCAGCCTCCGATTTTGGCTCCCACATCTAGAGTCACGATTTAGGAAACATATTCTGGGGAGGCAAGGGATTGAGTTGGCTGTAGAAAGTCACTGAATAGGGTAAAGACCCTCCCATTATAACCATAGAGCCAGGTCTTTGCCTGGAATTACCTATTCTTTGCTTTTCTCTCTCTGCCATTTTAACTCTGCAGCTTTAACTCACAGTTTCTGTCCATGTGCCAGTCTACCATAAAACGGAACGTGCCATCTGGGCCATCTAGCCCACAGTGGCAGGCTGGTTCTCTGTCACCCTTTCTCTCTATTTGCTCAGTGAATCCAGGGAAGAGTTGATTTTTATAATCATCCACAAAACACTCATATCATAATTCATATCTGTAAGCAGAAGTGCTCTTATAAAACGTGATAAATGATAGCTCTTTGTATGTCATTCCTGTGCTCAGTCTCTACTGCAATTTTAGGAACAAAACAGCTTCTCAGAGAAGCACATCAAATGGTTTTTATCCCTAAATGAAAACAATTCTTGCAAACACCAGTACTCTGCATTTATTTGATTCTGTTTGCGAACTGCCTACCTAAAGCTAAAACAAATAGTCTCTGTCACAGGAATTCTCAATCCAGACAGGGCAACACAGTAAAAATGTTTGCTTGTTTTCTGTTCTGTCCTGTTCTGACTCCCAAGTTACTACTATGACATTTATGTGAGAGTTGTGTATGGAAGCCTGAGTTAACTGGCATCCTTTTGTAAAACAGGTACCTGTAGAAGCTTGCACACAGGTTCACACTCAGGGAGAGAACCCAGCTGGTCTCTCTGGTTAGCTCTCTGTCTCATAACCCTGGACAAGACAACCTTTGATTTTTGTCTTTTAGCTCAGATTACCTATTTTTTGGGAGAAGAAGAGGTAAAAGACATTTTGTGGCTTGTTTCCTCTTCCTTTTCTCCCTTAACTCTAGGCAAAGACATATTAGTGACATACTGGTTTGACACAAACAGTTGTCTGAAATGTGTTCCAGTACCTAAGCTAGCAGCTAGCTTCAGTGTTTTTCAGAATCACACTTTTATTCAAGCGATTAAAAATATTGGTGGGACTGGGAGGGGTCCAGGCCTTAGGGTCTGGGGCGACTTGCAGCTCTCTACAGTGTGGCAGCTGTGGGGGAGTGCCCCTGCCGGGCCGAATCCAAGGCTGGGGACTCAGGCCAAAGCCACTGCCGAAAGGCAGTGACTGAATCCTTGACTTTGGGCCACCAGTGCATCAAATGGTGCCAGGCTCTGCCTGCTTGTCGCCGGTGGCAAGTTCTGGGGTTTTTAGCATATGAAATTGCTGCTTAGGAACAACCATGAATAAGGCCAGCTTTAGTGTAGGTGAGATGAATTCTGGGTGATTCCGAGGAACAAGGTCATGAAACTTTAGGGTAAGCGTGGGGACTGAGACCTGATGGAGGGGAGTGTCCATAAGATGTATTTGGACCAGACTGATTCACCAGCCAAATTAGGAATCCTGAGATGGGCTGTTAGCATAGAGCATCACTGATTACCACACAGCAGTCCACATGAAAGCTATGGATGGGGGCCTGTCTGGAAGGGCTAGGTACCAGTACTTATCTGGGTGGTGGAATAGTGGACTGGTCACATTTGGCAGGGTGAAGACACTAAACAGCACGCGAGAGAACTTAGAACTCTGTGGGGGAAGTGTGGGCCCAACCCTGTGGAAATACAAGTCCTGCAGGTTAGCTCATGAGCTGGGGTGGCAATGGGCTAAGCTAGGAGTAACCATGGCACCTGCCATCACTTATGGGTAAAGGAACCAATGGCAATCTGGGCAGGTCAAGGCAGCACCACCCGAATGTGCAACCTAAAATGGAATGTGGGTTGGGCCGAGCTGCAACTGGAAGGGGGCTGACTGGGCAGGACCGAGCAAAGCTCAACTCATACAAAAGAATAGAAATTATGATGGAGCACATGTCATTCTGATCTAGGCTCTTACACCAACTGGTCTGCATGAGCCAGGGATACTATGCCACAGCATCGAAGCAAAGGTTGAGACAGGTAAGAGGCTTAGCCAACTGGGTCAGAGCAACCAATGGCACATGCATATTCTAGGCCTGGGAATAGGCTCGGTTGGGGAGCTGTGAGAGTATACCCTTTCTGGGTTGGGATTCCTACAGCAAAGTGTGGGGGCTGGAGTTGGGGCTACGTTCTGGGCTGGATATGGCTGCAATCTCTCTAGGCACAAGTGTGGACTGGGGCTGGGTACACCTAACTGGGCTAGACACCAGCACCATCTGGAGCTCTGGAGAACCTGGGTAGATGTAGGATGGACTAGGCTGGGTCTCTGCCCCTACTGAGCCACATGTGAGCAGTGTCTGGGTATGGATAAGCCTTGGCTGGGCTGAAACATCCAACAGTAAGAACCAGAATGAGTTGAAGGCCAGCAAGGAGGGCTGGCCCATGGAACCACCAGTATGCGCAAGGCCTGGCATAGGGAGAAGTTCTGAAGGAGGAGCTTGGGAAATTCCTCTGTTGGGACACAGTCCCTACAGGTGAATGCAAGAACCACGATAGGGAGCAACCCAGACCAGGCCAGAGGAAGATACCCACCATCATACATATCGCATAGGTGGGGGGCAGACCAGGCTGAACCCGTTCACATCAACTGCTGGCGAATCTGAGCGCCAGAATAGAGTGTGGGTCGGGCCAGTTTCGGTCGCAACACATACCAGTTCACATTAGAGAATGCCAAGGTGAGGTGAGCCATACCAGATGTGGCCGCAGCACCCAAACAGCACACATGAGAAACAGTGAGGGAGGGAGCAAAGCCAGCAGGGGAATGTGGGCTCCCCTGCTGGACAGTCACTCCCATTGGAGAGCATGAGTTGGGATGGGGGCAGACAAGACCAGGCAGGGCTACAACACCTGTGGGCCTCATGTGAGCTCGATTAGGGAAGGGCCAGATTGGGCTGACTGTAACGACTGGTGCAAACAAAAATTAGAGTGGGTGAGGGTTGGTTGGGCTTTGCCATATCATCAGCTGGCAGAGAGTGCACAATCCAGAAGTTGAAGTGGCCGACTAGGGAGATAGTGGGCACCTCCCTTGTGGGTAACCACTCCCACTGGAGAGCACACAACCAGGACAGGGGCAGGGGTGACTAGACAGAAAGGCACCCACCAGTATGAGTGTGGGCTGGATACTAGGTTGGTTAGGTTGAGCTGGACTTCAATGCCCATTGACAAGTATGAGAGCTAAATGGGATGTGGGACAGCCTGAACAAGCCTGCAGTACATACTGGCAGGCATGAGAACCAGGGTAGGGTACAGACCTGGTGGAGGTTTTGGGGAGTTGCCCCAACTAGGCTGCAGCTCCCACTGGTTTGCATGAGGACTGAAGTGGGTAGGATTGAGCTGGACTACAACACCTATTGGTTCAAGTGGATGACAGGGCTGGAAACAGAACTGACCCAGCAGTTGCAACAACCAGCATGTGCATAAGCTGATTGGGGCGACAGACTGTACCAGACCCTGTATTGGCAAATTCATGCAAGAATAAGGTCTGGGATCATCTCAGATGAAGTTTCTTTGGAGATTCCTCCAACTGAACTGCTGGTCTCAGAACCCCAAACATGAAGAGACTATGGCAGCTAGTGGATTCTAAATAGGTTTCATCGTGATTGGAATGCCAAGATTGGCAGCAATTCAGACCTGTTGAACTATCAAAACAGCTTGAGCAGGACCCTTGGAGCGTGCCTCACATTGGGGACCTGGGATGGGTGAGAGGCTTGGTGGGGCTTTTCCCTTGGTTTCTCCCCTGACCCCAGATACAGAGAAAACAATGATGTTAGTGTGGAAACAATGGTATTACCCACTTTCATGTAGTCCTTGACCCTTTGTACCCTAATCAACTAAGTAAGATCATTTAAAATAAAATAAATAAATTTTTAAAAATTTTGGTAGGAGGGCCCGGCGGCGTGGCCTAGCGGCTAAAGTCCTCGCCTTGAAAGCCCCGGGATCCCATTTGGGCACCAGTTCTAATCCTGGCTGCTCCACTTCCCATCCAGCTCTCTGCTTGTGGCCTGGGAAAGCAGTTGAGGACGGCCCAAAGCTTTGGGACCCTGCACCTGCTTGGGAGACCCGGAAGAGGTTCCTGGTTCCCGGCTTCGGATCGGCGCAGCACTGGCCGTTGTGGCTCACTTGGGGAGTGAAACATCTGATGGAATATCTTCCTCTCTGTCTCTCCTCCTCTCTGTATATCTGGCTTTCCAATAATAATAAAATCTTAAAAAAAAATTTGGTAGGAAATCAAACACTTCTGTCTCAAAATTCTTTTCCTGCTTTTTCAGTTTAGCAGAAGGATCTTTCAAAGACACAAAGAGGAATTGGAGTGGGTTAAGGAGGATCATGGCATAGCTGATTGTCAGTTGGTCAACTTGAAACTGCGCTAGTTTATAGTCCCTTTGGTAAGGCTTGACTGTTTACATTTGGTAGATATGAACTTCTGACCACTGGTGGTGGTCCCTCTGGCATTGGCAAATTCCTTCTTTATCTGAGGTCTCATAATCCTTGCCATTTCCTGACGTTAGTCCCTGGAACATTTAAACAAGCATCGTTTATCTGCTTTTAAAGAGAGCTCTGATTAGTCACAAAATCAGCAGTTAAGCAGAATGAATAAAAGAAAGTGTATACACTTTAGTTGCCATCCCATTGACAACCTTTCTGTCGAACCATCCTCTTTTACTGCACCCGCGCACATCACACACAGTTTGCATCACACACATTTTATACACAGGGTTTCCATAATGACTGATTCGTGGAGCACCTTGTGTGACCAACCTAAGCAGACTGCTTAGGAGGCAAGGATGCATTTAGATTTCTAATAATTTATTATGGGAGATTGATTGTGTTTTGGACTTTGTGCCAGAAATTTCTCATTTATGCTAGTCTTTGTGCCAGAAATACAGCATTCTTGTCATTGGGATTGTTGCCTCCTCTGAGCTTGTGAAGATGTGTCATGCTGAGTGGGGAAAGCATTGCGAGGCAGGAGATGAGGTCCCTTTCTAGGACAACACTTAGAATAAGTGACTGTCAATCTTGTGAAGAGTTTTCTCTAGTGTCACAGTTGGTAATGAGTAACCACAAAAGAAAACACATCTGGGTGGAGAGGAGAGCAAGTTGCTCACAAATAGTTGTTATGCAGATGCCGTGTATACCTGTATGACTATGCCTACTAGCAGTGTGCTTGCTGGTTGCCAAAATAATGTGAACCATGGAATCCAAAGCTAAATCAACATATCCCCAAAGCCCAAGTTCTACAGTTAAAAGCAACTTAGTGTTCCAAGCTGAAAGTCAATCAGTTTTTGAAGCCTAGACTGCCTGGCCTTACGGCATATGAGTAAAAGAGATAATGGCAAAGAAACCATATGCTATTAAAGAATGTCATAAAAGCATTAACATTTGCTTATGGCAAGAAAATTAACAAAGAAGATCACAATGACTGCCAGGCTAGCATCTGATTGTCCCGGACACTCTCCAGACATGTTGTAGCCACTTCAATTGGGAACACATCCCTAGATTTGTTCTGGAAGTTTTTTGCCCTTGGAAGGATTAAGACGCCTAATTAGGAAGTGAATGTTCAGAAATCAGCCTATATTCCCTCAGTCAGACACTTCAGAAGGCAATGAACCTTACATATAGAACCACACATAGTAGCCTCAGGCTTCTGACTGTGTCTGGCAGAAAGTCCCTAAGTCTGTGCTTATAATGAAGGTTTTTCCTAGGCTGAGTTCAAAGAGATGATCAGCTTGCCTCCATGCATCTTTAACAGAAGAGTTTCAGTGTCCACACAATATATTTGAAAGGAAAATGAGAGGCCTCTATGGAAAGGTCTTTATTATATATTATTATTATTAGAAATTATATGTTCCTATATCTTTACAGTCAACTTGAGACTGCAAAAAAATAACTTTTTGTATTTAAGCATTTTTTTAAAGGCAGAGAGAGAGAACTCTCTTCTGTTGGTTCACTTCTTAAATATCCTGGCCTATAATAGCTATGGCTGGACCAGGCCAAAGTCAAGAGCCTGGAACTCAATCTGGGTTTCCCACAAGCATGGCAAGGAACCAACTACTATGCTGTTGGTCATAAACTTTGAACTCCTCTCAAAGGGAGTGACACTTCCTGGAGTCTAGATTCTTAGGAAAATCAGTCACTGTGTCACTAATAAATTCCATGTATATTTCAGTGCTGTCAGGAGGTTTCTGTGCCTGATGTGGGACTCACTATAAACCTGTTTTGTTCTGAATTGCTCTTTGTAGAGATTTCCAATGCTGACTCTATACAAAGACAATTTCTGATCCTAGGTTTTGACAAGTCAGTTAAAATAGTTGACACTGCTAATGTTAAGTATTAAGTTAAGTATATCTTATTGGTCAGAACAGTCAAATGCCAGTGATTTTGTGTGTTTTCTCCATAGAGTATAAGCTTCATAAGATCAGGAAGTCTTACTTATTCTTGTTCATACCCTTCACATCACAACTGGATGTATATATGTGGAAGGCTGAATTAGAGCTATACCTCCTACCATATACAAAAATCAATTCAATATGGATTAAAGACCTAGATTTAAGACCTGGAACTAGAAAGTTGCTAGAATAAAATGTAAAGAAATAAACTGTAGGACATAGATGTAGGTGTGACTTCTTGGGTAAGACCCCCAAAGCACAGACAAGAAGGGCAAAACTGAACAAATGGAGTTAAATTAAACTCAGAAGTTTCTTAACAATAAAGAAAACAATCAATCAATAGAGTAAAGAAACATGCAACAGAATGGACAAAAATATTTGTGAGGTACTTACCCAACAAAGGATTAATGTACAGCATATATCAGCACCTTTTAAAAACTCACCAATAGAAAAGCAACCAATCCAGGTAAGAAATGGACTTCAACATAGAGTTCTAAAAAGAAGAAATACAAATGACCAACAAATATATGAAAAATACTCAATATGACCAGTCATTAGAGAAATGCAAATCAACACTCTTGTTTAAATGACTCTTATCCAAAAGACAGACTAACAAACGTTGATGAGGATGTGGGGAAGAACACTTCAGCACTGTTGTTAGGAATATGAATTAGTACAACCACTGTGGAAAACATCCTGGGGATTTTCATAAAAAATAGAAATACACTTGCCATATGATCAAACAACCCCACTACTGGGGATATACCAAAAAGACATGAACATACTGCATAAAAGTGAGTAATTGCACCACTATATTTGTAAATCAATCATTATGTCTATCATAAGATGTAAGAATAAGGACAATGTCTATACATGCATGAATATAAGCACATACATATGCAATGGAATATATATGTATATATACAATGTTTATATATACATACAAGGGAATTTTTTTTTAAGATTTTTTTATTGGAAAGGCAGATATACAGATAGGAAGAGAGCCAGACAGAAAGCTCTTCCATCTGATAATTAACTTCCCAAGTGGCTGCAACAGCTGGAGCTGAGCCGATCCAAAGCCAGGAGCCTTGATACTCTTCTGGGTCTCCCACATGGGTGCAAGATCCCAAAGCTTTGGGCCATCCTCAACTGCTTTCTGAGGCCACAAGCAGGAAGCTGAATGGGAAGTGAGGCCGCTGGGATTAGAACCTGCGCCCATATGGGATCCTGGTGCATGCAAAGCGAGGACTTCATCTGCTAGGCCACTGAGGTGCCAGGCCCAGAATATTATTGTTATAAAAGGAATGGAATTCTATTTATAGTAAAATGAATACAACTGTTGGTCATCATGTTGAGTGAAATAAGTAGGGCACAGAAAGACATACCACATGTTCTCCCATGTAAAAGAGAGATAAAATTATAAAATGAATATTAAAACAATAAATGTCAAACTTTGTTATGTCTTTGTAAAATTAACATTTAGGAATGTTATACTACTGTGGTTTTGATGATCTGTGATGATGTTAACATGTGCTGTCTCTGGGTGAAATGTCTGTCTTCTCATTGATTATTACTTATAGCCCTTCCTTATATTCTCACTGAACTAGGGTCTTCTTATTTGTTGTACTCTTTATTTGGCAGAACATTAAACCCTGACTATAACAGAAGTTAAAAATGTTATCTCACAAACTAAAACAAATGAAATATCCTCACACAGTGCTTAGCAAAATTATTAGAGAAATGAGCAAATGAATGCATAAATATATATATTTTTTTATCATTTGAAGTGCTCCTGTCTAACTCAGGGTCTGGCTGTATATGTATTATAGTGCTACGCTCATCCCAATATGAAACAATGACCTTTCATCACACACATACAATGTTCTGAACCAAGCAGACTGTCCTTTGAGTTTACACATATGGTGTGTTCTGGTAAATGAGGAGAAATGAATTAGGATCTGAATGTTGGGGTGAGAATAATAAGGACTGTAAGTGTCACTCTAAATTTGGATCTTCTCTAATAGCCAGTGGGGAATTATTGTTGGGATTTGAAACAGAAATTTAACTGTAGGTGACTTAGATGAACTTATCTCAATTTTAAACTGTCTTTAATTTTAATTTGATGGGTAAAATGCTAATTTTAGAAAAAGATATATTTACTTGGAGGAAAGGGAAAAATTATGTGCATTCAGTCCTACGAAATCTTTCACATAACACAGTACAGGCTTGATTACACATAATTAATAATCACAGATTGTCTAATTGCAGAGTTTTTTTGGTTATCATGTTTGTAGGTATTAGAATAGTTTTCTGATGGCCATTTGCCCCTGGAGAGGATAGCCTCGGGCTCCCACTGCCCAGGCATCGATCTCTGGGCTCCCTTGTCGTCTGTGGGTAGACAGGAAACGGAAAGCACTGGTGCAGAGTATGACGATGAAGACAAGTAAGAGAGACACACTGGTTTTTACATATGACATGAGAGTGTGAAAGATAAAAAGGTTAGCCAAAAGAACTGCACACATTCAATCCTTTGAAAGTAAGAGAACTCCTTTTGAAAGAATCCTTCCTTTGTAGATGGTATATATTTTTAAGTATACGCAAAGGTAGGGTGCTTTAAATCTTGTTTGAAGACTCAGACATGAAGCAGCTGATCAATTATAAAGAAGACTTTGATGTGATGTTTGGCAGTGTGCTGTCTGTCACAGGCAGCCTTGGGAGGCTGCTACCTCCTACCCCTCAACCCTTTGTGATTGAACAAAAACAATTAGCATTGATTGCTTCATGTCATTCATTCATTCATCTCCAGTACCATTACTAGGTTCGGGCACAGTGTGCTGTGTTCTACAAGAACAAATGTGAACTGGATTTTTGCCCTATCCATAAGAAACTCGTGATTCTGCAAAGAGACAGCTTTTGTATTATGGTTGGTGAGAACAACAGATGAGGAACAAGCAGTGACTCAACAGGAGGGCACACAATGCTAACTAACGTGATGAAAAGAAATTTTTTTTCTTCCAAGAATTTTTGACACACCTCTGAGCTGTTCAGGCTCAAAAAATTTCAATATGCTATAATGACTTCCTTTTGTTTTTTGTAAATTATTCAAGCAATATGTAACTGCATATTTACTTGATACAGAAACATGTAGAATAAAAAATAGAACTTTTCTACATCTCTTTCCACCAACCAAAAGCCTACTCCTTCTCAAATATGATCAATGTTATTAGCGGAGTATATGATCTTCCACACACTTTGATATATATTTGCGTTACTTACATATATCCAGAAATATATGGATTCCTTGAGAGGGTTGTCTATATTTAAATGAGATTTTTCTCCTGTGTACTTCTTTTATCACTTATCATGTCTTAGAAATCCATATCTTTCCATGACTATATTAAACTGTTGCATTAGTATCTCTTGGAATGGAATACTGAGCCATATTCAGTTGAATTTGCCTCACTTGACATTGGCTAAATATTTTCACTCAGCAGTGCTAGTACTCGTCTTGTCCCCCAGGGTGCTTGCCCGAGAGATAAACTTTACTGGGTTTTCTTTGATTAGGAAACGCAAGGCTCCTGTCCTGTTAGAAACAAACATCAGCTATTTTTATTCATCTGTTTATTTATTGAACAGTCAGTTGTAGTGATAGAGAGAGACAGATTATCCATGCACTCATTCATTGGCCTGATGAGCACAATATCTAGGCTTGGGCCAGGCAGAAGCCGGGAACTGGAGCCTCACTGGGTCTTCCCAGTGGCTGTCAGGGGCCTAAAGACTTGGGCCACCTTCCTCTGCTTCTCCTAGGTGCATTAGCAGAGAGTTGGATCTGAAGTGGAGCAGCTAGAACATGAACCGCTGCCCATATGGTGCACTATGCTACCATGCCAATCACAAACAGGCTACTATTGCATTTTCTGATGCCACCACTGAAAGACTTGTCCACTCAGGTCTTAAAATCTGACTCCCAGGACTAGAGGCAGCCAAACCTGGTAAAGGGAGGAAGCTCAATGCCTGCCTATAAGATGAGGAAATACATTTAAAGGAAACTCCAAGAGATGGATGTTCTAGAAACATTCTTTTGGTTATAGGGCTGCTTTTCTGTTAGTTTATTTTCCTGGCTTTATCACCATGTTGCTGCACAGAAGACTTCATGAATCAGGGCAGTGAAAAAAGAAACTGAGGAAAGCTGGGTGTTCTGTTTAAAGGCCTTCCCTTTTCCAACATTTAGGCATTTAGACCAGACTTTTAAAAAAAATTTTTTTCCTTGTTTATTTGTAAGGCAGAGTTATAGACAGAGAAGGAGAGAGAGGAAGAGGGAGAAGGAGTATATCAGAGAGAGAGAATCTTGCATCCATTGGTCCACTTCCCCCAAGGGCCACAATGATCAGTGCTGGACTAGGCCAGATTCAAAAGTCAGACACTTTATCTGCATTTCCTGCATGTATGCAGGCCAAGGACCTCGACCAGCCTCCACTACTTTCCCAGATGTAGAGGCAGGGAAGTGGATCACAAGTGAGCAGCCAAGACTCAAGTTGTCACCCATATGGGATGCTAGTGCTGTTTAACCTGTTGTGCCACAACACCAGCCAGGATATTGAAAGACTGAGTGTCTCTTGCCATTTCACAATGCCTGAGAGGACTGTATTGGACAGAGTATCACTGGACCCAGCATACAGTTGTGAAAACCTTGACTAATATCCAGGTTACAGACCTGTTTCGTTTGAGAAACAAAGGACTACAAACATGACTGCACAGTGGTCACTGAAGAAACCATGACTGCACAGTGGTCACATGACTGCACTGTCTGGAGGCACAGCCTCCATCTCTCCTGGTTTTAATTTTTTTATTAATATAATGAAGACAGATTGGGGGTTGCTGTTGTAGCATAATGGATAAATCTATCTCCTCAAACCCAGGCATCCTATATGAGCACCAATTCAAATCCTGGGTATTCTACGTCCAACCCTTCTCTCTGTTCATGTGCCTAGGAAAGCAGTGAAAATAGCTCAGGTGTTTGGGTCCCTGCACCACATGGGAGAAGATCCAGGCTACTGGCTTTGAACTTGTCCCACTCTGACCATTGTGGTCATTTGAGGAGTGAACCAGCAGATGAAAAATCTCTCTCTCTTTCTCTATCTAATTCTGCTTTTCAAATAAATTAATAAATCTTCTTCAAAGAGAGAACAGATTTGATATATCCCATAAGTACAATTCCAAGAAAACAACCACACTTTCCTCACACTTTGCCTATCTTGTATGGGCCTGGATTCATCCCTATGCTCCCATGCTAATTCCAATAGCACTTGAGCTCTCTTCCCTGGCAATAAAGTCTGAATCTTGGCTTGAGTTTGCTACATAGAGGCTTCAGATTGTGTGAAACTCCATGGGCCTCAGTGTCCTAATTTGTGAAATGTTTTTCAGGCATTTATGTGACATTAACACAAGACAATGAATACAGAAGTCTTTGTAAATTCTAAAGATCAACTCATGAAAATATGAGGGAGAAAATTACATTCAATTGTAATTCTTCACAACATATCTCCTAAATCTATCCCTTTGCCACAACAAACATTTGAAAGCAAAAGACTTTACATGATCTAGTTTCAAACTACCCACTCCCACATAATTTTCTTGACTTCTTCCCATCCTGTTTTATTGAGATGCTGTAGCTAGAAAAGCATTTTCAAATAAAAAAGGTACTACAAAATACCTGCCATGAAAACCCAGCTAGTCTTCCTTCCTCCCCAACCATTTCAGGGTCACCACGACCCTATCTTAAGGTTACTCTCCCTGCTTTCTGCTTGCTTTTAGCTGTTTCGTGGACAAGGTTGTTTTCATGGACAAGACTTTTTTTCCACTAATAGTCTCACTGGCGGTATAGCAAGCGCCCATCCCTGGATCTTTAGCTCCTTAATGGGAACCTGCCCTGAGCAGAATAACTCCTGGAGGAAGTTACCAGATGCTCAGTTCTCTGTAAAATCTGTGCTTTCATCTGTACTGTGGATTCTGACAGTGCACCCTTAGCTCAGCTTGAAGGAGAGAACCAGTCCCATTGAGGAAGGAAGTGTAGAACAGCCTTTTAAATATAGTCTAGGAATATGCACAGATGAGGGACTCTCCATTTTTCTGTTTCCTCCTGCACAGTTAGTGACAAGTTGATCAAAATGGGCTGGGATGTGCAAGAAAATCTGCAGCCGTGTTGCATGGAAGCCTGCAACTGTGGGATGTTTTTGCCAGATGCAGACATACTAGCCAAGGATAGGGCTTGCTCTCCAGCCAGTGCCGGCTAGGCAGCAGACCACCCAGGCAGTCAGCAAGAGAGCTCCCAGAGCACATGGTCCAGTTTTTAGGCACTCAGGTGCAGGTCAGATTTCTAGGAGAACTAGTTCAAACCATGGTCCTCTATGTCTTCTATTCTGACAGACCTCTGGGGACTTAGCCATTGCTCAGAGTCTGAGTCTGTTTGTTCCCACAAATAACTTCCATTTAGAGAGAAACTTAGAAGCCAAATACCTTGAGACAGATGAACAAGTCTATGCTCATTTCTCCTCTGGCTGCTTTTCTGGAAGGAGACCAAGTAAATGCCATTTTGCTCCAGAATCCAATTGGAACTGATAGGAAATTGATTTGCTTTCTAAGCCTTCAGCTTCATGCTTCATGCAATGAAGTATTTGGAGCTGGCCTTCAGATAGCAAGAGCCCTACATGGTCATGGCAATTTCTCAAGTCAGGCTCTGCGTCAGTAGAGTGACACACTTTATCAGAGAGGCCATCTTGCGTGCTACAGGAAATTCCCAGTTGATGGCTGACCATTTTCTGTAAGTCTTTTAGTTAGCAGTTTCCATAGAAACAGAGTGTGATTCATGGCTCATTTCCTTGATAGATACTACCTGTTAGTGGAACTACATGCTAACCTAAAGCCCCAGGTCTAAGGGCCTCTGATTTCCAAACCTTTCTATAGCTCAGTAGTTGCAGAACCTCATGGGAACAAGGAGTAATGAGGCATCAAAGAGGATTTATGAGGGCTCTGAGGGCATCAGTAGCAATTGTGAAAGTAAAGCTTTCCCTAAAGTGAGCAGGAATGGCAGGTGATGGCTTGTAACAGTAGGAGAGACAAATGTCTCTCTCAATCTGTCTCTTTGCATAAATACACGTATATATGAGGGTACTTCACAAAGTTCATGGAAAAATGGAATTTAATACATTTTCAACACAAACTTTTTGAAGACTCCAATATATGCACGTAACAGTCAAGGAACAAAATATACTTGCCTGCTACAGTCCTCATTTTGTGTAACTGGTCCTGAAGCCATAGCTAGTATTAACTCCTTCTCTTTTCCCCTACACACTGCACTTGACCTCTCCCTTGGCTGGCTGGGGTGTTTAATCTGAAGGGATGAATCAAATATTCATTCCTGAAAGCTCTGACTGCTCAGTGGTCCTGTTTTTCATAGATGGCCATTATTTCCCATTAAATATTCCTGTTAGAGATGAAATGAGTACCAGAGAAGAAGAGAACAAACAATATAGCTCTAGCAAAGTGCAGTGATGGTGCTGTGGAGCACCACAGACCACTGCAAAGGCTAAGTTTATGATCATTCTCTTCAAGTGGAACCAGTCCATATGGCAGTCGGGACATGAAGGAGAAAGAGGAAGTGAAGGATTTGTGGGTATAATCAAGAACTTGTTCATAATACTTATGCCTGTGTCGCAAGCTGATTGAGCAGGGGGAAATGGACATGAAAGGGAAATGAAATAAGGAAAGGTAGGAAGAGTGATGTCATCTAAGTGAACAGAAGTGATGTAACTTCACTTTGTGATATTCAAAAATTCAATCATGAAATTTGTAAGCTCTGTAGTTGATAACCATATAAATATGTTACAAAGGCAAATATTACTTATGTAACAAGTGGTTTCATTCACAAAACTATAGGTGTTGGCATGATGAGCAGAAAAAGATTATCATGGTAGATATTGGCATTTCTGGAGCTGAACTGTGTGGGGTTTAATCTTTTAAAAAAAAATGCTGTATCAAACACAAGCTTGAATTTTAAGCCACATCTGCTGCTGCACTTTAAAAATTGTTTATGTATTCTTATTGGAAAGGCAGGTATAGAGAGAAGGAGAAACAGAGAGAAAGGTCTTCCATCTGCTGATTCACTTCCCAAATGGCCATAATGGCCAGGGTTGAGCCATCCCGAAGCCAGGAGTCAGGAGCTTCTTCTGGGTCTCCCACGTGGGTGCGGAGTTCCAAGCCTTTGGGCCATCCTCTACTGCTTTCCCAGGCCACAAGCAGGGAGTTAGATGGTAACCAGCACCTGTATGGGATCCCAGGAAATGCAAGATGAGGATTTAGCCACTAGGCCATCATCCCATGCCACACTGTTGCACTCTTAAAAACATTTGAGTTAGATTCTTACCAAGATTTGATTTGTTTGGCATGAATTTTTTTTCTTTATTTGTGTGTGTTCTTTTCTTTTGTTTTTAATGCTCATCTCTTATTTAAAAAAGGAAAAAAAAATAAACCAAAAAAGCAAGGTTGGAAAATGTGTGCTGAACCATCTGAGCAGGGAAGCAGATGACATCCTTTTCCAGAAAACCTCAGTCTTGTGCAAGACCTAACATTTCTGTATCTAGCTTTCTTAATTTGTAAACTGTAAGTGCCATTCCTCCTGTTGGTGGAAGAGATGAATAAGTTGATATCCCAACTTTGGCTTCTTTTGTTGACCCAGTAATAAGAAACTGCAGTGGGACCTGGCGCAATGGCATAGTGGTTAAGGTCCTCGCCTTGCACGCCCAGGATCCCATATTGGTGCCAGTTCTAATCCCAGCAGCTCTGCTTCCCATCCAGCTCCCTGCTTGTGGCCTGGGAAAGCAGTCGAGGACAGCCCAAAGCCGTGGGTCCCTGCACCCGTGTGGGAGACCGGAAGAGGCTCCTGACTTTGGATTGGCTCAGCTCCAGCCGTTGCGGCCACTTGGGGAGTGAATCATCAGGCGGAAGATCTTCCACTCTGTCTCTCCTCGCTGTATATCTGCCTTTACAATAAAAATAAAAAAATAAATCTTAAAAAAAAAAAAGAAACTGCAGTGAAAAGCATCAGAAATGTCAACGATGTTGTGACCACTACTGTGAGGTCACAATTTCAGCTCTCTTCATGTCCTTGTTACTTCTTCAGTGATGGTCCAGTAAACCAGCCCAAGAATCAAGCTATCCAAGCATCTGCCAGTTTTCTACATGAAGATTTTAGACCACCGTAAGCATTTGGCAGGAAGCACACAGATGGCTAAACAAGCTCATTTATCTGCTTGTAGCTGAAACAAGAGCCAAACAAATGAGAAAGGTGTAAAAACAAGCAGGACAAAGCATGGGAAAGTTCACCATCAGTGTTAATCAACTTATCAGATCACAATGCAAACTTAAATGCCACTCTATGCAGATATGGAAGTGCTTTTAGGAAAAAAATATACATTTAAGATTGACTCAATATAAATAGAATAAAATTGGTGAAGAAGTAGGAAAAAAAAAAGAATGCAGTACTAAAGGCCAGATTTGGATCCAGCTGCTGGTCTGCATAGAGGACAGGGAGGGCAGTTAGTTAAGATCAGCAGCCCGTCCTGGAAAGGTAATGAACAAAGAGATGCACACAGGTCTGCCTCACCATCCCTACCTCACCCTCTCCCAATGCTTCCCCGATGCTGCCTTGGTGAGTCCATTTCATTATTATTCATAAGAAAAATGCACTGTGTCCGAGCATCTGCCTCCAATCACAGCTCCATCTGGCCTTCTAGGCCACCCTCAGAGGCCAAGGGTCTCGGAGTGGGTGGGTCAAGTTGAGGTAGCTGTTGCTGAAAGCTGTGCAGAAGCATGACTTCTCAAAAAAAAAAAATACCCTGCTTTCCAGGGGATCCCTGGCAGTAAAGCATAAGCAATGCCAGGCTGAGCTGTAGCCACTGGTGTGGTGCCATGTGGACAGCCAAGACTCACCATGTGAGGGTTTTCATGATAGGTGTCATGCTAATTCTAAGCCAAGTCAAAATAGAAGGTTCAGATCTCTAAGCAAGATCTTCCCATCTGGCACAAACTTTGCTTGCCTCACAACACATCTGTACCCCATTCTCTGCTAACAGAAACACTCTGCATTTTGCTGTGTGATTGTTTCCAAATATTCATACTGCCTCCTTAGGAAGAAATTACGCATCCCCACTCATTGACTTCAGCTTGGCCGTGGACTTGCCCTAGCTATTGAGATGTACGTGTACATGATATGTGTCACTTCCAAACACAACCATTGGAAGCTTACAAGAGACACATCAAGTTCCCTTTTACCCTCAGTCAAAAGATAGTATCATTCCAGAGATGTTCTATCAGACTTGGTCTCAGAATGGAGTCAGTGTGTGGTACACACAATAACTATACTAGAGGAGAAAACATCAAACGTTTGCTAGCTGTTGATTTAGTGATATTTTATGACCTTGGCTGAGCATTGCCTGGACCTTCCATAAGTGGAATGAGGCATGTACAACACTGATATGTGGTGGGGTAAAAAAGCGAACAAAGGCTGGAAGGATGGCAACTCATACTGTGGTGAAAATTCAGTGTCACCTATAATAACTTGGAAGGCAGGTGACGTCTCTTGTATGTTAAGAATTTCAGGCAAAAAGACTGACAAACACAATGGTAATAGCAAGATTTGGTTGCTCTTGCATACAGTTAGCAAGATAGAAGAGAAACTGTTAAAAAAAGAAAGAAAGAAAGAAAGAAAGAAAGAAAGAAAGAAAGAAAGAAAGAAAGAAAGAAAGAAAGAAAGAAAGAACTGTCCTGTCTACACATGAAATTGGAAAGCAATAGAAAGTGGCCTGAAAATCCGGAACTTGGATGATTGAAAGATGCAGAATTTACAATGTTACATCGAGTAACCTTTAAAATGACAGCAGGCAATTGCAAAGCTTGTGCTAAGGCCCAAATTAGATGTATGGCCCTAATGTCCTTTGCTAAAACATCTGACTTCAATAAGAGGCCCTGAAGAAAAAGAGTTGGGGGTAGAGGGAGAGTGCAGGGCAGCAGGCCTAATAACTAAAGGAAAAGAGACCAAAGGTGTGACTGTACCAAGGATGAGTTTAAGATACACTCGGGTGAGTCTAGACAAAGTTGTATCCCCAAAATCTGTAGCTGTTGTCACTGACATTTGGAATTGAGTGGAATCAAACTGGCACAAATATGATTCAATTTTGTGAGAATGATTCATGTGAATGAACAGCTTGGATGAAAGGACACACCCTCCTTCAAAATGTGAAGTAATCTTTCATAGATAGGAAGAAGACAGAGAGATGGGGCCTCAGTTCCCACAGAGGGAGTGTTCTCCAAGGCTCTTTTCGAATTTGACCAAGCAAGGAAATGGGGAGTGGGAGGGCTTCTATCAGTTGAAGTCACTGGCCAAGGAGAGGCTGCTCCCAAACAGTTAACTTAGGGCCTCATCTAGAAAATCTTAAGACCTCAAGTCCAGGATTTCTCACTCATCTGCTAAGTGGGACTTCAACATCCCTATAGGACAGTAACTGTTCTGTGTATCCAGTTTTTTCCTTTTCCAAATGGGAAGTTCACATTTTATGGCAATTATTCTATTCCTATCTAGTAGGTATTACTGTTGTGTGTTGGATTGAGGGATGGTAGAGTTAGTCTTCAAATAAAGAGCAATTACTGCTGGGCACCGCTCAGAGACTATTAGACTTTGATTTGGACAGCGACCACATGGGACTTTTGGGTTGCTTCCTGTGAGCAGGAAATGAAGATGCTCTGGATATGGGAATAAAAAGGATGTTTGTCTCCAGGAAGACAAGCTGGCACATTACATTATGGGTGAAGACAAGTTTTCTCTCCCAGGGTGGGTGAGCAGAGCTGGTCATTCCCGGCTCCATGGCCACCAAGATTGGCCATGAGATTTGTCCAGCTAGCAAAGTATCAATGAACTTGATGCCAGTGACTCTACTGAGAAGCCATAGAGGCAGCTCACAGTTCATACTGCTCTGCTTTCGGAGATGAATCATGTTTCAGTTATTGATGTCCATTATCCTAGGTACCACAAACACACAAAGGAGTAACTGGAACTGGCACCCTCAGACCATTCTGGTCCTAGAGTATCTACTCCTTAAATGTGTTTGGATGACATTGCTCCCAAATAATTAGAAAGATATTTAATCATAGCTGGTCTATAACAATATTCTTTTCTGGCTAGGTGGTACTATGGCCCACCTCTGGGCATTGGAGCTTGAGGTAGGAGATTTCCATGCACTTCTGGGGAGGATTTCCTTCTATGACAAAGAGTAAGAGCTCTCCTGACCTCCCTGCCAAAGGCTGGGAACAACCTTTTTTCCCACAATTCCAGGGACTTAAAGTTCAAGATCAAGGAGCTAGCTGAGTTACTTTCTGATGATGCTGCTCTCCTTGGATTGATTGTAGACAGCTCCTCTTGGCTGTATCCTTGAATGGCTTTTCTCTTTGCACACAGAAAGAGTGAGCTATGATGCATCTTCCGATTCTTATATGACCACCATTTCTCACAAATTAGGGTCCCATTCTTGTGACCTCATTTAACTGTAATTGCCTCCTTAAGGACCCTATCTTTCATTATAATCCCAGTAGGAATCATGGCTTGAACACATGAGCAGATTTGGCAGTAGGGAGACACATTTCAGTTCGTATCACCCACTCCCTCCTGTCTCTGTGAAATGCTGTCATGTGCAGATGCAGTGCAGGGAGCTCTTGCAGCCACTAAGCTTCCTTAAGGATAAACAGGAGTGAGACAGTGAGGAAAATCAAGTGGGAAAAAAGCAGTGTTGATCTGTGAAGACATCATGAGTCCACTAAACCAACTATGATACAACTGTCCTCCATTCTCATCCTGTGAACTTGTCTAACCCATTTTAAATCAAACCCATTGGATAATACGCCTATAATGATGTTATGTAACAATAAATCTCCATGTTGCAAAAATCTTTTCCTCAGATGCATGAAAGTGCAGGTGGAAGTTCTGCTTTAGTCTAGTTGAGTAGCTCTGCTTCCAGTTGCAAGTCACTTAGGCTTGGCTGTAGGATGTGGGTCAGTATTCCCCCAGCTCCTCTTGCCTCTCATCCTCTTTGGACAAAGACCCACTTGCTTTGTCATGGCAAAGCAAGTCAGTGACAAACCCTAACATTTTAGTAAGTTGGAAAAGTGAGCTTCACCATAGAACTACAAGTTTATAGGACAAAAGGTGTGGATGTATAATTTCATTATGCAGAAGGATTGACACCAATAATGCAGTGTATCACTTCATTTGTAATAGTCTTCCCTTACCCCTAGGGGGCAGACATTCTGAGACCCTCCATAGACGGCTGCCCCTGTATATAATACCAAACCTCCTGTAGAAAATACCATACCATATCTACAATCGTACTTCCAAAACTCATGGCAATGGACTTCAGAGATTTTTGTTTGGGTGAAAACATTTTTTGAAATTCATGCATATGCATATGTATATTTTATTTTGGAGATTTTATGTCTTCATTTTGTATTAAGACATTATTTCAAACTGCAATTATTTTTTCAACATCTGTCTCCCTGTTCTACAGGCTTTTATTTCTTCCCTCTGCCTTATGGCCTCTCCCTGTTTAGTTTGTGGCGTCTTGCATTTGGAATGCCTCCTCTTTGATCACTCTGAAATCCACCTGGCTTTTTGCTGTTCATTATCCTGCAGCCTCCCCATGACATTAACTGCAGAGAGTGGTAGACACACGCTAAGGACCTGAAAGAGTCTGCAATGAACTTTTATTTTTTACAATGACTTCTTTGCTTCTTTCTTGTTTAGCTGACACATTAAAAATTGTGCCTACTTATGCATCAATATAACTAGACTTTCCCTACATTTAACATTGGAAAAAAAATCTAACTTGGTTATTTGGATGTTTGCTTGGCAGAGCTGTTTGCAATCAGCAGTGTGAATGCTGAATGGAATTATTTTCTTCCAGGTATGAATGATGAATGCAATAAGTGTCAGTTCCTTAAGGGGAAAAAAAACTATTTACTGAAATAAGCTATTGAAAGGCCTGCTGTGCCTCATCTTTAATTTAAAATACAGATCACTTCCAATGTAACTTCTCATGATCATGTCCATAAAAGTCCATTGCTTTTTTTTTTTTCATGAACACCTGGCGAAGTCCCTGGTTTCTTTTTTGATTGATCTAACAAATCCCTCTCATAATCCAAGTGTTCAAGTATGCATGTAAATCTCCATTTGTGTGTTCAGTACATGATGTAAGGATACAGATATTTTACCACTCATGGACTTCATTTCAGGTGGCAGGTAACCTGTAGTGCCTCCTGTTTCAGAGGAGTTATTAGAAATCTGAGTACTAAAAATTCTACTCTGACCCCCGTGCTAGGCAGTCCGACACCCTGTGGCCTTCTGCTTTGCAGAAAGAGAACAGCTCGAGCAGCCTTCCTTGTGGGAACACTGCTCACAGCAGGAGTCAGGCTTTCAGCTGAGGGGGAGAATCAAAGAACTGTCACATGGCTTAGGGGTCTGAAAACAAAGTAGCACTCCTTCCCAAAGCTAGTTCTTTTGGGTCTTCAGAACAAAATTTGGATGGAGAGTAGAGACTACTGCAATTCTTGCTTTAGAGCTCACAAGTTAAGCATATTGCATCACTTTTCTTATTTACTTTATTAATTTTTTATTTTATTTATATAAAGTGAACAAATTTCTGGCCCAGCACGATGGCTCAGTGGCTAAATTCTTGCCTTGCACGTGCCTTGGATCCCATTTGGGCGCTGGTTTGTGTCCTGGCTGCCCCGCTTCCCATCCAGCTCCCTGCTTGTGGTCTGGGAAAGCAGTAGAGGACGGCCCAAAGCCTTGGGCCCCTGCACCCTGATGCAAGACCCAGAGGAAGTTCCTGGCTCTTGGCTTTGGACTGGCCCACATCTAACCAATATGGCCATTTGGCAAGTAAGCCAGCAAATGGAAGAACTCTCTGACTCTCTTTCTCTCTGTAAATTGGCCTTTACAATAAAAATAAATGAATCTTTTTAAAATGTGAACAAATTTCACACGTTTCACAATGTAGATTTAGGAGGGTAGTGCCATCCTCCCTCCAGTCTGTGTTTCCTACCCCATTCCTCCTTCCTTATTTCTTTTTTTTATACATAAATATTTTATATTTTTGTTTTTATTTTTCATGATATAGTTCCATAGGTTCAGCACATTCTCCATCCACCCTCCCCTACTTATTTTTTTTTTTTAATTTTATGGTACAATTCCATAGGGTGTGGGCTGTCTTCTGGTATTTCTATTCTGTCCCATTGATATTCTCTGTTTCTGTACCAGTACCAAAATGTTTGATAACCACTGCTCTGTAGTATGTCTTGAGGCCCGAAATTGTGATTCCTCAAGCTTAATTTTTATTCTTCAGGATAGCTTTGGCTATTCATGGTCTCTTGTGTTTCCAGATGAATTTTTGTATCTTCTATTTCTGAGAAGAATGTTACTGGGATTTTGATTGGAATTGCATTGAGTCTATATATTATAGTCTGTGTATTATTTTTGCTGATATGGACATTTTGATGATGTTGATCCTGCCAACCCAGGAACATAGTAAGTTTCTCAATTTTTCAAGGTCTTCTTCTATTTCATTTTTTAATATTTTGTAGTTTTCATCATAGAGGTCTTACGCATATTTAGTAGCTTACTTTCTAGATATTTGAGATTCCTCTCCACTCTTTTAAAGGGTACTGTACTTACAGTTTCTTTCTCAGCCATGGAATTATTTGTGTACAATAATGCCATCGATTTGTGTTCATTAATTTTGTATCCTGCTACCCCGCCAAAGTCTCTTATGAGATCCAGTAGTGTCTTGACTGAGTTTTTTTGATTCTCCTATGTAGAGGATCATGTCATCTGCAAATAGAGATACTTTCAGTGCCTCGTTTCCAATTTGAATTTCTTTAATTTCCTTTTCTTGCCTTTTAGCTCTGGCAAGGACTTCCAATACTATATTGAAGAGTAGTAGCGAGAGTGAACATCTTTGTCTAGTTCCAGATTTTAGTGGAAAAACTTCCAGTCTTTCCCCATATAGTATGATGCTGGCATTGGGTTTTTCGTAAACTGCTTTGAATGTGTTGTAGAATGTTCCTTGTATGCCTGTCTTGCTTAGGTTTTTCAGCATGAAGTGGTGTTAAATTTTATAAAATGCCTTCTCTGCATCTATTGAGATGATCATATGGTTTTCATGTTTTAATTTGTTGATGTGGTGAATCACATTTATTGATTTGTAAATGTTGAGCCATCCCTGCATGGCTTGGATGCATCCCACCTGGTCCAGGTGAATGATCTGCCTAATGTGCTGTTGGTTAATATGGATAGGTTGTAGTTTAGTCCTGTCATTTTGTTTTTTAATATATTTTTATTTTGAAGTCTGAATTATTGGTACAATTTTGTATAGGTTGGGATTCCCCCCCAACTTCCATCCCCTGACAGATTTTCCCCATTTTACTACAGTGGTATAGTCCTTCATAAGGAATCATAATTCTATCAGTCTCTTATTTAAGTGTACCCCGACATTGTTGGTACAGACAGTGTCAGACAGTCCAGCATCCCATTGTCTACACATGTCCAACAGTTTCATTGGGAATCTATCTTTCATCTGAAAGCAGGGATGCATGTTCCATTATTTCCCCACATCTGTGTATGATAGACCCTAGTACTCCATCACTATACATTTCCATAATTGAGAAGCCATGAAACAAGGTCAACAACTGATATGAGTTAGAACAACAGCAACAACAACAACAGCAACAAATTACAGCACCATGAAAAAGATACCACTGAGTAACCAACACTTGAGTGACAAAAAGGAAACACAAAGGTCTCTTGGGAAAAATAATGCCACCATGCTATCCATGAGCCAGTAATGAATTCGACAAGAGAAAAGGAATTATTTGGAATAAACAAAACTGAAATAAAAAACATTGAAACACATGAGATACAGCCAAAAAAGCAAGCAAACAAACAAACAAAAAGCAGTATGGATTGGATTATTGAAGTTACACTTTCCATGTTGGTTTCCTTATATAAGAGAGAACATATGATATTTGTTCTTTTGTGATTGACTCATTTCACTGTGCATAATGGTCTCTGGTTGGGACCACCTGGTTGTAAATGATATAATTTCATTCTTCTTAATAGCTGAATAATATTGCATGGAGTAAATATACCACAGTTTCTCTAACCACTCTTCTTTGGACGCACATCTGGATTGTTTCCATGTCTTGGCTATTGTAGGTTGTGCTGCTGCAAATATAGGACTACAGATCCCCTTCTCATATGCAGATTTCACTTCTATTGGGTATATTCCTAGGAGTGGGATAGCTGAGTCATATGGCAAATTTATTTGCAATTCTCCAAGCACTTTCCATACTGATTTCCACAGTGGTTGTACTAGCCTGCACTCCCACCAGCAGTGAAGGAGGGTGACTTTCACCACACATCCATGCCAGCAGGTGCTGTTAGCTGAGTTCTGAATGTAGGCCAGTCTCACTGGAGTTAGGTGGTACATTTTTAAACAAATAATCCAGCTGAAAGCGTGGTCTAGGATGCCACCAAATGTAATTGCATCCACAGCTGGTAGGAATATCAACTGGAAGAGCTTTCAGTCATGTAGATTCATGCCTTCAGATGCAGTCATCCACTTCTGGCCACTCATCCTGAGAAAATAATATTCAGAATAGAAAAATCCTTTGCCATAATAACAATTACATAAATATAATAAACAATCAAAATTGGATGTTAACTAAATCTCCTGATGGATAAGTACATAGAACTTTGTGATTTTTGAAGTTTGAAATTATGTAAACTCCATAATTATGTGAAAGATACAAGCTCAATTATGCTAATAGTTATTGTCTCTGGACGGTGTACATCTAAAACACCGTTACAGGAAACTTGGGCAACAGAAATCTAATGTAGAATGTAAGTTGTATTTTGTTTTACAGTCAGAAGGAAAACTAATAATTTTTGCTCTTTGAGAGAGAGAACTCAACTCTGGGGACTTTGGACTTGTTTCAGTTTCTCAATGCATGTTTGCCTTTGCTGAAGGCTCCTTAAGGCACCCACCCTGGAGCAGGGCCTTGGTGTAACCTGTGCGCCCCCTGCTGGCAACTTCAGCAATGACAAATGAGTCCCTCTCCATACTCTGCAGACCTTACTTTTAAGAGCAGCCTACAGGAAGAGCTTCCTGAGACCAAAGGACTTGCAAAGCCAAGAACTAATCAAATGGCAGTAAAAGGTCTCATTTTAAATTGAGGAAATAGGAGCAAGCCTTCGGCCTAACAGCTGTCCCACAACAAGAGAAGTCATGTTTAGTTACTGACCCTGGCTCCTAGTTCCAGCTCTCTGCTGATGCAAACCCTGGGAGGCAGTAGTGTTCCTGCCAGTGACATAATGGAGTTGAATTGCTTTCCCTGCTGTGGGCTTCAGTCACAGGCCAGTCCTGGCTTTTGCAGGCCTTTGGGAAATGAATCAGCAGATGACAGTCTCTCTTGTCTCCCAACACTCACCCACTTCCCTTGGAATTCCCTGAGCATCATGGCAGAGAGCTGCATGAGAAGAGCCCATCCTTGGGGTGGAGCAGGGCCAGTTAGACACAGTGCTGCTTTCTGTTACATCTCAGCTCTTCCTTTGACCGTCCTGGCGCAACCTGTGCTTTGTTCCAAGTAACTTTCCCCTTTATTAAAACAATGCACACAACATCCTACTCTTTATTTTTCCTTGTGTAATCATGTATCAGAATTTGTCAATTTTTAAAAAACATCTCAAGCAGTGATGATCTCCTATGCTAATTGGAAGCTTTTAATAGCCAGTGGCAGGAATAATCATATCTGCCACGCTGAAAGTTTCTGAGGAAAGCAAAGCAACAGTGAGCCTCTGATGACTCCCACATTTGTTCTCTCCCATCCAACCACAGATTAAATTACCCCAGTCATCAACATCACCACACTTGGCCTTAGACCCAGGACACAAGAGAATCAGGATGAAGTGAGTGAAAATCTGGCAGCCTGTGTGGAGATTGCTTAAATGTTTGCTTTCTGCTTGGCTTTCCAAGGAATGTGTTTTGTGGGGGAGGCTCTGAATATGCTTGCTCTAGTCTAGTGGTTAGGGGCTCTGTTGGAAATGCTCTTAGAAGCTGGAAATAAAATAACCTGACCGTATGTAAATACAATGATGGAAGGTACAATTGTGAGCAAAGAGATGTGTTTAATTGGGATGGAATTTTTCTCAGTTTCATAGACTTGTGACATATAAGATCTTCTCACAAAGACTGGTACAGGTGTTCTCTTTCCTTGCTTATGCAATGCCATGCTGATAATTGTAGCCTGTGTAGAGGGAGGAGTGGAAGATTCTGTTCTGTAGCATTTGCCAATTCCATAGAATAAATGTTCCCACCAAGGCTACTTTCAAACAGCAGTGACTCGCTGAATGTATGCTTGGGAGGAAATGCACACACTAGTCTTAGGAGCCAGTATGGGTTAGTTTGAGTGCACCATGCATGTGCCATGAACAGAAATGGTCTTCAAAAAGTCTGTGAAAATGCATGTTTTAATTTCATTATTCTACAGACTTTTAAAAGTGTTCTTAGCAGCCAGGAAAAGGTGAATACAGCTTTGTAAGTATGTCCAGGTTGTTCATTGCGTGTTTCTTAGGATAATTTATATTGCTAGGGGAACTGGGACATAGCTCTTCAGTTTAACACATGGACTTTGTTTCTCTTGGGGTTTTGGTTCAGACTGGATTGCCATATGAACTTGTCTTTGCTAATTTCTAGTGGTCTCTTGTCATCACCAAGCTTGGTTAATAAAGACTCCTTAATAAACCTTAGTAAAAGTATTCTTATAGATGTCTACTGTTTTTTTCTTGAACAGTTTAATTGAAAGACAGTTACAGAGAAAGAAGGAGAATTAGAGAGAGATCTTATACCAACTGATTCACCTGCCCTCCCCTGCCCCCAAAAAATAGCCACAGTGATCAGCGATGGGCCAGGCTGAAGCCAGAGCCAGGATCCAGGAGCATCTTCCAGGTCTCCCACTGTTACTTTGAAGTGATGCTTTGTAAAATGCTGTGTGATAATTAAGGTATTTGTGAACTACTACTGATTTTGTTTTGTTATTCTTGAACAGAACAGTCAGTCTCCCTGGAGTTCATGTATACTTGATAATGAAGAATAACATCCTTGTTTGGTTAGAATATTGGCCTGATTGGTTTCAAAATTTTAAGAAAAAAAAGTCACCTCAAAACAAGTAGCCCATAGTATAATAAGATTTTAGGTTGGAATGAGAAAGAATTTCCTATTTTTTCTTGATGTTTGGAGAGAATTGAAAGAAATTTTCATCATATAAGTATACAGACACAAGATGGTGCTAAAGGAGTACTTTTTAAGCACAACTTTCTTCGTTTCAAAATAGTTGTTTAGAAATGGATCATCTTGAGATGTGATGTGCATTTTGCTACATGATGTCTGCTGTTGTTTATAAAGAGGTGATATTTTTTAAAATAGTAGAAATGAAAGGTCCATGAGGAGGCCCTCAGGATCTGCTTCAGCCGCTCTGGCCTTTTGTTCCTCTAAGGACCCACGTCCATCTTGCTTCTCCTTGCCTCTCGGGGCCGAAGTCTTCAGGGAGGTGTCTGCCCCAGTAAGGACGGCTTTAAGAATCTCCTGGACGTGCAGGGTTCCCACTGCCTGTGGGAAGATGGTGGGCTCCCTTTATGACATCCTCGCACGTCCCCCCAGTCTGTTTATGCACATACCTAGCTCTGTGGTACTTTGGGAAGTGGTGGTTTTAATTTCTATCTTTGACTATTGGTCCCTGTATACATATGCATAAGGAGCTACTCACAGGACCCAAAAATCCCAGCTACTGTTTCATTGCCAACCCCCAAAATTCTCTGGGGTCGCTGGATTCCTGTGTTTCCTCTCTCCTTCCCTTCCTGTCCTGTGTCAGGACTCAGCACCATACACTCCAGGAATCCAAGTGCTGGACGAAGAGGTAAACTCAAAGTACATTTACTATCCTCATTTCATATGGTCAGCCTTTTTTTTTTAATGTTGAGATTATTTCAGACTTAGAGAAAAGTTGCAAGCATGTTAAAAGAATTTCCATTTATCTGCAGTCCCAAAGTGGTCAGACCTTAACATATTTGCCGTTATTCTCTCTTTTCTGAACCATTTGAGAATAAATTAGATACAATTCTCCTTTGTTTTTACATCTAAACACCCTCATAGATAACTTCTAACATCATGGATGTTCTCACAAAACTATGATACGTTTATCAAAATCAAGAAATACAAAAACAAACAAACAAAACCACGCTGTCCTCTAATCCATAGACCTATTTGGTTTCACCAGTCATCCTATTGGTGGTCTTCATAGGAAAGGAAAGATTTGTCTGATCTAAACCATGATGAAAAACCACACACTGTGTTTGTTGCAGGTCTCCAGTTTCCTCCAAGCTGAACTAGTTTCTCTGTCATAGTTTCGATATTTCTGAAGAGGTCATACGTTCTGTAGAATGTCTCTCAATTTGCATTTGACTAACATCTCCTCGTTATTAAATTCAGGTCATGCCCCTTTTTTCGAAAATGCTGCCCAAGTGATTGTACGTCCTTCTGAGTATGTCATGGTAGGAGACACAGGATATCATCAGTGAAGCTGTCAAATTGATCGCTTTGTTAAGGTGGTATCTTCTCTAATTCAAACCTCCATTTTTATCAGCATAACTAATACATTTATTAGGGAGAATACAAGAAGACTAAGCGAGTGTCAGGTTGGGCTTCAGTTTTCTCTTGCTTATCATCCACTGATGTGTTTCGTTTGCCAGTGGTCTTTGCTACTTTTTCTCATTACATCACTCCTTCACTCAGTAAATGACTTTCTACGTTAAGAAAAGCCTTCCCTAGCCTCCACTCATTTGCTTATTTTTGCATTTATGAGTCCAAGTGTTTTTCTATTATGATATGAGTTAGAGATTTTACTATCATAATTGATTTTGATGCTTAAATTATCCCCAGCTTGGCCTGTGGGTTTCCTTTTAAGTTGGCCGTTGTGTCCTTGTGACATGGTTGCATTATTCTTCCAGCAATTATTTGGTTTCTAGTGTAACCAGATGTTCCAGATTCCCCTGTACTCTCTCAGCCTCATATCTGAAGTCAGCCATTTCTTCAAAAGGAAGTTTGGTTCACGTCGTGAAGGACAGCCACTAGAAGCAGAAAACCTGGGATGACTAGAATTGGCCCAAGATAGACTGCATTTTATAACGTTTTATAATACTCAAGTATTTTCTTGCTTTACTTAATCCATCTAAGAGGACACATTTAGGAGTAAGAAGGCCTGTTTCAGCCCACAATTTGGAGGTTCGCGTGCAAGACCACGTGACTTCCTTTATCTGGTGTCTGGTGGAAGACATCAATGCTGGAATGGGACCTCATCTACCATCTAGATGATCTCCTCTTTAAAAAAAAAGAAAATGAATTTATATTTATTGGAAAGTCAGATATACAGAGAGGAGGAGGAATAGAGAGAAAGATCTTCTCTCTGCTGGTTCACTCCCCAAGTGGCCACAACAATCAGAGCTGTGCTGATCCAAAGCCAGGAGCCAGGAACCTCTTCCAGATTTCCCATGTGGGTGCAGGATCCTGAGGATTTGGCCCATCTCGACTGCTTTCCCAGGGCACAGGCAGGGGGCTGGATAGGAAACAGGGTCTCTGGGACACAAACCAGCATCAATATTGAATCCTGGCTCATGTAAGGCAAGGACTTTCGCTGCTAGGCTACCGTGCCTGCCCGATGATCTCTTCTTCTAATAATGACATCATGATCTAATCACAGGCTCTGTTCCAGAACCTGATGCAATCTGATCACTTCTCAAAGACTTCAACTAAGACACGTTATGAGGTCAAGGCCCCACCTTAACCTGTCATAGAACAGGGGCTGGCACTGTGGCACTTCAGGTTAAGCCACCACCCACAATGCCATATTCCATATGGGCAGCAGTTTGAGTCCTAGCTGCTCCACTTCTCATCCAGTCCCCTACTATTTCTCCTGGAAAAGTAATGGAAAATGACTCAAGTGCGTGGGCCCCTACACCCATGTGGGAGACCCAGAGGAAGTTCCTGAATCCTGACTTCAGTCTCATCCAGCCCCAGCTGTTGCAACCAACTGGGGAGTAAATCAATGAATAGTAGGTTCTATCTTTTCCCTCTGTCTTTGTAACCTTGCCGTTCAAATAAATAAAATAAACCTTATTAAAATATGTAAGAGCCCGGCATGGTAGCCTAGCAGATAAAGCCCTTGCCTTGAACACACCAGGATCACATATGGGTGCCATTTCATATCCTGCTGGCCAGCTTCCCATCCAGCTTGCTGTCTGTGGCCTGCGAAAGCAATGGAGGATGACCCAAAACCTTGGGGTCCTGCACCCACATGGGAGACCTGGAAGAGGCTCCTGGCTCCTGGCTTCAGGTCAACTCAGCTCCAGCAGGGTCTTTGCTGAGCCCAAAGAAAAATGAAGCTGCTACTTTATGTGAATCTTTGCTCTGATCACTAGATAACTCTCCATCCCCCACTAGAACCCTCAGAAGAAGTAATCCTCTTCAAGACTTTTATATTAGACGATATGTACTCTGATGTATCTGAACTAGCTATTATGAGGAGTGAGAAAATGAACAGAATAATTTAAAAAGCTACAGGGTAACAGATGAGAAGCTGAAAATAGCAGTTACCCATTATGTAAGTAATAATCTTCTATTAGGCAGCAACATGCATAGTCAGTTTTCCTCTTTGCGCATAGCCCCCATGAACAGTCCCCAGCAACTCAGAGAACAAAGCAGTGTCTTCCCTGTCCCCTGTCGTTTAGCCTAAGAGAGGCTGATGCAAGTCTCTAAAGTAGAAACCTTCCTATAGCTTAGTTACACCCTCAGCTGCATCAGTGAGTGTATGGGGAGTAGAAGAGCAGGTTTCACACTCCCTCCCCAAACTCAACAAACACTGGAGCTTCATTTTTTTTCTAGTCATGGGAAGGTAGGCCAACAGCTGGAATGGTGTCATAGGTGGCTTCCCAGTGTTTCTTCAGGATCAAATTGGGGCAGTAGGAAGGGCATAAATATACCTTCTCTGTATTCTATTTATTTGTTTGTTTGTTTGTTTTTGTTGGAAAATCAGATATACAGGGAGGAGCAACAGTAAGATCTTCCTTCTGATGATTCACATCCCAAGTAGCTGCAATAGCCAAACTGAGCTGATCCAAAGCCAGGAGTCCGGAGCCTCTTCCCGGTCTCCCACATGGGTGCAGGGTCCCAAGGCTTTGGGCCGTCCTCAACTGCTTTCCCAGGCCGCAAGCAGCGAGCTGGATGGGAAGCTGGCCTGCCAAGACATGAACCGATGCCCATATGGGATCCTGGTGTGTGCAAGATGAGGATTTTCTCTGCTAGGCTACCGCGCTGGACCTTTGTATTTTTGTAGTTATGAAATGGAAACTGAGCTTTCTATTTCATATGGAATGAGAACCAATTCTCAGTCTCTTCTCAACAAAATATTGGAAGTTAGTGCCAATGTTGCTGTTAATATACACTGTAGTAGTTTAGAGGTTTTTCTTTTAATTTATCTATTGATTTGAAAAGCAGAAATACAGGAAGGGAGAGAGACAAAGAGCAAGCTCCCATCTGTTGGTTCTCAAAATGCATACCCCTCCCCATCCCACTGAAGAAAGGCTGGGAGAAGCCAAAATCTGGAAGCTAGAAATGCAATCTAGGTCTCTCACTTGGTAGTGCTTTCTGTTGTTCTGATCAGCATCTGCTGTAACCTAGGAACTATGCCTGGCACATCCAGACATAAATCCATATGCTCTGAGAACCCAAATCCTCCACGCCCTCAGTGTGTTTTCTGCTTCCCCTCCACTGCAAGTACAGTCAAGCAGTCAAATCCAAGAAGCCACAAGAATACTGTTGCCAAAAACAACCAAGTTACTGTGTTCATCTGGAGCCATAATTATGCAGAAGCATAAGAAATTGTTCCTGGCTTGGTGGGCATTCTTAGCTTTGCAGGGCAAGAACCTGAATTTCAGTGTAGCCTTTGGTCTCCTTGCCCCCAACCAGAGAGGGCCTGCCTACGGCCTGTGTGAACCATGCCCATTGCTTCTGGAAACTCAAGTGTGCTTACACTTCTCTATTCAGTCTTACTTAAAATGGTGATCCACTTGGTTCCAAGTCACGATCCCTTTAGCACTTACTAAAACTGGCATTTGAGTAATCAACTCTGCCAAAGGCCTAAATCTGTTTAATTTTTACGTGTCTCAGTATCATACAATCTATGTGCCTTAATATGCAACTTCCTAGTGTCTAGTCCCTTTAGATTGAGGCACAAGATGTTGTGTGAAAGAAAAGTAAAAACTTAAGTTTTCCAGTTTTATTCATTATTCCAGCTCTTAAATAGAAAAAAATGGCATTTGTTAATTATCTTATTTTCATCAATTTGAGAATGAAAGATCATTTTCTTTTTTCCATTTTTTAATACAGAGAGAAGATTTAATGTAGATCATAGCCACAATTTTAATATTGTAATGATACTTTCTCTCTCTCCTCCCCTTCTCTTCTTCTTTCCTTTCAGTATTTTTTTAATTTTTGTGATGATATATTTCAATTTACTCTGCAATAACAACTTTAATGCTCCACTAAATAAGAACTCAACAAATAAAAATTAGGAAGACCAATATTCAACAGGAATACAGACAAGGGCTATAAACAACAAACTCCAAAATACCAA
Source organism: Ochotona princeps (assembly GCF_030435755.1). NCBI lineage: Eukaryota > Metazoa > Chordata > Mammalia > Lagomorpha > Ochotonidae > Ochotona > Ochotona princeps. The sequence continues at coordinate 42,741,352 of NC_080841.1, forward strand.
TTTTCCTCATATATGTTATGGAGGTTTTTTTTAATTAGCTACCACAAATCAGATAAAATGTAATATTTATCTTTTTGTGTCCATCTTATTTCACTGAACATACTGGTCCCCAGTTGAATCCATGGTAGTACAAAAGACTGGATTTCGTTCTTTTTGTGGCTGAGCAGAATTCCATTATGTAGAGCCCTTCATGTACTTTTAAGGGAGATCTAGAAATGTTAGAAGCTTGGAAAAGCTTAATTGTAATTAGAAGCAATAATAATGAAAGTATTTCAATATTGACTTTAACATGATCCCTAAAGAAAATTCTGTAAATTAGTCAAGAGCATTCAGAGAATCCACACATGAAGCCAGGTGTCCTCTTTCCTCTGCAGAAGTCTGTGTTCCCACATCATGCTCCCTTGAGGTGAGAGGTACTTTTTAAATCCACAGATGGGTAGCTGTACCAATAGTTCAGTAGCAATTTTGCAATATATGACTTTCAATAGTTCCATATTTTGATCGTTGTTGATAGTTGTTTTCTGGTACAGGGATGTTGCAGGAAAAGAATTAGGGAAATGAAGCTGATCCTATGAAAGGAGCATCTTAAAACCTGTCTTGGACCTCTAGCTCTAGTGTCAAAGGGCCTGACGAGCAGCTGCTACAGCTGGGACTTCTGAGAGCATTTGGATTGAAAATGCAGTTATTACTTGATTCTCCTTGGTGATTGAAGTTGACCAAGCAGCCAGCTGAGTCCCAGTAATGTCTGGTCCCAAGAAGTCGGTATCTCAGATGTTCTCTCTGAAGGTAGTCATCTGTGGATTTGACCTCTGATAATTGAAGACCTCAAAGGGAACAGAGATGGAATCAGAGATGAAATGTCATAGAGGTCATGGAATTTTCCTACCAAGCATCTGCAGTGCTGGTTTTGCCAAAATGTTTGAACACTTACTGGAACCCAGCCATTGGAATCATTAAGAAGTCTTCTGTGGGTCAGAAAGTTATTAACCAGTTCATGAAAGGTTTCTAGGCTATTTGATTCTTTTAGGTGAGACAGTAAAGGGCAGTATCTTTGTCCCAAGGGAACTTAGCTTTATAAAGAAAATGGGTTATGCAGTGACTCAATTGACTAATCCTGCCCCTGCAAGAGCCAAGATCCCATATGGGTACTGGTTCTTATCCTGGCTGCTCCACTGCTCATCCAACTCCTTGCTTATGGCCTGGAAAAGCAGTGGAGGATGGCCCAAAGCTTTGGGACCCTGCAACCATATGGGAGACCCGGAAGAAGCTCCTGGCTTCAAATCAGCTCAGCTCTGGCCATTGTAACCATTTGGGGAGTGGACCAGCTATTGGAATATCTTTCTCTGCCTTTTCTTCTCTCTGTAAATCTGCCTTTCTAATAAAAATAAATAAAATTAATTAAAAGAAGAAAGAGAAAAGGGGAGAGCAAGAAGAAAGGAAAGAAGGGAGGGAGAGAGAGAGAAAGGAAAAGAGAGATGAAGAATGGGAAGGAAAGAAGAAAGGAAGGAAAGAAGGAAGAAGGAAAGTAGGAAGGAAAAAAGGAAGGAAGAACTCACTTTCACAGTAGGATCTGAAGGTCCAGGTCTGGAGGCTCATCTGGCAGCATTGTTTTTGTTGGTAGCATTTGAAGGGGGCACAGAGCATCACATGGCAAGAGATAGTGACCACACACATCTGCATCTGTATGTGTCTCTTTATATTCAAATATAGGGGCTACACCTTAATAACTTTATCACTTCTTTAAGGCCCTAGCTCTAAATCTTAGCAGCAAGTGGCAACATACCTTTGTTTCTCATTTAAGCTATGTGCGCATTTAGAATGGGTCTCAGTCTTACTGCAGGCTGACGGAGCAGCCTCTGTCACATTCATTGTTAAATGGAATTGCATGACCTTTCTGTAGTTCATGTTCTCAAGTACTTCTTCCCCAAAAGAGCACTGTAGGTCAGGGCTGTGCCCTACAATAGTGCTTGAGTAGATGTAGCTCACCCAAGGCAGACCAGCTAATATTAAGGCAGCAAGACATTGACTCACTGCTCAAGTTTTGCCTAGCTCCTGAATGGGCAGTTTGTGTGATGGCCATGCTACCTCTGATCCCAGTCCCTTGGCTCCACTGTCATCTTTCCAGAAGGTCAGCAACGTTATTATCCTAAAGACTAGCTCTGATCATGTCATTTCTCATCAGAGAAATTTTCATCTTCCTCTCTGTCATCACAACTATTTAGTATGGCACCCACAGCCATTTCAGCTCCAGACACTACCAACCTTTCCATTTTCATCTTGCACCACAACCTCCACCTAACTCTTGCTTTAGTGTCTCAGAACTTCTTAGAATCAAGTGTAGGGCAAAGAGCTTGGCCTCTGTCCTGTGTGTTCTACATGTTCTTCATGGCCTCTTGAGGTCATGCTTTTGTAGGCAAACTTGGGGCTCCCCCTTCTGAGCTGCACACCCCTGGGAAGTAGCACCACCTCTACATAGTCACTTAAGTTAATTGTTGTGTGCAGATTGCAATAGTATGCAACCCACAGGATGATTGTTTTATTAAGTAACTTAGTAGAAGAGAAACTTCATGCCTGGCCTTGGTCACTCAATAAATAGGAACTGTTGTCCTGGTGTTAGGACTGCTCTTATTGTTACTGTTTCTCAGTTACCTGTTTCAGATTCATCTCTCCCCAAGCTGATCCCTTCTCCCTGAAGGCTTCTCCACCCACTTTGCTCCACCCAACTCATCACTCCATGTTAACGTCCTACTTGTCTTCTTGTTTTAGCTGAAGTTTTTATTGAGATAATTGTACATTCACTTACACGTGTAAGAAGCAATGTAGACAGAGCCTACATAACCCTTACCTAGTTTTCTCCGGTGGTGACATCTTGTATGATATCACAAGCAGGATCTTGACATGGATACAATAAACTTATTCAGATGCTCCTGATGTGTTTGGGAATACATGATTTACAATGTATATAGCCTCAAGTATTCATTATTATTCTTAATACATGAAATAAAACAGCTCCCAGATCACAGGAGTACCCATTTGCCCTTCCTCAGTGCCAAGACCTTGGACTCCATCATTGCTTTTCCAAAGCCCCAATCACCACTAATCTATTCTCTATGCCTCTAATTTTCCTCATTTCTAAAGTGATACATAAATGGAATCATGCAACATTTGACCTACTGGGACTAGGTTTTTCACTCAGCACACTTCCCTGGAAAATTATTCAAGGTATGCTTAGTAATCATCTATTCCTTTTTATTGCTGCCTACTCACCTTTGAAGGCCCTCCTTGACACCTGCTCAGAAATCCCCAGCTGGAACTAATTATTTTTTCTGCGCTCACTTACCAATTTTAATAACTCTCTGTGAGTCAAAGCTATTTAATAACGCTGGTTCATATTTGCATAACTCTTCAGGGTTTATAAAGTACACTTGCATATATTATTTCATCTAATTTCATGTTAATGTTTCTCTCATATCATTGCACACATTTTGATGAAAAGGAGATGTGCCCTTCATGTCACTTTTAGACGCTAAGGTCACTACCTGGCACAAAGTGCACCCCCAAGTAGTACTGAATAGATGAGAGTGTATCAGACATAATTTGTGTAGAAGGCATTTCTTGGGCATGAGTCAGGCCAACTGAATAATTTTACCATTTGGTGCAGCTGAGGTGACAGATGTTCTTGGCGCTAAGTAAAAAAAGAAAAAACATTAAACAAGGATTTGTAATATTAGAGAATATCACAATAAACTCATTTAAAAGCCTCCTATGGCAAGTGATAACCTAGGTATTTATGTACAAGTATCAACATAATAAAGCACAATGTTAAATATAGGATATCCTAGATTTCCTTTGAAGGGAATGACTTGAGCACAGGTTTGTTTCAGAAGAGATTTTATAAGCATAGTAATGTTCTATATTAATATAAATTTGGAAAGATAATACATTGCCTAAGAATGCACTAGAAGTGTCAAAAATAAGTGTCACTTAAACATCGCATTAGTGTGAGCACACACACACATCTGTTGGCCAATGTTCTAAATGTGACATGAATCAGCTGTACCTGGTGATCTCCAAGATTATCTGTAGATCTGCTTGGTATAAAATCCCAGCGTGAGGGCTCAGAGGGGAGAGATGGTTACAGGAGCTGGGAAAAGCCAGCAGGCAGGTGCCCACTCTGTCCTCAACTTAGAAAGAGCCAAACCTAAAGAAAATAAATTGGCACAGGACTGGCTCTGTGGCATAGTAGGCTAAGCAACCTGCTGCAATACCAGCATCCAATATTATTGCGGGTTCAAGTCCTGGCTCCTCCACTGCAGATCCTACTCCACTGCCAGTCCAGTTTCCTGCTAGTGCACATGGGAAAGCAGAAGATGGCCCACATGCTCAGGCCTCTGCACTGAACATGAGAGAACCTGGGTGAAGCTCTGGACTCCTTGTTTTCAGGCCATTCCAAGTCCAGTCGTGTGGCCATTTGGGGAATGAACCAGTAGATGGAAGATCTCTCCCTCTGTATCTTTTCTTCGCTCTTTGTTCGCCTGCCTTCCCGATAAAAAATAAACAATTAAAAAAAAAGGAAAAGAAAATGAATTGGTATGAAGGCCAGACAGAGGAATAAAATCTAGCAAAGTCAGAAATCAAGTACGTTTGAAAACTACAATTGAGCAATGGCAGTGTCAGAGAACAGCTGAGAATTAAACTCAGGGAGGGATATATGTAAAATGGAACTGATATTTGAACTGAACTCGGTAAGCTAAATAGGAGTCATGTGGAAAAAGGTATTCCAGACAAAAGGAAGAGCTTAGAAAAAGGCACGAGTTTAGGGTAGTGAGGCAATTGCGATCATTCCTTGCTTCTCTACTGTGAGACCCATGAAGGGAGGAAGAAAGGGACATAGCCTGTTTCCTAAATCTTGAGTGTCTGAGAAGCACTTTTTTCACCACAGCAGATGATATGGGACACTTATCCAGACTGTTCATTACGGGGAAGGTTATAAAAGTCGTGTGTAAAATGCAAATTGAGTAAATGTAAAGTTTGCTCTTGGAAAATCTCATAAATTGTCAATAACACATAGTACTTCTGACTTGGGATAAACGAAACACAAAACACACTTGTTTTTTTGTACTGGAAGAGGCTGATGTATCTGGAGTTGGTGGTGGGATGAGGCAGTTCATCTGCATTTACGTTCATCCAAATGTCGTTAAGATAATAAAAGGAGAAGCTACAGAGCAGAAGAAGATAATTAAGTCCAAAAAAGGGGGGGACTTGTTCCAAAATACGTACAGAATCATTACCAATGAGAAAATGGAGGACTATTTCCTTAGATGTTTTTGTTAATTTAGTCAAGAGGCAGACAAAAAGAGAGAGCTCCTAGCTGCTGACTCACTCCCCACATTCCCAGAATGGACCAGGGTAAGCTGGAAGTCAAGATCTCAATCCAGACCTTGTATAAAGGTAGCAGTGACCTAAGTGCTTGGGCCACCTGCTGCTGCCTTCCCAGGTGCATTAGCAGGGAACTGCACTGAAAGCAGAACAAGTCAGACTCATGGGCACTTTGATGTGGGATTGCCAGCATCACAAACAGCGTTTTAAGCAGTTGCACTGCTACACTGGTCCCAATAATAAATATTTTTTAAATAAATGAAAAAATATAGACTTCATAGATGCACCAATATCTACCCTCACTTGATTTTTGATAAAGGCACTCATATGATGCAGCAACAAAAAGAAGGACCCTTACAATGAATGGTGCTGGGAAATAAAATATAGTATCCCCATGAGCAGGGGGTAAACCTTGAAACATGGCCAAAAGCAACATTACCAAAAGCAAAAATGGGCTTCAGGCAAGCCATGGAGCTGCATATGAAAACTAAAACTATGAAACCTCTAGAAGAAAACTTGGTAAAATAATTTTTGCTAGTTCTTTGAAAAGGACACGGCACTGATACTAAAAGAGCAAATAATGTGACATTAACTTTGAAAACTTGACACCATTAAGAAAGACAGCCACACACTGTGTGGGAGTATATACCCTGTATGCATCTAAGAGCTCATCTGCAATAAATCAGTAGTTCTTTTTAATTAATGAGATGTCGGGGCAGGTGAAGTGATGTAGCAGGTAAAGCTGCTTATAACCCTAGAATGCTGTATGCATGACAGTTGAAGTCCTGGCTGTTCCACTTCCAGTCTAGCCCACTATGAATGCACCTGGGAAAGCAGCAGAAGATGATCCACATCCTTGGGCTCCTACACCCACCTGAGGGACCACAAAGGAGCTCCTGGCTCTTAATTTTGATGTGGTCCAGCCCTGACTGTTGTAGGAAGATATCTCTCTCTCTAATTCTGCATTTCAATTAAATAAATGTTTTTTTAAAATAAGATTTCAAATAGATTTTAAAATGGACTGAAAAATTCTATCAAATATTTTGCTTAAATTGCCTAACTGGCCAATAAACACATGAACTATTGTTCAACATTATTTGTATCAGGAAAAATACTTATGTAAATCACATTTGACATCCCACTACACACCTACACAGTGATTTTAAATTCTAGGAGATTCTCAGTATCAAGTGTGGGCAGAGATTTGGGGAGAATGAAACTCCATGTACTGCTGATGCAGTGTAAATTGGCACAGTTACTTTGTACAAAATGATACTGTCATTGAAACTGAATATAAACATGCCAAATGGCCTGGCAATTCCATGCCAAAATATGATCCAGTAGAAATGCAGGAACGTGTGAACCGACATGTATGTAAAAGATGCTTTACTCTTAATGGCTGGAACTTGAAAACCATCTTAATACTTATCTATGATAGAATGGATTGATTAGGCTGCAGTGTTTCATGCATAGGAATCCTCATAGCACAAACAGGAAAACATTACTGTTCAATGGAGTAACATGGAAAAAAATCCCATAAGCAAAAAAAATAATTATGTACAATTTCATGCTTACACAGTTCAGAAAGAAGCAAAGTTGAGTTATAATGTTAGAAGTCAGACACAGGTTCACTTAAGGAGAGACATGAGGATCCTGGGTGATACTCTGTTTTTATTCATGATTTGTCATTTTTCTAAGTGCAGATTGTATGTGGGGGAAAAAACTGACTCAGATTCTGTTCTCTTCTTAAGAAATATTTTAGATTTTAGAAGATAGGGAAAATGACTCGGTGCGGCTGTATGTCTGTTTCTTTATCCTGAGAAGTAGCTTGGCTCCAGAGCCGTACATCTGGAGGTAATGGAGGGCTCCCAACACGCGAGCCCTCCTCCCCCAGTTCTGTCTCAGCAGCAGCCGTTCCCTCGCTTGACATCCTCGTGGAGTACGCACGCTGTGCTACTGAGTAACCTAGGCCGTGGCCAGAAGGGGAACCAGGATCAAAAGCTGTGGGGTTTCATATGCCTGTCTAAATTCACAGCCATAGAGGGAAAGGCTTCAGTCTGTCTCAACACGGATGTCAGGGAGGAGGAAGAACATCACAAGCAAAGTTGAAACTGTAGCAAATGCAATGATGTCATCCACCCTGTGTCCTCCTCCCGACTGGAGCAAGGAGTCTGGAGGGAATAGCTTTTAATAGACCCAAAGACTAGAAAGCATTTGGCAGGCTGCTGTGTTCCTGGGAGCCAGGCACTTATTAGTTAGCCTAATTTAGAGTGCTCACTTGTCTCTCTTTGTAAAGCACTGTTGGTGCTCAGCAAATAATAAGTAATAATAATCAGGTTCTCCTGTAGAAACAAAGTTTGTGTTTATTTTACAGTATGTATAGTCTGCCCATAGTGGGGGTGAGGGGAAAGCAGCTATTCAGTCATTATTCTTGGAAGCAGCAGAAATAGGAGACATTACAAAATTACTTAAATTCAGAGATCAGAAGGAAAAATAATAGGAGGACACGTGGTACATCAAGAGCAGGGACTGACTTTACCTACCAAGGTGTAAGTCAGCGAGGATTGATAGATAATTAGATTCTCCTGCTGCCTGCCTCTCTGTCTCTCCCTCCTTCTGTGTCTATATTATAGTTTTTCACTTACCAAAAAAACAAAAAACAAAAAAATTCATGCCTGGTAGACACAATTCATGCCTGGTAGTGACAAACAAAAACAAACAAACAAAAATGCATCTCCTATCTCAGAGATAGACACTGTTTCTTCATTGTCTTTTATAGTTTACCTATGCATTTTAATAAGGTACCTGTAGGGCGTCTTGTCTTTTAATTATTTTATCTGAGAATTAAGATAAGTTTTGAACATTTTTACCATATAACATCTTGCTCTTTGACACAATTTGTAATTGCTACCTGATACTTTGCTAAATTAAATGAGGGTGGTTTTTTTTTTTTTTTACATATTTAGGTTGTTTAAAATATTCCATTGTCATTAGCAATGCTGTGATCAGCACTGGTAAACATCTATAATTAGTTCCTTAAGACAAGGTTTGGAAGTGAATTTCTAAATCTAAGGACAAGGGAACCTTCAGAGACTTGCCTTACATGGCCAAATCAGCATTCAACGGCCATGATTCTGAGCTCACAGCAGGATGCCAGCTGAGTATGGTACTCGGGGGGGGGGGGGGGTTATCTCACAGAGATGCACTTTGAACAGCTATTCACACACCCAGTCACCTTCACCAGAGCCCCAAATGCCAGGTGAAAGATGGCAGCACTTGGTGTAGCAGAAAAGACACATTGAAGAAAGCAGGAAGGAAATAGCCCTCAGTGCCCTCCTTGCACATCCCCAGGTAGCACAAATGATACTCTGCCTCCCACTTGGACAAGGTAAGTCCAGACCTTAAACTTGAAGCCTGTTATCAGCTTCCCTATGATCAAAACCTATGACTAACAGGTTCTTGCAGCTACCTCCCCAGGTTCATCCTGCAGTTTTTAGATCTTACTTAGCCAGGTGGCTAAAGAATCCAACCCTCTCCAACATTCAGGAGACAGCACAGCAAAACTCCAGCCACTGGGGAGCAAGCTAACAAGACCATGCCTGGTAACTCAGAGCCCACCCCTACTACCTGATAAAGCCCAAAGGCATCTAACCCCAGTCCAGTGTTCACAGATAGGGCTCTAGAGCGACCTAGCAACAGGTGGAAACCTACACGGAGCTGGGACAGTTTCATTTCAGTGCATCACAATCAGCCCCAACTGGAACTGTCATACCCATAACAATCCACTGAGCATGGTGACTGTAACGTTCAGCTGTGCCCCATCTTAGTGCTAGGTTGAGAAGTCAAGGCTCTTCTTTTATCACGCTTCCCATATCCTTGGGCAGACATCAAGGAACCCAGGACTACGCTATGGGAGACAGTGCTGGGCTAGGAAACCCTGGCACTGAAGAATGGTCCCCTGTACCCAGGTCAGTGCCAGTGGGTGGAACCTGTGCACCTGACCTGATGTGTGGAGTCCAGTGGCTTTCACCAGACTGAAATTTGGCTGGATGCAGAAGCCTCAGGCTGTGAGTCCAGCAGCAGACGGATCATGGCAGTCTGGGTTTGTTTGTACTCCCATGCTACATTGATAGAGTTAAGCTCTGAGGTCCAAATATGAGTGTGATTGGCATTGCAGCATTGGTCATAGCCACAGGACAGGATCTCTGGGCCCAGAGGCCCGCTCTTCAGGGATGATTTACCTACCTCTTTTTCAGTGTTTCCCTGCAACACCTGTGAGACTTGGGAAAATCTGAACTCAGGGCATCACTAAGGCAGCGACCCAGCGCTCTGACTGCAGACATGCAGCAAACCTCAGCTTAGGGCGCCATCTAGTGCTGAAACTGGCAGAAAGGTCTACAGACTCAGAGAAGAGTAGCAGTTTAGACTTTTTAGAAAGGAAGCCACAGATGAAGCCAGATTACAAAGACTAGAGAACAGTAACTAATCCTTCAGTGAACAAATGATGTCAGACACTGCCAAAAAGTGTTAGGAATGCTCAGGGACTCATGCTCTCACTTAATAATCAAGTAAGATTCCAAAAGCAAACTACCCGACATTGTCAGATGCTCAGATAAAGAATTCAAAGTAGCTGTTTTCAAAGAGACTCTGCAAGTTTCAACAGAACATAGGAAAATGCTTTAATACTCTTCAGAAACTTGAAAGACAGTAGTATAATGTATGTTTATTTATTTATCTACTTTTGGTTATTTGAGAGAGACAGGGTAAAACGAAGAACTTACATCTACTGGTTCACTCCTAAATACCCAGGTGGCCAGGAGGCTGAACCTAAAGGGCAAGAGCTCAGTCCATGTCTTTCATATGGATATTAGGGCCCAATTACTTGAGCCATCAACTGCCCCTCCTAAAGCCCACATTAGCAGGAACTTGGAATCAGGAGTCAATTCCACGTATGGAACCCAGGTACTCTCATGTAGAAATTAGCTGTCAAGTCAAACACCTGTTATAAATATATTTTTTTAAAAAGTCAAACAGTAATTCTTCAAAAAATGCAGTAAGAAAATTTAAAGCATGTTAGGAAACAGTAACAGCAGACAGATCAAACACAAAAGAGAAACAGTGAGTTCAACACAGCTTTTTGAAAATACACGGTTGGAGGGGAAAAGAGAATAAAGAGGATTAAGGAAAGTTCCTAGGCATTTGGAAACAGCATGAAAACAGAAGGTACCCAGTATTTGGGGACGGACTTGACAACTCAAAAAGTAGAAAGTATATCCAAAGAAAAAAGAACAAAAACTTGCCAAATCTAAAGAAATATAGCTAGGCAGGTACAGGAAGCTAAGAAATCACTACACAAATTCAACTCAACAAGGTCTACGCCAAGGCATGTTATAATCCTCCTCTCCAGATTCAAAGATAAAGAGAGGTTTCTCAAAGCTACAGGATAAAAGAAACAACACATGTAGATACCTCAATCAAGCCAACTTCTTGGTAGAAAAATCTCAAGCCAGAAAAAAGTAAATGGAAATCTTCACAGTAATGAAGAGGAAAAAACCCCGCCAACAGAGAATACTGTATTCAGCAAAGCTAGCCTTGAGAGAGATAAAGACATTCTCAAGTAGAAAGAAGAAAATGTATGATCAACAGCCCTGTCATAAGAAATACTGAAGGGAGTTCTTCAAACTGAGCAAAAAATACTATTGAGTAAGGAGAAAAAAGAAGGCAGAAAACTCACTGGTACAAGTAGCTTTACAGTTGATTGCAGAATGATCTAATATAGTAAACAAGTAAAGTATTCATACTTTTAGAATGAAGACTTAAAGCTTGAAACAACTTGAAATCATTGCATTAATGTGTTAAGAGGCAGAAATTACTTAAAAGATATGAAATGAACTGTCAAGAATCCAATAAATGAAAAGGAGTGGATTGCGCTGTGTTTGCATTTCTTGCCTCCTTTTTGTTTCTTCTCCTATCTTTATCATCATTGTCAGGGTACTGCCACTTCAACACAGCATTTTATAAACAAAATGCATTATGGTTAGCCTTGTAACCACAAAGCAAAGATCTGTAGTAGACTTACCAGAAAAATAATAGACAAGGATTACAGGCTCACTATTAGAGAAAATCACTTCACCACAGAAGAAGTTGTAAGAGAAGAAGGCAGGGAAGAAGTGAAAAAAAAAAGAGAGATGGAAGGAAGGAGAGGGAGAGAAGGACAGAGAACAATAAACTGCAATAAAACTAGATAAAAGTATCAAAATGGCATAAGTAAAACTTATTAAATTGATAATTACCTTAAATGTAACTGGATAAAATCTGCCCAAAAAAGACAAAAAAAATTTTTTAGAAGACACAAGCTATATACTTCTTAAAATAACCTCACTCATTTTTTCTCTAATGTTATGTATAGGCTGAAAGGGAAAAAATGGAATAAGGTATTCCACACTAACAAAACACTAAAGAAAACATGAGTAGCTATATCTATATCAGGTAACATACATTTAAAATCCAACAGTGAAATAAGAAGCAAGGAATACCATTATGTAATAAAAGAGTATCTATTCCAACAAGAGGAAGTAACACTTGTAAATATATGTTCACTCAAAATCAGAGCACAAGATACATGACACGAATAATAGACTCGGGGCTGTCATTGTGGTGTAGCGGGTAAAGTTACTACCTGTGATGCTGGCATTTCATATGGATGCTATCTTGTGCTCTGACTGCTCTGCTTCCAATCTAGCTACCTAACATGGCAGCAGAAGACGACATACGTATTTCAGTCCCTGCCACCCAAGTGGGAGAGCTGGATTAGGCTCCTGACTCCTGGACTGTGGCTCTGAATTGAGTAGACCATGGAAGATTCTCTCTCCTCTCTCCCAACTTCTTGCATCAATGTGGGAAGAAGCTCTTGGCTCCTGACTTTGAACTGACCCAGCTCCAGCTGTGGCAGACACTGGGGAGTAAACCAGCAGATGCAAGATCTTTCTGTCTCTTCTTCTCTCTTGGTAAATCTTCCTTTAAATTTTGATAGAGTGGGAGACTATGCATTTAGCCTTGCAGTCAAGATACAACAGAGTTCCTGGGTTCAATTCCTGTCTCCAGTTCCTGACTCCAGTGGAAGGCAGTAGTAGTGACTCAAGTAATTGGGTTGTTGCCTCTCATATGAGACACCCGGCCTGAGTTCCTGGCTCCCAGCTTTGGCCTCAGCCCTGTCCCTGCCATTATAGACATTTGAGAAATAAACCAGCGGATGGGAGCTCTCTCCCCCATCTGTCTCTGTCTCTGTCATTTTGCTCATGTTGCCAAATGGGTTTTGTTGTTGTTTTGAATTTTGAACTTTTACTGTTAATTTTATTTATGATCCTTTTTTAGTTCAGTCTAACCATGTCATGTTTAGAATCATTTCCACTCCAAAGTTACATGAATATATTATTACTTATTTCTTGAACATTTACATTTAGATTCTGCAATAATTTTTGTTGATTGTTTACAACTATTGAATACTGACTTGTGCTAAACACTGTTTAAAACACATGTGCTGAAACATTTAACTTCCATAGCAACTTGAGTAGATACACAATCATTATGGTGGCCATTCTATAAGGAAGGAAACAGTGGCACAGAATAAGTAAGTCACCTAGGATCCCAGGCTAGTAAGTAATGAAGCTGGAATGTTAATATAGTGAATTTAACCTTGCACATAATAGTAATTCTCCTTCAGTTTTGTTTTGGTAAGGAGCATCTATTTAAATTAGGATAATGTTCTTTTCCACTTATTTAAAATTCACCTCCAATGTAACTTGAAAATTTTTGCAGTATGATCTTTTACTGCAAAGGATAAAAGTCCTCCTCTCCCCCGCCATCTATTCCACAAGAAAAAAATATATATATATAGATTTTACAAGGCTCACAAAATTGAAATGTTGGCTCAGTCCTTGTGGGAACTTAGCATTAGTTTAAGTTTAACAACACTTAAGGCCTAAGATAACGCAGTTGGGAAAACTAAACTGTAATTAGAAGAAATGCTATCCATCACTGGAGAGTGCAGGTCTCCTGCTCTTCATAGTTAGGTTTCCTGAAGAGATGAACAACACTGGGGATGGGAATAGAAAGCAAACAGATATGCTTGACACTATGCAACTGTTCAGATACAAAATCTGAGTAATTATCCAGTTTTTGGAGATGTTTACCTCTCAGGAAAGCCTTCCCTGAAATGCAAGTCTATCTTAGCCTTTCCGCATAACATCTCTCTGATGGTGCACAACTGTAATTCACTAAACATCATCACCCACCTGCACCACTAGACCTTAAACTTCACAAAGGTTTGCCTAGCACATAAGAAACTTTCTTACACAGCATAGGCACTGAACAAATATTGAATGAATAAATGAGCAGAGGTAGCATACAGAGGATAGGCTTGGGGCAAGAACACAAGGTACATTTGAGGTTCTTGCAGCATGCCCAGCAGATTCAGACCAGCCCAACAGTTTTCAGCAAGTGTGTGCACAGGCTTAGGCTCCAAGGGAACTTAGGGTGGATCTCAAGATCAGTCATCTAGGGCCTAACCTCTCATGACCTTCAGCACAGACCCAAGGGTTTGTAGTTGACTAAATAATGTACACACCTATAAGGGTATGCTATGTGGGGCTCATTCAGCATTTACTCTGCAAACTTTTGTTGTGTCTGTAGTATATTCCAATATCCCAAGAAGGTACTGCCTCCTGGACTTACTTGAATGAATTAGTAGAGATGCTTCCAGCCTTAGGGAGAGTAGGTACCATGAGTGAGAAAGAAGAGTCAACAAATCCACATAATCTGGGGTGGTATAACAGAAACATGACCAGGTACTTGTCCAGTAATAGAAGGTCAAGCATAACTGATGATGTTATTTATTTTGAAAGGCAGAGAGACAGAGATCTCCCATCTGCTTTCTTCACTTCTCAAATGCCCACAATGATCGGGGCTAAACCAGGTCAAAGCTACAAACTGGGGACTCAATCCAAGTCTCCCCTGTGGAGAGCCTTCACCTACTACTTCCCAGAGCAAGAATTAGCAGAAATCTAGAATTAGAAATGGAACCAGGACTTGAAGCCAAGCACTCTGATACAAAAATAAATAAATAAATAAATAAATAAATAAACAAACCTCCTACCAGTGTCTTAACCACTGAAAAAAACGACCACTCCTAAGAATGCTTTTGAATGAGGGCGAATCCTTGGATAAAGTAGATGTTTAATATGCTTACCATTGGAGAAGAGCCTGAAAAGGAGATGGAGAAAGGGCAACTGGAGAGAAAGGAAGATGATGCCCACGTCATCAGGCCATTGTAAGCATTCAACGTGAGTTTTGCCAAACATCTTCAGTAGCATCTATTATTATTACATGAGTACCAGTAAATAGCATCCCTTGACTGTGGTTGGTGTTGGTTTTATTTTACATGAAATGAACCTGTGGACAGAGTGACTGACAAAGAGACTTCTCATGCTGCTATGATAACGCTATAACGTTTCATGTGACCATTTCTCATGAAGTATTTTCAAAGTTGGTGCTCACAAGACTAAGCTTGGTTGAATGTAGTTCTTTTCTCGAGGAAGACACTTCATAGTTCCTAATATCTCTTTGAGATCATGGTTGCATAGTTGTAGACAGTGCAAATGGACACTACAACCTATAGTTCTCTTTCCTGGAGCAATATTGTGTATTCCAAAAGGTAAGTTCATTATACTTTTTTGTAAAATTCTCTGAGACTACAAATTCTCTGGAATATTTTGTGGAAGTGTAATACAGACCCCACCTAGAATTTTTATATCCTGCTCTTACATAAAATTGGCCATCTTCAATCAGTAAAAAAGAATAGTAGGATGCTGTCCTCCAAAATCCACTGGCAATGGAAGTACCTAGTTGTGTTGGCTTACTTATCCGCCCTTTGTTCAGTCTCAACAAGTTACTGAACTTCACTGTTTTATATAAAAAGGAATATTAATATTGACCCCCATCCAAAACAAATTCTACTGAAGGCTTAAATTACCAAGGAGTTCTCGTTCCCCTGGGTTGACAAAACAATTTACTACCCAGTCACCTGTGTGGAGTCCTTGATGAATGTACTTGAAAATTACAAAGAAGAATGACATGGGTATTGGCAGCTGTTAATTGGACCAGATTCAGTTTCTCACTGGGCATTTCCCATAGGGTGGCAATTTAATTATGAAGCTACTGTATGTACAACAAAGAGCATTTCTCAGAACAGTTACTGAGGATGGGCCCTGCCAGATGCATTAACACCTTCGTATTTGATATGCTGATGGTGCACTCCGTGACATTTTTGTTGGGTGATTTATTATCATAAGAGCATCTAAGAGAAATGAAAAGGTAAAACTGGAAATAAGGAGTGATATAAGCTGATGATTCACCTCCTTCCTGAAGTCTTTCAGGATGTTTAGCAGTGCCATGAGCCTTTGTTCCATATGGTGTATGTGGAAACCCAGGCCTTCCACTCTGACCCCTACTATCCCTGCGTGATGAGCACAACTCACCTCACCCCTTTGTTAACTTCATTAGGCTGTAGCTGATTTACAAATTATGTTTAAAAATTTAAATTTAAAAATTATTTACCAATTGATTTACAAAAATGCTGTGCATTTCCTATGTACACTTCCATGAGCTGGACATTTATACACACCCATTGCCTCCAAGTGTTTCCTGGTACTTTGTTTTGTTTGGTGTAATGGAAAGAACATTTAACCTGATGCATCGCCGCTATTAATGGCTCCGTGTTGCCTTTTCCTATAATTTCCAAGCTGCTTCACAAGGGTATTCATGACCTGCCTCAACTCACCCAGTCAGCCCATCTTTGAAGAAACTGCATTTTCTCAAGTTCCACGTGTTCCATCCTCTGTAATTGCTGACACTTGTCCACGTGAAGACTTTAGCCTGAAAAAATCTTCTGCCTCCTTCTTAATGCCCTCAATCCCAACTCTGCTGCTTTGAGGAGCACCTCTTCATCCTCCAGATGTGTGCATAATATTGTTTCTTCCCAGCAGTCCTCCTCACGCTCCCGGGAGTGTCAAAATCAATCTTACGCACTTGTCTGTTGTGTCACTGTATTGTAATCATTTGGCCCTGATGCAAGCCACATCACGTCTTTCTCATTCACCACTTCATGTCCTCCCACCAGACCTGGGTACAGAGTAGTCCCTCTATGAATATTTTCATGAAAAAAAGAATATAACCAGAAGCCTGAGCTCATGCTTCTACAAGGCAGAGGACATGGTTCTGAATGCCTGCAAGGGACTTAGGTGGACATAAAAATTGACAAAGCACTGTTTCTTTTCCTACAGAATTCACTGAGGACACAAAATACTTGCAAGGAAAGCCTGATAAGCAAAGCTTTATAAAAGAAGGTGCTTGGTCAGGGAACTAAGCAGTATCTTGCCTTTCCACAAAAGCTTGGCTGGCTCTTAATCCCAGACACTCTGGTAAGATGCTGTTTGGGAACATGGTTAGGAGGCAAAGAGCACATGCCCACAGCACTGAGCAGCCAGGTGTGGCTGGGGAAGAACAAGAGGCATTCTTTCCTGTTGCAGATCTGTGGTGATAGTTGTCTGCCCAAGGTTGCTGGGCCCAGAGGCAGCCAGCCGGAATAGAGCTTGGTAGCAGCTCCAACAAAGGAGATTGGCACAGTAACTGCCCAAGGACACATAATGAAACATACAGGTGGATCTTGGGAAATGAACCCAGGCCCTGCCTTTGAAAAAACTTTTTTTTTTTTTTTTTCTATGTATAATCCTTTTTATTGTATTGTTGTTGACAATCTTTACATAGTTAACTATAGTTGAAGGAAAATCAAGAAAGAGAAGGAAAAAAAAAAAAAAGGTTCAGGGGGATAGGGAGGTGGGCAATGCTATTATGTCCATATTGTTTCCATCATGTATCTGAGGTAAAAGGGGATATTGAGGGAGAAGCCCCACCCGGTTTCCCGCCCACCCCAAGTCCCATATGTGGGGCATGCTCTGAGATATGTGCTCAAGTGGAGTTAATAGTTCTCCAGTTATGAGTCACTGCCAGTTTCGCTCGATGAGGTGGTCCACTGATTGATATGGTCCATCATGAAGTCTCCATTTGTCCCATATTTCGCTGCCAACATGTAGCTGAGATGAATGATTGTCCTATTCTGTCTTCTGTCTTTTCTTGGTTAGAATTCTGAGTCCAGCAGTTCAAGTGGGGAGATCTCCAAAGATACTTTGAGGTATTCCCAGACCAGATTCTTGTATGTTCTAGCAAGCACAGGGCCCGGCACAGTCCATCACCCTGATCAGCTGGTGGTTGCAATTGCTGTGTTGGTTCTGTTTTCAGTCCCGAGTTGCACTGGAACCAATGGGTGTTGCAGTCCAGTCTGGTTCGGCCCTTACATCAACCAGTGGGAGCTGCAGCCTAGTCGGGGCGACCCACAATAACCCCCACCAAGCCTGCCCCCTACCCTGGTTTGCCAATTTGTGTAGCAGAAGACCAGTCTGTCCCCCATCCCATTTGGCTCTGGTACTTGTCAATGGGTATTAAAGCTTAGTTCTATCTAATCGACTCAACCATCCAGCCCTCACAGATGTTGTTGAGTGCCTCTGTCTAGCCATCCCAGCCCCCGTCCTAGTTTTCATGCCCTCCCACGGGAATAGTGACCCAAGAAGGGGGAACCCACTTTTTCCCTCCCAGGTCTCTCTGTCCCGGTTTATGCACTCTTTAGGTGGTCCTGTGATTTGACTCGACAGAATTAGTCCCCAGTGCCAGCTTCTGCCAGCTGATGCTGTGGCCCTGATCTTGTCCACATGCAGCGCACAGGTGTTGTAGCCTTGCTTAGTCGTGTCTGTCTCTATCCCAGCCAACACTCTCCAGTGGGAGTGGTTGTCCAGCGAGGGGACCAGCCCCTTAACCCCCCCGCCAGCTCTGCCCCTCCCTTCCTGGATCTCACGTGTGCTGGATGGGTGTTGCATTCATATCCAGTACAGGCAACCACGCCCTGGCATTCCATAATGTGTACTGGTTTTGTCGCAACCAAACCCGGCCCATTCCACACTCTGTTCTGGTGATCGGATTTGCCAGAGGATGACATGAACTGATTCAGCCTGGCCTGCTCCTGACCCATGCCGAATGCATGCCAGTGGGAAACTTTCCATGGCCTATTCTGGGCTGTTTCCAATCATGCTTCTCGCGCTTACCTGCAGGGACTGTGTCCTGCCAGAGGAGTTGCCCAGGCTCCTCCATCAGAACCCCTCCCAATGCCAGATTTTGCGCTTGCCAGGGGGTTCTTGAGCCAACCCTACTCAGTTCACCTCCTGTCCTAGCAGGAACAGTGGCTTTTCCTGGCTGGCTTTCACCCCATTCTGACTCTTGTTGTTGGATGTTTCAGCCCAGCCATGGCTCGTCCATACCCACATACAGCTCACACATGGCTCAGAAGGGGATTGAGACCCAGCCTAGTCAGTCCCACATCTACCCTGTTTCTCCATAACACCAGATGGTGCTGAGATCTGAACCGGCCTGGTGCATCCAATCCCAGCCCACACTAGTGCCTCGGGTGACTGCAACTGTTTCCTAGATAGAACGCAGCCCCCATTCCAGCACATACACCCCTTGGTGGGAACCTCATCCCAGCTGTGGCTTCCCAGATTGGGACCGTTCCTAGCTGTAAATCACACACCTGCACGTGGTTGCTCCGAGGACCATTAGGTGCCAGCCTGCTACACAAGCCGGAGCTTATCTTTTACTTGATAGGTGTTCAAAGCTCAGCATTGTTAAGGGATTGGAAGTTCTTCAAAGGAAGAGTTACTGGCATTGGGAATCTTTAGGATTGACTCAGATCCCAGAAACAGTGGGGTCACTCTAGAGCTATCTCAGCAGCGATTCAGATGTCCAATACCCCAGAGCTCCCCGGCCGGGCGGCCAGTAGGCACAGCCTGGCGCCAAATGGCGCACTGGCCGCCCTGGCCCAGCCCGCCATGAGCCATGGGCACATGGCGGACTGGGTTCGGGATCCGAGCTAGACGTCCTCTCCCGCAGCCCTCGGCTCGCCTCTGGCAGCCGGAAGTTAAATCCTGCAGGCCCGAGGTTGCGCCCCTCCCCAATCCCGTTCACCCACCACCCAATGAGGGTGTTGGGTGGGTCCCGGACATGCCCAGTCACGGAGGCCTCCCCCCTCGGCGTACTCACCCCAGAAGGAAGCAGTCCGCACCCAGGCATGTCCGGGCCCAGCCCGCCATGAGCCATGGGCACATGGCGGACTGGGTTCGGGATCCGAGCTAGACGTCCTCTCCCGCAGCCCTCGGCTCGCCTCTGGCAGCCGGAAGTTAAATCCTGCAGGCCCGAGGTTGCGCCCCTCCCCAATCCCGTTCACCCACCACCCAATGAGGGTGTTGGGTGGGTCCCGGACATGCCCAGTCACGGAGGCCTCCCCCCTCGGCGTACTCACCCCAGAAGGAAGCAGTCCGCACCCAGGCATGTCCGGGCCCAGCCCGCCATGAGCCATGGGCACATGGCGGACTGGGTTCGGGATCCGAGCTAGACGTCCTCTCCCGCAGCCCTCGGCTCGCCTCTGGCAGCCGGAAGTTAAATCCTGCAGGCCCGAGGTTGCGCCCCTCCCCAATCCCGTTCACCCACCACCCAATGAGGGTGTTGGGTGGGTCCCGGACATGCCCAGTCACGGAGGCCTCCCCCCTCGGCGTACTCACCCCAGAAGGAAGCAGTCCGCACCCAGGCATGTCCGGGCCCAGCCCGCCATGAGCCATGGGCACATGGCGGACTGGGTTCGGGATCCGAGCTAGACGTCCTCTCCCGCAGCCCTCGGCTCGCCTCTGGCAGCCGGAAGTTAAATCCTGCAGGCCCGAGGTTGCGCCCCTCCCCAATCCCGTTCACCCACCACCCAATGAGGGTGTTGGGTGGGTCCCGGACATGCCCAGTCACGGAGGCCTCCCCCCTCGGCGTACTCACCCCAGAAGGAAGCAGTCCGCACCCAGGCATGTCCGGGCCCAGCCCGCCATGAGCCATGGGCACATGGCGGACTGGGTTCGGGATCCGAGCTAGACGTCCTCTCCCGCAGCCCTCGGCTCGCCTCTGGCAGCCGGAAGTTAAATCCTGCAGGCCCGAGGTTGCGCCCCTCCCCAATCCCGTTCACCCACCACCCAATGAGGGTGTTGGGTGGGTCCCGGACATGCCCAGTCACGGAGGCCTCCCCCCTCGGCGTACTCACCCCAGAAGGAAGCAGTCCGCACCCAGGCATGTCCGGGCCCAGCCCGCCATGAGCCATGGGCACATGGCGGACTGGGTTCGGGATCCGAGCTAGACGTCCTCTCCCGCAGCCCTCGGCTCGCCTCTGGCAGCCGGAAGTTAAATCCTGCAGGCCCGAGGTTGCGCCCCTCCCCAATCCCGTTCACCCACCACCCAATGAGGGTGTTGGGTGGGTCCCGGACATGCCCAGTCACGGAGGCCTCCCCCCTCGGCGTACTCACCCCAGAAGGAAGCAGTCCGCACCCAGGCATGTCCGGGCCCAGCCCGCCATGAGCCATGGGCACATGGCGGACTGGGTTCGGGATCCGAGCTAGACGTCCTCTCCCGCAGCCCTCGGCTCGCCTCTGGCAGCCGGAAGTTAAATCCTGCAGGCCCGAGGTTGCGCCCCTCCCCAATCCCGTTCACCCACCACCCAATGAGGGTGTTGGGTGGGTCCCGGACATGCCCAGTCACGGAGGCCTCCCCCCTCGGCGTACTCACCCCAGAAGGAAGCAGTCCGCACCCAGGCATGTCCGGGCCCAGCCCGCCATGAGCCATGGGCACATGGCGGACTGGGTTCGGGATCCGAGCTAGACGTCCTCTCCCGCAGCCCTCGGCTCGCCTCTGGCAGCCGGAAGTTAAATCCTGCAGGCCCGAGGTTGCGCCCCTCCCCAATCCCGTTCACCCACCACCCAATGAGGGTGTTGGGTGGGTCCCGGACATGCCCAGTCACGGAGGCCTCCCCCCTCGGCGTACTCACCCCAGAAGGAAGCAGTCCGCACCCAGGCATGTCCGGGCCCAGCCCGCCATGAGCCATGGGCACATGGCGGACTGGGTTCGGGATCCGAGCTAGACGTCCTCTCCCGCAGCCCTCGGCTCGCCTCTGGCAGCCGGAAGTTAAATCCTGCAGGCCCGAGGTTGCGCCCCTCCCCAATCCCGTTCACCCACCACCCAATGAGGGTGTTGGGTGGGTCCCGGACATGCCCAGTCACGGAGGCCTCCCCCCTCGGCGTACTCACCCCAGAAGGAAGCAGTCCGCACCCAGGCATGTCCGGGCCCAGCCCGCCATGAGCCATGGGCACATGGCGGACTGGGTTCGGGATCCGAGCTAGACGTCCTCTCCCGCAGCCCTCGGCTCGCCTCTGGCAGCCGGAAGTTAAATCCTGCAGGCCCGAGGTTGCGCCCCTCCCCAATCCCGTTCACCCACCACCCAATGAGGGTGTTGGGTGGGTCCCGGACATGCCCAGTCACGGAGGCCTCCCCCCTCGGCGTACTCACCCCAGAAGGAAGCAGTCCGCACCCAGGCATGTCCGGGCCCAGCCCGCCATGAGCCATGGGCACATGGCGGACTGGGTTCGGGATCCGAGCTAGACGTCCTCTCCCGCAGCCCTCGGCTCGCCTCTGGCAGCCGGAAGTTAAATCCTGCAGGCCCGAGGTTGCGCCCCTCCCCAATCCCGTTCACCCACCACCCAATGAGGGTGTTGGGTGGGTCCCGGACATGCCCAGTCACGGAGGCCTCCCCCCTCGGCGTACTCACCCCAGAAGGAAGCAGTCCGCACCCAGGCATGTCCGGGCCCAGCCCGCCATGAGCCATGGGCACATGGCGGACTGGGTTCGGGATCCGAGCTAGACGTCCTCTCCCGCAGCCCTCGGCTCGCCTCTGGCAGCCGGAAGTTAAATCCTGCAGGCCCGAGGTTGCGCCCCTCCCCAATCCCGTTCACCCACCACCCAATGAGGGTGTTGGGTGGGTCCCGGACATGCCCAGTCACGGAGGCCTCCCCCCTCGGCGTACTCACCCCAGAAGGAAGCAGTCCGCACCCAGGCATGTCCGGGCCCAGCCCGCCATGAGCCATGGGCACATGGCGGACTGGGTTCGGGATCCGAGCTAGACGTCCTCTCCCGCAGCCCTCGGCTCGCCTCTGGCAGCCGGAAGTTAAATCCTGCAGGCCCGAGGTTGCGCCCCTCCCCAATCCCGTTCACCCACCACCCAATGAGGGTGTTGGGTGGGTCCCGGACATGCCCAGTCACGGAGGCCTCCCCCCTCGGCGTACTCACCCCAGAAGGAAGCAGTCCGCACCCAGGCATGTCCGGGCCCAGCCCGCCATGAGCCATGGGCACATGGCGGACTGGGTTCGGGATCCGAGCTAGACGTCCTCTCCCGCAGCCCTCGGCTCGCCTCTGGCAGCCGGAAGTTAAATCCTGCAGGCCCGAGGTTGCGCCCCTCCCCAATCCCGTTCACCCACCACCCAATGAGGGTGTTGGGTGGGTCCCGGACATGCCCAGTCACGGAGGCCTCCCCCCTCGGCGTACTCACCCCAGAAGGAAGCAGTCCGCACCCAGGCATGTCCGGGCCCAGCCCGCCATGAGCCATGGGCACATGGCGGACTGGGTTCGGGATCCGAGCTAGACGTCCTCTCCCGCAGCCCTCGGCTCGCCTCTGGCAGCCGGAAGTTAAATCCTGCAGGCCCGAGGTTGCGCCCCTCCCCAATCCCGTTCACCCACCACCCAATGAGGGTGTTGGGTGGGTCCCGGACATGCCCAGTCACGGAGGCCTCCCCCCTCGGCGTACTCACCCCAGAAGGAAGCAGTCCGCACCCAGGCATGTCCGGGCCCAGCCCGCCATGAGCCATGGGCACATGGCGGACTGGGTTCGGGATCCGAGCTAGACGTCCTCTCCCGCAGCCCTCGGCTCGCCTCTGGCAGCCGGAAGTTAAATCCTGCAGGCCCGAGGTTGCGCCCCTCCCCAATCCCGTTCACCCACCACCCAATGAGGGTGTTGGGTGGGTCCCGGACATGCCCAGTCACGGAGGCCTCCCCCCTCGGCGTACTCACCCCAGAAGGAAGCAGTCCGCACCCAGGCATGTCCGGGCCCAGCCCGCCATGAGCCATGGGCACATGGC
Organism: Ochotona princeps; assembly: GCF_030435755.1. Taxonomy (NCBI): domain Eukaryota; kingdom Metazoa; phylum Chordata; class Mammalia; order Lagomorpha; family Ochotonidae; genus Ochotona; species Ochotona princeps. The sequence goes on from NC_080841.1 coordinate 42,764,886, forward strand.
GGACTGGGTTCGGGATCCGAGCTAGACGTCCTCTCCCGCAGCCCTCGGCTCGCCTCTGGCAGCCGGAAGTTAAATCCTGCAGGCCCGAGGTTGCGCCCCTCCCCAATCCCGTTCACCCACCACCCAATGAGGGTGTTGGGTGGGTCCCGGACATGCCCAGTCACGGAGGCCTCCCCCCTCGGCGTACTCACCCCAGAAGGAAGCAGTCCGCACCCAGGCATGTCCGGGCCCAGCCCGCCATGAGCCATGGGCACATGGCGGACTGGGTTCGGGATCCGAGCTAGACGTCCTCTCCCGCAGCCCTCGGCTCGCCTCTGGCAGCCGGAAGTTAAATCCTGCAGGCCCGAGGTTGCGCCCCTCCCCAATCCCGTTCACCCACCACCCAATGAGGGTGTTGGGTGGGTCCCGGACATGCCCAGTCACGGAGGCCTCCCCCCTCGGCGTACTCACCCCAGAAGGAAGCAGTCCGCACCCAGGCATGTCCGGGCCCAGCCCGCCATGAGCCATGGGCACATGGCGGACTGGGTTCGGGATCCGAGCTAGACGTCCTCTCCCGCAGCCCTCGGCTCGCCTCTGGCAGCCGGAAGTTAAATCCTGCAGGCCCGAGGTTGCGCCCCTCCCCAATCCCGTTCACCCACCACCCAATGAGGGTGTTGGGTGGGTCCCGGACATGCCCAGTCACGGAGGCCTCCCCCCTCGGCGTACTCACCCCAGAAGGAAGCAGTCCGCACCCAGGCATGTCCGGGCCCAGCCCGCCATGAGCCATGGGCACATGGCGGACTGGGTTCGGGATCCGAGCTAGACGTCCTCTCCCGCAGCCCTCGGCTCGCCTCTGGCAGCCGGAAGTTAAATCCTGCAGGCCCGAGGTTGCGCCCCTCCCCAATCCCGTTCACCCACCACCCAATGAGGGTGTTGGGTGGGTCCCGGACATGCCCAGTCACGGAGGCCTCCCCCCTCGGCGTACTCACCCCAGAAGGAAGCAGTCCGCACCCAGGCATGTCCGGGCCCAGCCCGCCATGAGCCATGGGCACATGGCGGACTGGGTTCGGGATCCGAGCTAGACGTCCTCTCCCGCAGCCCTCGGCTCGCCTCTGGCAGCCGGAAGTTAAATCCTGCAGGCCCGAGGTTGCGCCCCTCCCCAATCCCGTTCACCCACCACCCAATGAGGGTGTTGGGTGGGTCCCGGACATGCCCAGTCACGGAGGCCTCCCCCCTCGGCGTACTCACCCCAGAAGGAAGCAGTCCGCACCCAGGCATGTCCGGGCCCAGCCCGCCATGAGCCATGGGCACATGGCGGACTGGGTTCGGGATCCGAGCTAGACGTCCTCTCCCGCAGCCCTCGGCTCGCCTCTGGCAGCCGGAAGTTAAATCCTGCAGGCCCGAGGTTGCGCCCCTCCCCAATCCCGTTCACCCACCACCCAATGAGGGTGTTGGGTGGGTCCCGGACATGCCCAGTCACGGAGGCCTCCCCCCTCGGCGTACTCACCCCAGAAGGAAGCAGTCCGCACCCAGGCATGTCCGGGCCCAGCCCGCCATGAGCCATGGGCACATGGCGGACTGGGTTCGGGATCCGAGCTAGACGTCCTCTCCCGCAGCCCTCGGCTCGCCTCTGGCAGCCGGAAGTTAAATCCTGCAGGCCCGAGGTTGCGCCCCTCCCCAATCCCGTTCACCCACCACCCAATGAGGGTGTTGGGTGGGTCCCGGACATGCCCAGTCACGGAGGCCTCCCCCCTCGGCGTACTCACCCCAGAAGGAAGCAGTCCGCACCCAGGCATGTCCGGGCCCAGCCCGCCATGAGCCATGGGCACATGGCGGACTGGGTTCGGGATCCGAGCTAGACGTCCTCTCCCGCAGCCCTCGGCTCGCCTCTGGCAGCCGGAAGTTAAATCCTGCAGGCCCGAGGTTGCGCCCCTCCCCAATCCCGTTCACCCACCACCCAATGAGGGTGTTGGGTGGGTCCCGGACATGCCCAGTCACGGAGGCCTCCCCCCTCGGCGTACTCACCCCAGAAGGAAGCAGTCCGCACCCAGGCATGTCCGGGCCCAGCCCGCCATGAGCCATGGGCACATGGCGGACTGGGTTCGGGATCCGAGCTAGACGTCCTCTCCCGCAGCCCTCGGCTCGCCTCTGGCAGCCGGAAGTTAAATCCTGCAGGCCCGAGGTTGCGCCCCTCCCCAATCCCGTTCACCCACCACCCAATGAGGGTGTTGGGTGGGTCCCGGACATGCCCAGTCACGGAGGCCTCCCCCCTCGGCGTACTCACCCCAGAAGGAAGCAGTCCGCACCCAGGCATGTCCGGGCCCAGCCCGCCATGAGCCATGGGCACATGGCGGACTGGGTTCGGGATCCGAGCTAGACGTCCTCTCCCGCAGCCCTCGGCTCGCCTCTGGCAGCCGGAAGTTAAATCCTGCAGGCCCGAGGTTGCGCCCCTCCCCAATCCCGTTCACCCACCACCCAATGAGGGTGTTGGGTGGGTCCCGGACATGCCCAGTCACGGAGGCCTCCCCCCTCGGCGTACTCACCCCAGAAGGAAGCAGTCCGCACCCAGGCATGTCCGGGCCCAGCCCGCCATGAGCCATGGGCACATGGCGGACTGGGTTCGGGATCCGAGCTAGACGTCCTCTCCCGCAGCCCTCGGCTCGCCTCTGGCAGCCGGAAGTTAAATCCTGCAGGCCCGAGGTTGCGCCCCTCCCCAATCCCGTTCACCCACCACCCAATGAGGGTGTTGGGTGGGTCCCGGACATGCCCAGTCACGGAGGCCTCCCCCCTCGGCGTACTCACCCCAGAAGGAAGCAGTCCGCACCCAGGCATGTCCGGGCCCAGCCCGCCATGAGCCATGGGCACATGGCGGACTGGGTTCGGGATCCGAGCTAGACGTCCTCTCCCGCAGCCCTCGGCTCGCCTCTGGCAGCCGGAAGTTAAATCCTGCAGGCCCGAGGTTGCGCCCCTCCCCAATCCCGTTCACCCACCACCCAATGAGGGTGTTGGGTGGGTCCCGGACATGCCCAGTCACGGAGGCCTCCCCCCTCGGCGTACTCACCCCAGAAGGAAGCAGTCCGCACCCAGGCATGTCCGGGCCCAGCCCGCCATGAGCCATGGGCACATGGCGGACTGGGTTCGGGATCCGAGCTAGACGTCCTCTCCCGCAGCCCTCGGCTCGCCTCTGGCAGCCGGAAGTTAAATCCTGCAGGCCCGAGGTTGCGCCCCTCCCCAATCCCGTTCACCCACCACCCAATGAGGGTGTTGGGTGGGTCCCGGACATGCCCAGTCACGGAGGCCTCCCCCCTCGGCGTACTCACCCCAGAAGGAAGCAGTCCGCACCCAGGCATGTCCGGGCCCAGCCCGCCATGAGCCATGGGCACATGGCGGACTGGGTTCGGGATCCGAGCTAGACGTCCTCTCCCGCAGCCCTCGGCTCGCCTCTGGCAGCCGGAAGTTAAATCCTGCAGGCCCGAGGTTGCGCCCCTCCCCAATCCCGTTCACCCACCACCCAATGAGGGTGTTGGGTGGGTCCCGGACATGCCCAGTCACGGAGGCCTCCCCCCTCGGCGTACTCACCCCAGAAGGAAGCAGTCCGCACCCAGGCATGTCCGGGCCCAGCCCGCCATGAGCCATGGGCACATGGCGGACTGGGTTCGGGATCCGAGCTAGACGTCCTCTCCCGCAGCCCTCGGCTCGCCTCTGGCAGCCGGAAGTTAAATCCTGCAGGCCCGAGGTTGCGCCCCTCCCCAATCCCGTTCACCCACCACCCAATGAGGGTGTTGGGTGGGTCCCGGACATGCCCAGTCACGGAGGCCTCCCCCCTCGGCGTACTCACCCCAGAAGGAAGCAGTCCGCACCCAGGCATGTCCGGGCCCAGCCCGCCATGAGCCATGGGCACATGGCGGACTGGGTTCGGGATCCGAGCTAGACGTCCTCTCCCGCAGCCCTCGGCTCGCCTCTGGCAGCCGGAAGTTAAATCCTGCAGGCCCGAGGTTGCGCCCCTCCCCAATCCCGCACCCCACCACCCAATGAGGGTGTTGGAGGGTCCCGGACATGCCCAGTCACGGAGGCCTCCCCCCTCGGCGTACTCACCCAAGAAGGAAGCAGTCCGCACCCAGGCATGTCCGGGCCCAGCCCGCCATGAGCCATGGGCACATGGCGGACTGGGTTCGGGATCCGAGCTAGACGTCCTCTCCCGCCAGCCCTCGGCTCGCCTCTGGCAGCCGGAAGTTAAATCCTGCAGGCCCGAGGTTGCGCCCCCTCCCCATATCCGTTCACCCACCACCCAATGAGGGTGTTGGGTGGGTCCCGGACATGCCCAGTCACGGAGGCCTCCCCCCTCGGCGTACTCACCCCAGAAGGGAAGCAGTCCGCACCCAGGCATGTCCGGGCCCAGCCCGCCATGAGCCATGGGCACATGGCGGACTGGGTTCGGGATCCGAGCTAGACGTCCTCTCCCGCAGCCCTCGGCTCGCCTCTGGCAGCCGGAAGTTAAATCCTGCAGGCCCGAGGTTGCGCCCCTCCCCAATCCCGTTCACCCACCACCCAATGAGGGTGTTGGGTGGGTCCCGGACATGCCCAGTCACGGAGGCCTCCCCCCTCGGCGTACTCACCCCAGAAGGAAGCAGTCCGCACCCAGGCATGTCCGGGCCCAGCCCGCCATGAGCCATGGGCACATGGCGGACTGGGTTCGGGATCCGAGCTAGACGTCCTCTCCCGCAGCCCTCGGCTCGCCTCTGGCAGCCGGAAGTTAAATCCTGCAGGCCCGAGGTTGCGCCCCTCCCCAATCCCGTTCACCCACCACCCAATGAGGGTGTTGGGTGGGTCCCGGACATGCCCAGTCACGGAGGCCTCCCCCCTCGGCGTACTCACCCCAGAAGGAAGCAGTCCGCACCCAGGCATGTCCGGCCCAGCCCGCCATGAGCCATGGGCACATGGCGGACTGGGTTCGGGATCCGAGCTAGACGTCCTCTCCCGCAGCCCTCGGCTCGCCTCTGGCAGCCGGAAGTTAAATCCTGCAGGCCCGAGGTTGCGCCCCTCCCCAATCCCGTTCACCCACCACCCAATGAGGGTGTTGGGTGGGTCCCGGACATGCCCAGTCACGGAGGCCTCCCCCCTCGGCGTACTCACCCCAGAAGGAAGCAGTCCGCACCCAGGCATGTCCGGGCCCAGCCCGCCATGAGCCATGGGCACATGGCGGACTGGGTTCGGGATCCGAGCTAGACGTCCTCTCCCGCAGCCCTCGGCTCGCCTCTGGCAGCCGGAAGTTAAATCCTGCAGGCCCGAGGTTGCGCCCCTCCCCAATCCCGTTCACCCACCACCCAATGAGGGTGTTGGGTGGGTCCCGGACATGCCAGTCACGGAGGCCTCCCCCCTCGGCGTACTCACCCCAGAAGGAAGCAGTCCGCACCCAGGCATGTCCGGGCCCAGCCCGCCATGAGCCATGGGCACATGGCGGACTGGGTTCGGGATCCGAGCTAGACGTCCTCTCCCGCAGCCCTCGGCTCGCCTCTGGCAGCCGGAAGTTAAAATCCTGCAGGCCCGAGGGTGCGCCCCTCCCCAATCCCGTTCACCCACCACCCAATGAGGGTGTTGGGTGGGTCCCGGACATGCCCAGTCACGGAGGCCTCCCCCCTCGGCGTACTCACCCCAGAAGGAAGCAGTCCGCACCCAGGCATGTCCGGGCCCAGCCCGCCATGAGCCATGGGCACATGGCGGACTGGGTTCGGGATCCGAGCTAGACGTCCTCTCCCGCAGCCCTCGGCTCGCCTCTGGCAGCCGGAAGTTAAATCCTGCAGGCCCGAGGTTGCGCCCCTCCCCAATCCCGTTCACCCACCACCCAATGAGGGTGTTGGGTGGGTCCCGGACATGCCCAGTCACGGAGGCCTCCCCCCTCGGCGTACTCACCCCAGAAGGAAGCAGTCCGCACCCAGGCATGTCCGGGCCCAGCCCGCCATGAGCCATGGGCACATGGCGGACTGGGTTCGGGATCCGAGCTAGACGTCCTCTCCCGCAGCCCTCGGCTCGCCTCTGGCAGCCGGAAGTTAAATCCTGCAGGCCCGAGGTTGCGCCCCTCCCCAATCCCGTTCACCCACCACCCAATGAGGGTGTTGGGTGGGTCCCGGACATGCCCAGTCACGGAGGCCTCCCCCCTCGGCGTACTCACCCCAGAAGGAAGCAGTCCGCACCCAGGCATGTCCGGGCCCAGCCCGCCATGAGCCATGGGCACATGGCGACTGGGTTCGGGATCCGAGCTAGACGTCCTCTCCCGCAGCCCTCGGCTCGCCTCTGGCAGCCGGAAGTTAAATCCTGCAGGCCCGAGGTTGCGCCCCTCCCCAATCCCGTTCACCCACCACCCAATGAGGGTGTTGGGGTGGGTCCCGGACATGCCCAGTCACGGAGGCCTCCCCCCTCGGCGTACTCACCCCAGAAGGAAGCAGTCCGCACCCAGGCATGTCCGGGCCCAGCCCGCCATGAGCCATGGGCACATGGCGGACTGGGTTCGGGATCCGAGCTAGACGTCCTCTCCCGCAGCCCTCGGCTCGCCTCTGGCAGCCGGAAGTTAAATCCTGCAGGCCCGAGGTTGCGCCCCTCCCCAATCCCGTTCACCCACCACCCAATGAGGGTGTTGGGTGGGTCCCGGACATGCCCAGTCACGGAGGCCTCCCCCCTCGGCGTACTCACCCCAGAAGGAAGCAGTCCGCACCCAGGCATGTCCGGGCCCAGCCCGCCATGAGCCATGGGCACATGGCGGACTGGGTTCGGGATCCGAGCTAGACGTCCTCCTCCCGCAGCCCTCGGCTCGCCTCTGGCAGCCGGAAGTTAAATCCTGCAGGCCCGAGGTTGCGCCCCTCCCCAATCCCGTTCACCCACCACCCAATGAGGGTGTTGGGTGGGTCCCGGACATGCCCAGTCACGGAGGCCTCCCCCCTCGGCGTACTCACCCCAGAAGGAAGCAGTCCGCACCCAGGCATGTCCGGGCCCAGCCCGCCATGAGCCATGGGCACATGGCGGACTGGGTTCGGGATCCGAGCTAGACGTCCTCTCCCGCAGCCCTCGGCTCGCCTCTGGCAGCCGGAAGTTAAATCCTGCAGGCCCGAGGTTGCGCCCCTCCCCAATCCCGTTCACCCACCACCCAATGAGGGTGTTGGGTGGGTCCCGGACATGCCCAGTCACGGAGGCCTCCCCCCTCGGCGTACTCACCCCAGAAGGAAGCAGTCCGCACCCAGGCATGTCCGGGCCCAGCCCGCCATGAGCCATGGGCACATGGCGGACTGGGTTCGGGATCCGAGCTAGACGTCCTCTCCCGCAGCCCTCGGCTCGCCTCTGGCAGCCGGAAGTTAAATCCTGCAGGCCCGAGGTTGCGCCCCTCCCCAATCCCGTTCACCCACCACCCAATGAGGGTGTTGGGTGGGTCCCCGGACATGCCCAGTCACGGAGGCCTCCCCCCTCGCGTACTCACCCCAGAAGGAAGCAGTCCGCACCCAGGCATGTCCGGGCCCAGCCCGCCATGAGCCATGGGCACATGGCGGACTGGGTTCGGGATCCGAGCTAGACGTCCTCTCCCGCAGCCCTCGGCTCGCCTCTGGCAGCCGAAGTTAAATCCTGCAGGCCCGAGGTTGCGCCCCTCCCCAATCCCGTTCACCCACCACCCAATGAGGGTGTTGGGTGGGTCCCGGACATGCCCAGTCACGGAGGCCTCCCCCTCGGCGTACTCACCCAGAGGAAGCAGTCCGCACCCAGGCATGTCCGGGCCCAGCCCGCCATGAGCCATGGGCACATGGCGGACTGGGTTCGGGATCCGAGCTAGACGTCCTCTCCCGCAGCCCTCGGCTCGCCTCTGGCAGCCGGAAGTTAAATCCTGCAGGCCCGAGGTTGCGCCCCTCCCCAATCCCGTTCACACCACCACCCAATGAGGGTGTTGGGTGGGTCCCGGACATGCCCAGTCACGGAGGCCTCCCCCCTCGGCGTACTCACCCCAGAAGGAAGCAGTCCGCACCCAGGCATGTCCTGGGCCCAGCCCGCCATGAGCCATGGGCACATGGCGGACTGGGTTCGGGATCCGAGCTAGACGTCCTCTCCCGCAGCCCTCGGCTCGCCTCTGGCAGCCGGAAGTTAAATCCTGCAGGCCCGAGGTTGCGCCCCTCCCAATCCCGTTCACCCACCACCAATGAGGGTGTTGGGTGGGTCCCGGACATGCCCAGTCACGGAGGCCTCCCCCCTCGGCGTACTCACCCCAGAAGGAAGCAGTCCGCACCCAGGCATGTCCGGGCCCAGCCCGCCATGAGCCATGGGCACATGGCGGACTGGGTTCGGGATCCGAGCTAGACGTCCTCTCCCGCAGCCCTCGGCTCGCCTCTGGCAGCCGGAAGTTAAATCCTGCAGGCCCGAGGTTGCGCCCCTCCCCAATCCCGTTCACCACCACCCAATGAGGGTGTTGGGTGGGTCCCGGACATGCCAGTCACGGAGGCCTCCCCCTCGGCGTACTCACCCCAGAAGGAAGCAGTCCGCACCCAGGCATGTCCGGGCCCAGCCCGCCATGAGCCATGGGCACATGGCGGACTGGGTTCGGGATCCGAGCTAGACGTCCTCTCCCGCAGCCCTCGGCTCGCCTCTGGCAGCCGGAAGTTAAATCCTGCAGGCCCGAGGTTGCGCCCCTCCCCAATCCCGTTCACCCACCACCCAATGAGGGTGTTGGGTGGGTCCCGGACATGCCCAGTCACGGAGGCCTCCCCCCTCCGGCGTACTCACCCCAGAAGGAAGCAGTCCGCACCCAGGCATGTCCGGGCCCAGCCCGCCATGAGCCATGGGCACATGGCGGACTGGGTTCGGGATCCGAGCTAGACGTCCTCTCCCGCAGCCCTCGGCTCGCCTCTGGCAGCCGGAAGTTAAATCCTGCAGGCCCGAGGTTGCGCCCCTCCCCAATCCCGTTCACCCACCACCCAATGAGGGTGTTGGGTGGGTCCCGGACATGCCCAGTCACGGAGGCCTCCCCCCTCGGCGTACTCACCCCAGAAGGAAGCAGTCCGCACCCAGGCATGTCCGGGCCCAGCCCGCCATGAGCCATGGGCACATGGCGGACTGGGTTCGGGATCCGAGCTAGACGTCCTCTCCCGCAGCCCTCGGCTCGCCTCTGGCAGCCGGAAGTTAAATCCTGCAGGCCCGAGGTTGCGCCCCTCCCCAATCCCGTTCACCCACCACCCAATGAGGGTGTTGGGTGGGTCCCGGACATGCCCAGTCACGGAGGCCTCCCCCCTCGGCGTACTCACCCCAGAAGGAAGCAGTCCGCACCCAGGCATGTCCGGGCCCAGCCCGCCATGAGCCATGGGCACATGGCGGACTGGGTTCGGGATCCGAGCTAGACGTCCTCTCCCGCAGCCCTCGGCTCGCCTCTGGCAGCCGGAAGTTAAATCCTGCAGGCCCGAGGTTGCGCCCCTCCCCAATCCCGTTCACCCACCACCCAATGAGGGTGTTGGGTGGGTCCCGGACATGCCCAGTCACGGAGGCCTCCCCCCTCGGCGTACTCACCCCAGAAGGAAGCAGTCCGCACCCAGGCATGTCCGGGCCCAGCCCGCCATGAGCCATGGGCACATGGCGGACTGGGTTCGGGATCCGAGCTAGACGTCCTCTCCCGCAGCCCTCGGCTCGCCTCTGGCAGCCGGAAGTTAAATCCTGCAGGCCCGAGGTTGCGCCCCTCCCCAATCCCGTTCACCCACCACCCAATGAGGGTGTTGGGTGGGTCCCGGACATGCCCAGTCACGGAGGCCTCCCCCCTCGGCGTACTCACCCCAGAAGGAAGCAGTCCGCACCCAGGCATGTCCGGGCCCAGCCCGCCATGAGCCATGGGCACATGGCGGACTGGGTTCGGGATCCGAGCTAGACGTCCTCTCCCGCAGCCCTCGGCTCGCCTCTGGCAGCCGGAAGTTAAATCCTGCAGGCCCGAGGTTGCGCCCCTCCCCAATCCCGTTCACCCACCACCCAATGAGGGTGTTGGGTGGGTCCCGGACATGCCCAGTCACGGAGGCCTCCCCCCTCGGCGTACTCACCCCAGAAGGAAGCAGTCCGCACCCAGGCATGTCCGGGCCCAGCCCGCCATGAGCCATGGGCACATGGCGGACTGGGTTCGGGATCCGAGCTAGACGTCCTCTCCCGCAGCCCTCGGCTCGCCTCTGGCAGCCGGAAGTTAAATCCTGCAGGCCCGAGGTTGCGCCCCTCCCCAATCCCGTTCACCCACCACCCAATGAGGGTGTTGGGTGGGTCCCGGACATGCCCAGTCACGGAGGCCTCCCCCCTCGGCGTACTCACCCCAGAAGGAAGCAGTCCGCACCCAGGCATGTCCGGGCCCAGCCCGCCATGAGCCATGGGCACATGGCGGACTGGGTTCGGGATCCGAGCTAGACGTCCTCTCCCGCAGCCCTCGGCTCGCCTCTGGCAGCCGGAAGTTAAATCCTGCAGGCCCGAGGTTGCGCCCCTCCCCAATCCCGTTCACCCACCACCCAATGAGGGTGTTGGGTGGGTCCCGGACATGCCCAGTCACGGAGGCCTCCCCCCTCGGCGTACTCACCCCAGAAGGAAGCAGTCCGCACCCAGGCATGTCCGGGCCCAGCCCGCCATGAGCCATGGGCACATGGCGGACTGGGTTCGGGATCCGAGCTAGACGTCCTCTCCCGCAGCCCTCGGCTCGCCTCTCGCCTTTGAAAAAACTTACATCAAATTCAAAAAGAAACCATGAGACTTCAGTATGTGGGATTCTATGTATGACCCAGTGCATTCAACAAAAGCTGTCCCATAAGAGATGGTCTTCACAATATGAAGATATCTCACCTCACCATGGTCACATATGGCCAAATATTTAACTCTCACTAACAGATTGCTGTTAAATATTAGCTATGCTGGGCCCGGTACTATAGCATAGTGGTTAAAGTCCTCACCTTGCACACGCCGGGATCCCATATGGTTGCTGGTTCTAATCCTGGCGGCCCTACTTCCTATCCAGCTCCCTGCTTTTGGCCTGGGAAAGCAGTCAAAGATGGCCCAAAGCCTTTGGACCCTGCACCCGCGTGGGAGACCCGGAAGAGCTCCTGGCTCCTGACTTTGGCTTGGCTTAGCTCCAGCCATTGCAGTCACTTGGGGAGTGAACCATCGGTCGGAAGATCTTCCTCTCTGTTTCTCCTCCTCTCTGTATATCTGCCTTTCTAATAAAAATAAATAAAAATCTTAAAAAAATATATATTAGCTATGGATGAATATCTATTTTTTAGAAAAGTGAGCTATAGAGGATTTACATATATACATATATATATTTATCTATTTCTTTGTATATATTTATGTTTATCTGAGCATTTAAGATGTACAACATGATGTTTTAAAATATATTTATTTGCCTAGTAGAATGATTACTGTGGTTAAGTCAATTCTCATATCTGTCTTCTCACATAGTTACTGTGTGTGTGTGTGTGCGCATCTAAAAATCTACATTTTTAGGAAATTTCCCATACACAATACAGTGTTACTAATTATAATCCTCATGCTCTCTTACACCTCTGGATTTATTAAACTTTCATAACTGCAACCCCAAAGTTCTTAACCGTTATCTTTCCACTGGCTTCCTCACCTGTGCGGCTACCTTTTTCCTCTTGGTGCCTATGAGTTTCACATTTTAAGGTTCTGTACAAAAGAGATAGTAGGTAATATTTTTCTTTCTATACCTGAGTTATTTCACTTATCCACATGTTCTACAGGTTTATCCATGTGGTTGGATGGCAGGCACCCCTCTTGCAAAGTTGAATAGTATTCCATCACAGTCAACAGACATTTGTATCCATAGCTTGGCTATTGTGAGAACACAGATCTTTCAGTGAGATGCTGCTTTTGTTTCCTTCGGGCATAGGATGTGCTCGTGGAAGCAAGGACGTCAGTGAACATCTCCGATGCTTTTCGCAAAGCCAGAGCCTCCTTCAAAGCAGAAGCCCTTTGTGCGCTGTCCTGACAGATTGTGGTTGTGTTCTGTGATTCTTTGCAGGGTATTAATCTACCTTTATCGGCTACTCCAGATATGTAATTGTTCATTGTTTTTGTCTGAGCATTTATAGTCTCTGGATTATTCATGTATATATTTTTACTAAGAGGTAAAATTTAGCATCTGCTGGGTAACTATTTTCAATCATTTAATTCTTGAGCCATGAAAATTTTTTCTTAATTTGATTTTTTTCTTGAACTTGTGGTTCACTCAACAAATAGAAGATTCCTTGCTAGATCCTAGGTAGGGAACTGAATCTTGGAGCTTAGAGTCTAGCAGTGAGCACACTGGACTGGAGAGAGAATGAGCCAGGAGGACAAAGAGTACACAGGATGGAGTGGGGCCTGACAGCTGAGGACGTAGCACTTACAGAGTTGAGTCATCCCTGACTTTGCAATCATCATCTTCACAGCAGGACTGGTCTTTATGGGTGACATTCGCTGTGTTCTTTTTGAAGAAAACTTCTGTCCAATCATGATATTTTCCAAGTTAACAAAAGATATATTAAAAAGCACCAGACTCGAGATCAACTTTCATTACAATACCCTGAGGGTTTTCATTGTATCCTGAGTAAGTACTTTGGAACTCAACATTTGGACCTTACCATGCTGTAGTGTTATGGCTAGTACAGTAATGGGGTTTTCCAGTTCTTTCAGAAACAAAATCCACTTTGGATACAACACTTTCGAGACTTTGTGTGCCTGAAGAGAATTTTGCCTCATATTCAAGTGGCAGTTTTTCTCGGTCTGAAGCCTTAGGTCTAAGGAACCTTAAGTGGGGCAGGCATTTGGCCTCACAGTTAAGATATCAGCCTTCACACCAGAGTGTCTCTGTCTGAAACTGTTGTTTGACCCCTGACTCCATCTTCCTGCTATGGCAGACTCTGTGAGGCAGTGGTGATGACTCCACTATTTGGGTTCCTCCTACCCATACGAGAGACCAAGATTGAGCACCAAGTGTCTGGTTTTGGCTTCAGCCTATCCCTGGTCATTTGGGGAGTAATAGAGATAAAAAAGTTTTCTCTCTCTCTCTCTCTGTATCTCTCTTTTGCATATTTAAAAAATATTTTTAACAAAATGCTTTTTTTAAAAATAGATTTATTTATTTTTTAAAATTATTTTTAATAATCTTACTTAGTTGATTGGGGAACAAAGTGTCAAGGGCTACAGCGTGCAAGTGGTTAATACCATTGTTTCCACATCAGTATCATTTTACCCTGTATCTGGGGTCAGGGAAAAAAACAAAGGGAAAAGCCCCACCCAACCTCCCACCCATCCCAGATCCCCAACGGGAGGCGCGCTCTGAGGGTCCTGCTCATACAGTTTTGACAGTTCATCAGTTCTGGATTGCTGCCAATCTCTCAGTTCCAATCGCAATGAACCCTATTCAGAATCCACTGGCTGACAGTCTCTTCATGGTTGGGGTTCTAAGATCAGCAGTTCAGTTGGAGGGCTCTCCAAAGAAACTTCATCTGAGATTATCCCAGGCCTGATTCTTGTGCGAGTTTGCTAGTACAGAGTCCGACACCGTCCGTCACACCAATCAGCTTATGCTCATGCTGGTCGTTGTGATTGCTGGGTTCATTCTGTTTCCAGCCCTGTCTTCCTCGTGAACCAGCGGGTGTTGTAGTCCAGTTCGATCCTGCCCGCTTCATACTTGGTCCTCACGCAAACCGGTTGGAGCTGCAGCCTAGTTGGGGCGACTCCTCATAACCCCCACCAGTTCTGCCCCCCACCCTGGTTCCCATGCTTGCCAGTACGCACCGCAGGCTTGTCAAGTCTGTCCCACATCCTGTTTAGCTCTCGCACGTGTCGATGGGCATTGAAGCCCAGTTCAACCCAACCAACCTACTATCCAGCCCACACACCTACTGGCAGGTGCCCTTCTGTACAGCCACCCCTGCCCCTGTCCTGGTGTTCGTGCTGTCCAATGAGAGTGGTAGCCCCGAAGGAGGTGCCCAGTATTTCCCTTCTAGGCCACACTCACTCCCAGATTATGCACTCTCCAGGTAGTTCTGGCATTTGACTTGACAGAATTAGCTCCAAGTGCCAGCCTCTGCCAGCTAGTACTGCAGCTAGCCCAACCAACCCTCACCCACTCTAGTTTTTGCTTGCACCAGTCGGAACAGTCAGCCCACCGTGGCCTTTCCGTTATCTAGCCCACATGAGGCCCACAGGTGTAATAGCCCTGCCTATTCTGATCTGCCCCAATCCCGACTCACGCTTTCCAATGGAAGTAGTTCTCCAGCAGTTCCCCACGTTCCTGTCAGCTTTGCCTCCTCCCCAGTTATCACATGTGCTGTTTGGGCGTTGCAACCACATCTGGTACGGCTCACCTCACCTTGGCATTCCTTATTGTGTACTAGTATGTGTCGCAACCAAACCTGGCTCGACCCACACTCTGTTCTGGCGCTTGGACTCACCAGTGGGTGATGTGAACAGGTTCAGCCTGGTCTGCCCCCAATCCATACCATGTGTATACCAGTGGGATAATTTCCATAGCCTGTTCTGGGCTGTTTCCTATTGTGCTTCTTGCGCTTACCTGCAGGGACTGTGTCCTGCCAGAGGAGTTGCCCAGGCGCCTCCATCAGAAACTCTCCCAGTGCCAGGTTTCGCGCATACCAGTGGGTCCATGAGCCAGCCCTGTTCAGTTCACCTCCTGTCCTAGCAGGAACAGTGGTGTTTCCTGACTGTTCTTCAACCCAAACTGGTTCTTGCTGTTGGATGTTTCAACGCAGCCATGGCTCTTCCATACCCCCACACAGCTTACACATGGTTCAGTAATTGCTGAGACCTAGCCTAGTCTGTCGTACATTTCCCCTGGTCCTGTAGAGCACCAGATGGTGTTGGAGTCTGGCCCGGCTTGGTGCTTCCATTCCCAGTCCACACTTGTGCCAATTGGGATTACACTTATATCCTGATCGGAACGCAGCCCCACTTACATCCCATGCGCTCATTGGTGGGAAACTCAACCCAGCTAGAGTATCCCCTTAGCTGCCCAACCGGGCCTATTCCCAGCCTTAGATCTCGTAAAGGCCAGTGGTTGCTCTGATTCAACTTGGTAGAGCCCTTCTCTTGTCCTGTCCTCTTAGATGCCGTGGCTTAGCATCCCTGTCTTATGCACATCAGTAGGTGCAAGGACCTACTTGGCATGACCTGTGCTCCAACCTGATTTCTGTTGTTTCTTGTGAGTTAAGGTTTGCTCAGCCCTGCCCATTCTGTCCCCTTCCAGTGGCAGCACGGCCCACCCCACATCCTGTTAAAGGATGCACTTTCAGGTGCTGCTGCCTTGACCTGCACTGACTGTTTTGGGTTCCTGCACCCGTGTGTGATGGCAGGTGGCATGGTCACATCTAGCTTAGTCCATCCCAACCCCAGCTTGCGAGCTAACCAGGGGAACTTGTAGTTCCACAGGGTTGGGCCCACACAACCCTATAGAGTCTACCCCCAGACCAAGTTCTCTCGCGTGCTGGATAGAGTCTTGACCCTGCCAAATGTGACCACTCCACCAAACAGTTGGGTAATGGTACCCATCACTGCCAAAGAGGCCCCCATCCATAGCATTGGTGTGGGCTGGTGTGTGACGATCACTGATGTTCTAGACAAACAGGCCATTTCTGTATTCCGAATTGGGTTGGTGTATCTGACTAACCGTAATTGTCTCCTGGGTACTTCCCTCCAAACCACCAGGTCTCAGTCCCCACGCATGCCTAAAACTTCCATGACCCTGTCACTGGGAATCACCCAAGATTCACTACTCAACTACACTAAAATTGGACTTAGTCATGGATGTCCCCAGGCAGCAAACATATCTTAAAAAAAACCCAGAGTTGGGCCCGGCGGCATGGCCTAGCAGCTAAAGTCCTCGTCTTGAAAGCCCCGGGATCCCATATGGGCGCCGGTTCTAATCCCGGCAGCTCCACTTCCCATCCAGTTCCCTGCTTGTGGCCTGGGAAAGCAGTCGAGGATGGCCCAATCCATTGGGACACTGCACCCGCATGGGAGACCTGGAAGAGGTTCCAGGTTCCCGGCTTTGGATCGGTGCGCATCGGCCCATTGCAGCTCACTTGGGGAGTGAAACATCAGATGGAAGATCTTCCTCTCTGTCTCTCCTCCTCTCAGTATATCCGGCTTTCCATAATAATAATTAAAAAAAAAAAAACCCAGAGTTTGCCGCCGGGTGACCAGCAGGCAAAGCCTGGCACCAATGGTGCACTGGCCGCCCTGGGGGAGGCAGAGGACTCGTTCACTGCCTTGCAGCAGTGTCTTTGGCGTGAGCCCCCAACATTGGGTCCGACCCGGCAGGGGCACCCCCCACAGCCACCACACTGTGAGGAGCGGCACTTGCCCCCAAACCCAAGGCCCAAACCCCTCCCAAACTCACCTAGCTGCAAGATATTAGCAGCTGGGTGGAGCTAGGAATTTTAACCCAGTTCCCAAGTTCCCTCATGGCGCACTTACCCTGAGGAAAGAGCTCTCTTGGGTCCTGGGGGAGGCGGAGGACTCGTTCACTGCCTTGCGGCAGTGTGTTTGGCGTGGCAGACTCTGTGAGGTAGTGGTGATGACTCCACTATTTGGGTTCCTCCCACCCATACGAGAGACCAAGATTGAGCACCAAGTGTCTGGTTTTGGCTTCAGCCTATCCCTGGTCATTTGGGGAGTAATAGAGATAAAAGAGTTTTCTCTCTCTCTCTCTCTGTATCTCTCTTTTGCATATTTAAAAAATATTTTTAACAAAATGCTTTTAAAAGCATTCCTCCAACATCTCCTTTCATCCAATGCTGATGCTGAAAATGCTGATAGCATCTTATTCTAATTTCTTTGTAGGCAGTTGGAACTTCTAAGAAGACTTTGTAGTTTTATCTTTAATGTTGTTAAGTTTTGCTGTGCTTAAGGATGAATTTGTCCTTATTTTTGACATTCAAGTTATGGAAATCTTCATAGTTTCCCCTTTCTATTGCTTTTTCTGTTGTATTTGGATTTGTATTATCACATGTTCAGATTCTGCTACTTCTATCCTCCATATTTCTTAGCTTTTCTTTTACATATTCTGCATCCAAGTTGCTGTTTCCTCTTTCTTTTTAAACAGTAATTGATTAACTTGTTTTATGATACAGTTCCATAGGCTCGGGGATTTCCCCTCCCTGTTCCCAATTACCCTCTCCCCACTGATTATCCCCATATTATTATGATAATATAGTCCTTCAAAAATAGTCATAAGTCCATTAATCTGCTATTCAAGTGTATCCTGACATTGTAGGTATGGTCAATGGCAGAAAATTCAGCACACTATTATCTAGAGATATTTAGCAATTTTGTTGGGAGTCCATCTTTGTTTCTGGAGTAGTGATGCAAACTGTAGTGTATCTTCACTTCTCAATATGATAGTCTGTATTACACAGTTCCTCTAGATCAATATATACAACACATGCATGTTTACCTATACATCTATTGATCTTGTATTTTGCATGAAGTTTGCTTTATGTCATCTACTGTGTCTTGTATTCCAATTGTTATAGTATCTATAGCTAATTTTCACTTAGTTCTTTTTTTTTTTGGTATGTTTTTTTTAATTTTATTATTTTTCTCCATTAATTACAATGTATTATGTGACACAATTCATAGGTACTGGGATTCTCCCCCCTTCACCCCAAACCCTCCCCCCCCCCGGTGGATTCTTCCATCCTGTTACATAGCCACACCTCAAGTTGTTCTGGGATTCCCTTATTGCAAGCATACACCATACATAGAGTCCAGCGTCCCATTGACCAAATTCAACGACCTCTTAGGGAGGCCCTCTCAGGTCCGAGGGCAGAGCCAGCAGAGCATCACCTCGATCAATTAGAAGCTCCAACATATCATCAGCAACAATCCAGGTACGATGAGGCTGGTGCAGAGTCCACTGATTGACATAGTCCATCTTAGAGTTTCCCCTTGTCCAGTTTTCCACTGGAAGCATATAGCTGAGGTGGTTGATTGATCTACTCCATCTTCCATCTTTTCTTGGTTAATGTTTTGATTCCTCCATTTTGTTCAGGGGAATCCCCAAAGAAACTCTGGGTGTTCCCAGTCCAGGCTCCTACATGCACTACTAGTAAGCACAGTGCCCGCCACAGTCCATCACCCCGATCGGCTGGTGGTTGCAACTGCTGGGTTGGTTCTATTCTCAGCCCCGACCTCCACTAGAACCAATGAGTACTGCAGCCCATCCTGGTTCTGGCCATCACACACTCATGCTTCACTTAAACCAATGGGAGGTGTGCTGGTTGGGTGCTGCATTCCTGACCGGCACAGGCAGCCTTGCCTTGGCATTTTGTATTGCATACCTTTTTTTTTTTTTAATTGCAACCGAACCTGGCCAGACCCCCGCACAGCTCCAGCGCACAGACTTGCCAATGGATAACGCAAGCTAACTCAGCCCGGTTCGCCCCCACCCTGAGCCAATATATGCAAGTGGGTTACTTTCCAACACCTCTTCTGGGTTGTTAACCTCCTTGCTTCCTGCGTTTATTTGTAGGGTCAGTGTCCTGTCAGAGAAACTTTTCAGGTTCCTCCACCAGACCCGTTCCTGGTGTCAGGCTTCACGCATATCAGCAGTTCCTTGGGCCAGCTCCGCTCTTCAACCCATTCTGGTTCCTGCTGTTGGAAGTTGGAGCCCAGCCACAGCTCGTTCATACCCACATATAGCTCTTACATGGCTCAGTTGAGGTTGAAACCTAGCCGAGTCCATCCCACGTCTGCCTTGGTCCTCCAGAGCACCAAACTGTGCTGCGGTCTAAACTGGCATGGTGCGTCAAGTCCCAATCCATATTTATGCCAAAGGACTACAACTGTGACCCGATCAGAATTCAGCCCCCATCCAGTTCCTGCATTCCTTGGTGAAGACTCCACCCAGCCAGGGCCTCCCCCAAGCTCCACAACCAGGCCTGTTCCCAGCCAGTATTAAGTATACCAGTAGTTGCTCTGCATCAGCTCAGCGCGCCCCATAGACTGTTATACCTCCTGCATTGTCTCCACCGGCCCTCCTAAACCATCCAGTGGGGTCAGAATTTCCACGGGGACTGGCCCACACAGCCCGACACATTCTAACCCAGGGTATGGACTCGAATGCCAGTCAGTGTCATGGTCTTGCCTACTGTGACCCCTCTGCTAATTCATCGTCCTATTAGGCAATGGGAACATCCTGCTGGACAAGCCCATAATTTTGCCTTTAATTGAACTGGTGATTGGCAATCTGCACTATAAAGTGAGTACAGGATCGTCAGAGGAAGATTTACTGCCATTGAGAATCTATAGGATTGATACACGTCCCCAGAGCACTGTGGGTTCAGCCTGGAACCATTCCTGCAGTATATCAAAGAACCCAAATTCCAGAACTCCCTGGCCGGGCGGCCAGCAGGCACAGCCTGGAGCCAAATGGCACACTGGCCACCCGGGAGTCGCTCAGCCCATGTACCTGGGTGTGCCATGCTGGAGATGGGGCGACCGAGCCCCGAGCAGCATGGCTGCCCGGGGTGAGGTGCTCGGATCTCAGCCCCACCCCCCCGCTCCTCCTCCCGCTGCCGCCGCGTGGCTGGCTGGGGACATCCAGACCCGCTTCTCAGGACCCTAGGACCCCCCCTCCCAGCCCGAAGGAGGGCAGTCAACTAAGGATCCCGGCCAATCTGGAAGACGCCCGGGAGTCGCTCAGCCCATGTACCTGGGTGTGCCATGCTGGAGATGGGGCGACCGAGCCCCGAGCAGCCTGGCTCCACTTAGTTCTTTTTATGGTTTAATTTATTTCTTTATATGTAAAAAGAGGTTATTCTTATTTAATATTTTTTGTACATCTGTTGTGGTATCTTTGTACTCTTCAATTGTGGAGTTATATATTTATTTATTTGAAAAATGTATTTATTTGAAAATCAGAGTTACAGGCAGAAAGAAAGAGAGAGAAAGATAGAGATCTTCCATCACTGCTTTCCTCCCCAGATGGCTATAACAGCCAGAATTGGGCCAGGCCAAAGCCAAGAACCCGGAGCTCCTTCCAGGTCTGCGACCTGAGGGATGACCCCAAGGACTTAGGTCATCCTCCGCTGCTTTCCCAGGCCATTAAAAAGGAGCTGGATCAGAAGTGCAGAAGCAGGGAATCTAATTGACATCCTAGTAGGATACCGGCATTATAGGTGGTGTTTTAACATGATATGCTACAAAATTTCCACTTCTTGTTTTAAAATTTATTTTATATTATTAAGTTTATTTATTTCCCCCCTCCTCTATTTGAAAGGCAGAGAGACAGAGAGAAGTCTTACATCAACTGGCTCACTCCTCCAGATGCACACAATAGATGGGACAGGAACAAGCCAAAGACAGGAACCAGGAACTCAAAATGGGTCTACCCACATAAATGGTAGAGAACCAAGTACACGAATCATCACCTTCTACCACCCAGGGTGTACATTAGCAGGAATTTGGTATCAGAAATAGAGCTGGACTCAAACCCAGGCCCTCTGACATGGGACACACACTTCCTAAGCTATTTCTTCACCTCTACACCAAATGCCCACTCCAATTGTGGAGTTATTTTAACCTACAGGCTCATGTCTCCTTGGGAGACTCCTTTACTTGAGCAAATTACTTTCATTGATAACTGCACTGAGTTAGCCAAATACCAGCTGACTCTGAGAAAACTGCAAGATGGATTAAAGAATAATCCTAAGGCCAGTAGAAAGCCTGCCCATCCCAGGGTCACTCTAGCACACTCCCACCCCATCATTCTTTTACTCAGGCTTTCACTTTTATGTCTTTAGGGCAGTGGGTTTGAAACTTCAGGGTGCATCAAGTCAAATGGAGAGCATGGTACAGCTGGGGCCCACCCTCAGGGTCTCTCATGTGGCCAGGCTTTGGAGGCATGCTGTCGGCCTCTTTCACAACCTCCATGATCCAAACGCTGCTGGTCCCATCCAGGGACATAGTTTGAGAAGCAGCTCCTTAGGTGTACTTTGTCCTTAGGTGTACTGTAATTGTAACCCACTGAGTCAAGGTCAGTTGTAACCCACTGATCCTAAGGGCAGGAAGGGGAAAGGAAAATTCAGTGATTTTCAGCAGGAGAAACGGGCTGGCATTGCCAAGTTCTTCTGCTTTCTTCTACTGCTCATGTCTGCTGCTAAGTTCCTGCTGCAGACATCTGTAGAGATGGAACAGCTGATGACTCAGCTGCCCAAGAAAAACAGGCAGGAGGAGGGAGAGCTGTTTCCAGCTAGCCTCTTGATACCTGTGCCCAAAGATTGCTCTATGTTTTAAGTTCCATACTATTGTAAACTTTCATCAGTTGTGGCTTTCTTCCATGCAGTATTTGATATTTGTACAACATGCTCTGTACAGTTAGCTGTTGGTGATAATACATCCAGTCTGTCTTAAATATTGATGTGTGTTGTTTGCTCAATGCTGAATGTCAGTGATGGAGTTGAAGGGAGTCCCATGGTAGATAGCACGGGGAGTTAATTGCATGCAGGACAGTAAAGAGGAAGGCTTTAACAAAGTCAAGAGGAGATGTACAATAGGTCGGTGTCTGCTTTGCTGAGACAAAAAGGGCAAGGCAGTGTAAAGAGGTGATGCACACTTTATTGCTAATGGAGGAGAAAGGCCAAAGAAAACTAATTAGCGAGTAAGAGACACACACTTGTGATGCCTGGAGGAGCAGCAGGTTGGAGCAGTTACTTCTGTCCATTGGGTAGATGTTTTCATCTTGATCAGCTTCCAAGAGTGCAGGCTTTCTATAAAGAAAGGGATCTTGAACCCAGCAGATGTTTCAGAGCCCATCAAACAGATGGCTTTGTTTTGAAACCCGTCAGTGGGGTTTGGCAGGGCTCTCTCTCCAATGCCACCTTGTGAACTTGCGTTTGATTCTTTTCCAGATCTGTCATTGCCTTCCTCCGATGGGGTTTCCCCCTTGGCTGCACTATTCTCTGAGAATCCTTTAACTTGTCTTTGCTCAGTGTCCAGGAGGAAAAGTACTCATTTAGAAACTGTCAAAACTCTCCTCTCAGTTTCAGGAATAAAGGTAGTATAGCTCCTTAAAGTTTAAAAAAAAAAGTCTCTCCTTATTTCAAAAAACATCAGTGAGGATGCAAGAGATCATGGAAAGGAATCTTCTTCTGGAAATTCCTGTCTCTTTCCCTGTCATTTACACCCCCTTGCTGTCTTCCCCTCTCTCTCACTCTCCCCTTCTCCCCTCCTGGCTGTCTCCCTCACCCTCTCCTTCTCTTTCTTTTTCTCTCTCCATCCCAGTCTTTTGAGTAGCAACTGACGAGGGGCATTCACCACCTCACAGTCACTCCAGGCAGAGTCCTTAGAGTGGGAGCCCTGATATTTGTAAAATCAGGGATGCAGTATGGATGCCAAAGCTTGTTCGGTTTATTATTTCCTTCTTACTGAGTAGTGTGCAGAGCCACCTTAACTCCTGCTAATTCTTATCATTGGCAGGGATGAAGAAAGAACTTTCCCATCTGAATGAGACCTCAGATTGGGCCTTTTATCGCTACCTTCCATAAAAATATCACAAGGTCATTTCTGGTGCTTTTTTCAAGGCTAGCTGTGCTTAGCCAGCACTGAAACTCCGAGACTTTATTTTTCTTTTTCACAGAGATGTTGTGATGGGAATAGA
The DNA here is from genome assembly GCF_030435755.1 of Ochotona princeps. Taxonomy (NCBI): domain Eukaryota; kingdom Metazoa; phylum Chordata; class Mammalia; order Lagomorpha; family Ochotonidae; genus Ochotona; species Ochotona princeps. The sequence continues at coordinate 42,787,531 of NC_080841.1, forward strand.
AACAATATTGTACTGTTTTGGAAAAATAAGATTTAGAACACGTAACAACATATTTCAGAAAAAAAAGAATGCCTCCTTGATTAAAATAAAAACTCCACCTCATCTTGATTGTAAACAGGCCAGTATTAAAGCTGTTGGCTAAATTCTGTCTCATGCTGGTGGATACTGAGTTGCGATACAGGCAGCTGCTTTGAGGGTGGCTATTCATTTGGTTTAGTGCTTCATCTCACACCTTCATTCTCAAATAGATTTTTTTTTCAGAGCATTTGAAAGTCCACAGCACAACTAAGCAGAAGTTATAGGTTTTTTATATGCCTCCTGACCTTACCCATTCAAACACCCCTGTCTATCTTCAATCTTTTGCACCAAGAGGGGCATTTGTTACCAACCATGGACCTATAAAGACACATCACTATCACTCAAACTACATGGCTTACATTAGGGTACACTCTTAATGTTGCACATTCTATGGTTTGAACAAAGGTAACATTACATGTGTTTACTACTATAGCAATGTTAAATCATACATATTTAAGAGATGGAGAGCCACAGACATAGCTCCCATCCATAGTTTGCTTCCTGGATGTCCACAATGGCCAGCTTTGCACCAACTGGGCCAGGGTTGGAGCCAGAATCCTGGACCATGATCCAGGTCTTCCATGTGTATAGCCAGTTCATCTTGATAATTCTTCAATGCCGTCTCCCAGAGTCTGCACCGACAAGAAGCTGGAGTCAAGACCTGGAGCCCAGAATCAAACCCAGGTACACAGGTGTCTTAACCTCCAGGCCAAATGCCAACTCCCTAGGACAATTTTAACCAAAGAGAAAACTCCATCTCTACTACCAGCTCTCACCCCTGAAGGTAGGGAGATGGCCATCTTGTCTGAAGCCCAAGCTAGGGCCTCTGCTGTAGGGCTGTATCTGTGCAGGGCTGGGAGGGTCTGCCATGGATCTGAGGGGAGGACTGGATGGCCTCAGGACTGTAGCTCCTGAGCTTCTGTGTGCCACTGGCATTTAGAAGGACAGGAATAAGTAGGACCCACCTCTTACCTTGATCAGCAATGTGGTGTCCATCACAATAAAATTAGGGACCCTCAAATCAGTCCCCTTTTATCTCACCAGGTCATTTCTATGAAATTTAAAGTCTTGTAGTTTCTTTCTCACTACATAGAACAACAGTGGTGATTTCATGGGATTAAATGTGTTCCCATGGGGTGGGCATTTAGCCTAAACACTTAAGTTGCCAGTGAAGATACCCATATCCTACATCTCAGTGCCTGGAAACCATATCTGGCTCCAGCCTCAGATTCCAGCTTCCTGCTAATTGTGACCCTGGAAAGCAGCCAGTGGTGGCTCAGGTAACTGGGTTCTTATCACCCACAGGAGAGGCCTGGTTTGAGTTCCCAGATTCCAGCTTTAGCCCAGCCCAGCCGAGAGGCATTTAGGGAGTGAACCAGAGGGTGGGAGGTCTCTCCCTCCCTCCCTCTCTCTCTCTCTCTGTTTTTCTCTCTCAACTTACCTCTCCTTCTCTCCCTCTCATTTCCCCTCCTTTCCCTCTCCCTCTCAAAAAAAAAAAATTCAGAAGAAAAATTCCTGTAACACCAAAAAAAATTTAGATTTATTGAACTTGTGCTATAATATGGCACCCAAAGGAGGCAAGATTTACAGGTTAAATATCTGTTTCTGGTGTCCATCATTTCTAGGTGTGTGAGGATCCATTTTTCACTGCTCCAGGTGACTTTAGCTTCTACTCAGAAATGGAGTAATTGCTCTTTTTCTGGATTCAGATCTGTGTTAGGCACCAGATGACACTCTATTTTTCCTCTGTCCGGCTGAAACCTCCTGTGCAAACCCTCACACCCATTCAGCAGTCCGCTCTGTCTCTAACAAGTAAACTAATAGACAGCATTCTGAGAGCCTTCTGTGTAAGGGTCTTTCCATGTCATTCCGTATCATTGTATCCTCATGACACTTCTCTGAAAAAAGTCCTGTTGCATCACTACTTTTAAAATGAGAAAACTAAGCTGCAGGGAGACTAAAGAAATGTTCAAGATCCTATGCATCCCAAGAGCTGGCTCTCTACTAGGAATGCAGGCCAGGTGCCTACTGGGGGTGCCAAGGAGTAAGTTAGCAGAAAGGAGCCCTGAGTCTGGTGCAAGCCTAAGGCTTCTTGGGCTTCCACAGGACTAGTCAAGCAGCACAGAATGATTTTGACTCATTCTGGCCAACAACTGATGATCTTACTTGTCACAGGATTTTACAACAAGGGCCATCTTTAACTTATCAGAGTGCTTGTGTATCTACTATAAGTAGTCACCACTTTCTGATGTGCCAAGGCAGGCGTTTATAGCAAAGAGAAGGAAAAATTAATATCAAACATGTCGGGTGTGCTAAAACAAACAACAACAACAAAGCAATATTTGGTACCCATCACAGCTTGGCAGATGAGAAGGCGGGGGGAGCAGTGAGACCAATATGCCCAAGGTTCCCTGTGGTAACTGTCCTGTTCCATAGTCCATGTCCACTAGTACTGTAGTCAGCATAGTCTCTCTCTCTTTGGAACCAGATGATAAATGCTAGTATTTTACTTATATGGTCTGTGTTGCAGTTACTTAGCTTTTCCATGCAGTCTAACATGAAGGCAGCTGTTGACAACACCTGAACAAACAGGTGTGGCTGAATATTGCTAAGGTGTCCTTACAAACCTCAATAATGGGCCAGATTTGTCACAAGTGTCATTGTTTGCCAATCCTTGCCCTGGTACACATGATTCTTTAAAGTCAGAAACCTTTAAAGCAAACTGTCTCAAGCTAGCAGTGTCCCATCTGCCTGCACTTCAACAGCTCCTGGATCCCTGCTGACACGACACATCACTCCCACATAACTCAGCTGACTGCAGTCACCTCTTCATTGACCTCCAGAGCCCTTCCTTCCCTCTTCCCAGAATCAGTGTGTGCCAGTGCAGAACTGTACTGAAGCCATCCCATAAGTGTCTGCCGTTGGGCAACAGCAGATCTCCTCTCTGAGCAGGTGTGCCAAGCTACACAGAACAGGACAGCCAGAGGGTCACCATTATTTACAGCAGTGCCTGTTAATGGCTCTTGGCATGTGAAACAGCGTCTGTGACTCTGCAGCTGAGTGTCTGCCAGGAAACTCAGGGGTAAGACTTCAGGGCTGTGATTGGCACACCCACCTGGAGCTGGGAGATTGAAATGGCACTTCTGGGACAAGAGGGATAATGGTGGCTCAGTGGTCTCAGGAACCTAGCCACAAAGAGGGGGAGCCACCTGTGGGGCTCCCTCCACGTTTCAGCTGACCCATTGGACAACTTCAGCCCTAGCCACTGTGGGAACTTGGGGGAGCCACTGGGGCTCATCATACTGCACCCTGTTACTGAGACAGGACCCACTGCCATTCTGGAAGCTTCATCCACCAAAGTCCCCAGTCCCCCCACAGGAGGCAGGCAAGATCCTGCTCCATGGAGGAGGCTCTGAGGACTTACCTTGCTGGTGGCGGATGGAGCTTAGGCTTGAACTTGAGCTTGGTCTAGCTGATTCCTAGAGCAAAGTCTCTATACACCACCTGCTGAGTGTGCTGTCAAGTGGCCAGCATAGAGATGAGAGTTCAGCTGCCAGAGCACACATTTTGGTCAGGTGTCCTTAAAGTGTTCCCTGGTGGTCAGACTACTTGCCGGCAGGGAGACCCTAGAGCCTGGGGTGCCCATTCTAGCCCAAGACAACCCTTCCCAGTGAACTGTGAGATCCATCCCAGGACCCATCCACAGAAACAAACTATCTCACTGTGATGTTCTTCTGCCCCTCAGCACAGCTGTGAGCATGTCCTGGCCCCCATGGACCCTAAGGCCTCAGAATACAGGGACCTAACACACAGGTACAGGATCCACAGCACCCACAGACCAAAATCTGCCTGAGGTCCTGAACTGAAAACAGTACTGGATCTCAAAACAGCAGCTGGAGAGACCAGGTGGCCTCACCCATCTGACTGGATTTGGGGAGTGTTTAGAGGACACACTGATAGTAAGTACTTACAGTTGCACTATAGCTGTTTACTTTCCTCCCAAGTCACTTTGATGTGTCCTTTCCATGGGGACAGTTGGTCTCTCGGGATATTGGCAAGCCGAACCAGTCTTGTTTTTGAGGCCAAGGATACAATCAAGAAATTTATTTGCAAACTCACAGTTCACTTAAAAGAAGTTTCCATATGCCCTATAATACTGCAAATAGGTTAAGGATCTGATAGCCACAAGACTGTGTTTCTCTTCTCTTCCTGCCACCCATTCTTTCCTAACCCAGGCTTTCTGGAACCTTGGGCCTTGAAGCAATAACAGCAGCTGAGAAACTTGTCAGAAAGGCACATTCCCAGGATTTACCCCAGATCTGCTGACTCCGAAGTCTGGGAGTAGAGCCTAGTGACCTGGGGTCACCAAGGAAGCTCTGAAGGGTACTAACACTCTAGCTGAAACCCCACAAGTCCTTGTGCCTGGAGTGCAGTCTTGGGATTTTTTTGAGGCTCCCCTGATGATTCTAACATGTAGCTGCTTTGGATGGTTTTGTGCACTAGCTGACATGCTATGCTGTGTGTGGAAATAGAAATCAATTGTTACACAGAGTGGAGGTGTCTGTGCAACCCCAGTTTTAATTTCTGCATCCAAAACAGGACCAAGCACTCAATTGAGTTACGGAAAGAACAGAGTAGTAAGAGTTAAGTAAGATTTAAGTTAAGTAAGAACAGAGTTGTGGTAAGTGAACCACAATAACTATACCACCCCACCACTGTGCTGGGACCTGGTGTCTTTCACTCAGGACAACAGGGTATCCCTGGAAGGGCGTGAAGGAAGGAGAAAGTCACCTTGTTACCTTGTCATTTGATGTTGCTTAGAATCATAGTCTAGGCTGACTTAGGAACTATAAGGGCACCTGTGTTTTTGCCCCCAGAGAACAGACAAGCTGAACCTGTTAAGCATGTGGGTATCTATCTGACAAGGGCAGCATCATGAGAACTCCTCCTCTCAGATACTCAGAGTAGCAGAATGCACAGCAGGAAGTCCACGTGGGTGTTAGCTGTAAAGCTGTGGTCTGTGGATTTAAACCCAGCTCCTTTAGCTGTAAAGCTGTGTGGAAATTAGCCTTCTCCATAATCCAAGAACACTAAAATAAAATCTTGGAAGCTTACTCACAAAGAAGAATTCTAAAATATTTGTGCAATGATAGCATTTTTAAGGTTTATTTATTAATTTTTTTTTGAAAGGCAGAGTTACACAGAGGGAGAGACATAGAGAGAAGGAGATCATCCACTGGTTCACCCCCAAAATGGCTGTAACAGGAGTCGGGAATGCCACCAGAATCTTCCATTTGGGTGACAGGGGTCCAAGCACTCCTAGGACACATTAGCAGGGAGCTGAATCATAAATAGAGCAGCCAAGACTCAGATGTGCTCATATGCAATGCCAGCATCACAGGCAACAGCTTAACTTGCTGCACTACAACACGAGCCCCTATTATAGCATTTTAGTAATAAAAGCACTAGTCCATAAGTGCCTTGTTAGAAAGACTGATTATTTTGTTTGCAAAATTCTGATGAGTGGATAGTGTTGTTGCATTCTTGCTTTGTTACTTTCCACACAAAGCAGTGAAGCACAGCTCCACACACCCAAGCTTGTTTCCCAGTACTGTCCTTAAGTTGGAATAGAGCCACTTATCATGAATTTTAATAATAACCACACTGCACATACATATCTGGCCATTTACAGCTGACACAGTAGTCTTAAAAGATGGGTCAGACCCTCTGCAACATTTTCCCACCCTCACTAGCCCATCTTTCTCACACACACAAGAATGGTGTAATTTGTTGCCATCAGTGGGCCTACACTAGCAGGTCATTACCCTCCAAGTTCATAGTTTACATCAGAGATTGCTCTTGGTGTTTTACATTCTGTGGATTTGGACATGAACATCATGCCATGTGTCCACTGCTACAGAATCATGCCAACCAAAAAGATTAGCTAAGAACTCGATGCAGTTCTTCAAAGGGGATGACAGAGACCCAACTGCTTAAGCCAACACTTGCTGCTTCCTAGGCTTGTGCATTAGTAAGAAGCTGGGATTAGAGCCAGAACCAGAACTCAAACCCAGACACTGCACTGTGAGATGTGGATTGTCCCAAGTCATGTCTTCACTGCTGCACCAAAAGCCCGCCACATCATCTCCTTTGAATGAATGTGGAAACTCATTCCCAGAGAGGTTTGGGATGGCTTGGGTGATATCAGCAGAACCTGTCTTCCAAGCACAGGCTCCACCTCCCTTTGCTGAGCCTCTACTTCCTACAGATTTCTCTTTGTTTTGTGACCCCATGCAATAAACTGCCTCAGCTGTGGTGATTTCAGATCTTGGTAAGATGCAACTCCAGTGATGGTTTCAAGTGAACAGAATTGTAGGGAATGTTCCAAATGGACAGAGGTCCATACTCTGGGTGTATATCTCAGAGAAAGTGGCAGATGGATTTCTGACAACATTTAAAAACTAACACAATCAGGAGAGACACTGTTTCATAATTAAAATCTGAAATCATGGGACAGCAGCCTTAATTCAAATGTTCCGAAATCCCTTCACTAATACCTGGCTTATCTGCACTGAGCTGAAGCATGCACAAGGGAAATAAGGCTTTGATGAGCCCAAGTGTGCAGCATTAACACTCTTGAATTTTTATCAGTTACGTTAAAAATAACTTTGCAATTCAGGTTCCATTAAAGAAGGAACAAAAGGAAAGAAAAGCATGGTAGAACGAAGCCTGGAAGCTGGCTGAGAGGGATGCACAGGTCTCCTTGTCGCCAGCAGTGTGGTTTAAGATGCCTCCTGAGATTGAAGCAGCACAATGTCTCTTCCCCGTTGCTCTCCTCTTCCTAAATCTGTGAGCTTGAACTGTCACTTTGACTCATTGCAGAAGGAGAATTTTAGCAAGTCACTGGTAGTGTACACATAGCTCTATAGTAGGATTGTGAGACTTAATTTTTAAGCCACTGTCACCTCTAGGAAGTACAGGTGAGTAATGAAAGCCTGAGAGTTAAGAACGGCAGCCTGAAACTCTAGTTCTGATTGTTTTTGGCTCCATAGGTGACCTCACATGGGCATTTCATCACTGAAATTCTCTGACTCCCTTCATTATAAGAGGATGCAGTTAGTTTTTTTTTTTTTTTACACTGAATCTTCTCAGAGATGCCCACATGATCTAAAGTTCAGTATAGCTCATAGAATTTCTCTAGGTCAAGGTTACAGTTCATTGAAACAAGGATGGAGGTATGGATGCTCTGGCCTTCAGATCTTCTTAAATACCTCCCTAACTAAGGAGGGCATCAGGAAAAAGAATAACATTACTTCTGCATTGTAAGCACATCTCACCAGGCTGCACGCACAGATACACACACTCTCAAACACACACATCTTTATTGCACTCCAGGCACCAGGTTAGAGCAACACATGAGCACTGTTGAGAAACATCAGTCACCATCTGGTTAGAGTCCTGGTCCTGGAGATTTCATTCACCTCTTCTCCTTAGTTGTGACGTTGACCGTTTTCTACTGCAAGCGTGGCTGAGAGCTGATTGGAACTCTGTAAAGCTCTCAGGATCCTTGAAGCAAGTATCCCAAAAATAAAAATCATTAACTTCCAGACAAAGAAAGAAGGGGAAGATAGTATATGATTATTCTTTTCTTTTCTTTTACACTTTTGCTTGATATTTTAATATGAAGAATTCAATGTTTACAAATTGCAAAGAATATTAGAATGAAGTTTAATGTATCTCAACCCAGCTTTCACACTTGACAGCTGCTAACCAATCTCATTTTACCCTCACCCTATCCATTTCTGGTCTAATTCTGTGTGTGTGTTGGGGGGGCAGTGTTTGGGTTTCTTTAATACATTTTAGTTATTTATTGATGAGGCAATGAGACAGAGAGAGAGCTCCCTGCCACTGGTTCACTCCCCAAATGCCTAAAAGAACAAGGAACTTAATCCAAGTCTCTCACATAGGTAGCAGTGATCCAGTTTGCGGAGTCATCACTTGCCGTCTCCCAGAATCTGCACTAACTGAGACAAGGAGGAGGATATGGAACCCAAGCGCTCCATCCAATGTGGCACACACGTATCTGAACCAATGGCGTAACCACCCCTAGTTTTTGTTGTTGTCGTTTTCTAAGATAATTCACATGCGGTTGTGTGCATTTTGGTCACAAAGTAATACTGTCAGGTTACCTATCCTTAATGAATTTCTTAAACCAATTAATATCAGAACCTACAAAATAGTGATGTTTCATCAGCTTCTGTTCATTTTACCCACTGGAAAGCTTTGGTAAAAGGAAAGTTCCTCCCAGCAGCCATGTAGTAGCTTTGAAGCACAGTTTATACAGGCTTGAGCAAAGAAATAAATGTATTATTTCTGTTTTTTGAGACAACATAAAAATTCAAAAATTCACTTCCTAATATCCTCTAAAGGTAACCAGTAAGCACTTTTTCAAGCATTTTTATCATTCATAGATGCAAACACTGTCGATGTGTTTGAATCCATTAATTACTGCCCTTAATGATATCTCAGTGGTCCCTTCAGCACCCAGAGCAAACTTCTTAAAATTGGATCATGTTTCATTTTGACCTGACTCTTTAATGGTTACTTGCTCCTCTTCTCCTTTCTGCTCTTCTCTTCTCTTCCCTCCCCTCTCCTTCTTTTCTGCCTCCCTTCCTCCGCCTCTTCCCTTACTCCTTTTGCACGGCATATTCTAAAATCCACTTGCACATTCACTACTCTGAACCCAAGATAATTAGCCATTGTTCCAAACAGTATTGAGAAACCTCAGGCACAGCCCCAGGAGTGCATTTTGCTTTCCTCAGCTCCAATGTGCGGTCATGCCTTGGTTTATTCACCGCCCCCTGTTGATGAACATTTGTGCCGCATATAACAAATACTTGATGCATATGTCTTGGTTAAGATTGCTGAACTTGGGCTTGGTGGCGTGGCCTAGTGGCTAAGGTCCTTGCCTTGATCCCATATGGCTGCTGGTTCTAATCCTGGCACCTCCACTTCCTCTCTATCTCTCCTCCTCTCAGTATATCTGACTTTGTAATAAAAATAAAATAAATCTTTAATAAAAAAAAAGATTGCTGAACTTGACTGCCATGGTGGGATTATTTGGAGCAAATATTAGATGTGTACATCATTTTCCTAAGCAATGTCAACTATCGTTTTATAAGATGTACGAGTGACTGAGTGCCCCTTTCCTTACAGTCTTGGTGATTATAGGACATAGTCAACCTTTTCAATTTTGGATAGCTTAACAGATAAAAAGATAGTGACAGTGCAGTGTTAATTCTCAGATTGAATTTAAACTAAGTGCCATTTGCATTTCTTTTTCTGTGAGTTGTCTGTTTATATCTTTGGACAATTTTCCATGAGATGACTCCAGTTTTTCCATGTTGAAAATCTTTCCTGTAGTAGGAATATTAACCTTTTGAGTTATAACTTACATATATTTCCTAATTTCTTTTGCTTTTATGTTGTAAAGTTTTTATCTAATAGTATTTGCCTGGTTAGTTCACAATTTCCAAGGGAACAGTTTTCTTAACAAAATGCATGCTTGTGGAAGATTTAAGGTCCCCAGGCTTAACATGATGTGAACTTTCAGTGCAAGTGTGTGCATTAATGCCAGCAAGATAGACACATCTACAGAAAATAGCATAGCTTTCTCAGCCTCGCTGACTGGGCCACCAACAGCTCCCTATCCCATGTTTTTCAGCTTTATTAAGGTAAATATTTGTGGTAAATAAAAATCATCTGTATTCAAGACGTACACTGTAAGGAGTTGACAAAGTACCCATTGTCACCTGTCTACTGCAGTCCAGATGATTGGCATTCCCATCACCTTGCTTAGTTGCCACAGTTCTATCTTGATGTCAGCAATGCCTCTATGCTGAGCGTAGAGCTAGTCAAACAAGGGTAAGCTGCACTGTGTGTACCTGTTGCGTCATCAGAGTAATTATCAGTCTATAAGTGTTTTCTTCTCCTACTAATAAAATGCCTAATGCCTATTTTGTCGGTGGCTTCTTCACTTTGTTAATTGTTTCCTTTGTTGTACAGAAGCTTTTTAGTTTGATGTAATCCCATTTGTTTATTTTGTCTTTGCCTGTGCTTTTGGTGTCTTTTCTAAGAAGTCTTTCCTTGTTCCTATATCTTGGAGAGTGCTTCCTACATTTTCTTTTAACAGATTGATTATTTCTGGGTGTAGATTTAGGTCCTTGATCCATTTAGAGCTGATTTTTACATAATGGAACAGATGCAGATCTTACTTCTTAATCCTGCAAGTTGCTATTCAGTTGTCCCAACAGCATTTGGTGAAGAGACCAGGCTTTTTCCCTGGATTGTTTTCAATTTTCTTTTCAAAAACTAGTTGCCTATATATGTGTGGGCTTCCTTCTGGTGTTTCTTTTCTGTTCCATTGTTCTTCTCTGTTTCTGTACCAATACCAGACTGTTTTGATGATCACTGCTCAGTAGTATGTCTTGAGGCCTGAAATTGTGATTCCTCCAGCTTGATTTTTATTCTTCAGGATGGCTTTGGCTATTCGTGGTCTCTTGTGTTTCCAGATAAACTTTTGTATTTTCTTTTGTATTTCTGAGAAGAATGTTGTTGGGATTTTGATAGGGATTGCATTGAATCTGTATATTACTTTTGCTAATATGGACATTTTGATGATGTTGCTCCTGCCAACCCAGGAACATAGTAAGTTTCTCAATTTTTCAATGTCTTCTATTTCATTTTTTAATGTTTTATAGTTCTCATCATAGAGGTCTTGCACATATTTAGTTAGCTTAATTCCTAGGTATTTAAGTTTCCTCTCCACTCTTATAGGATACTCTACTAACAACACATACTGGTGTGGGTGGATGTGGGTGGAAAGAAGCCCTGCTTCACTGCTGGTGGAAGTTTAGGCTAGTATAACCACTATGGAAGTCAGTATGGAGAGTGCTTAGAGAATTTCAAATAAACCTGTCATGTGACCCAGCTATCCTGTTCCTAGGGATATATCAAAACGAAATGAAAACTGCATACAAATGGGATCTGTAATCCCTATATTTACAGCAGCACAATGTAAAATAACAAACACATGGAGACAATCCAGATGCCCATCCAAAGAGGAGTGGTTAAAGAAACTGTGGTGCATCTACTCCATGAAGTATTACTCGGCCATTAAAAAGAATATCATATCATATTAAATCATATCATTTGCAACTAGATGTTTCCAACTAGATACCATTATGCTCAATGAAATAAGTCAGTCCCAATAACACAATTACCGTATGTTCTCTCTGGTATTAGGCAGCCTTCATGCAAATTGTAAGATCAGTAATGCTTTCCATACTGTTTGTGCTGCATCCCATGTGTTTTGATGTTTTTTTATTTCATTTTCATTTCTTCCAAATAGTTTCTTTACTCTTGCTGAATTTATCACGTTCTCATTCATTGCACAGTGGCATCATTTTATCCAAGAGGCTTTTGTGGTTTCTTTTTTTCACCCGTGCGTTGGTTATTCAGTGGAGCACATTTCAGCTCCATGATTCTGTAAATTTTTTTGTTTTAATTTCATACCTGTTGTTGACTTTGTTTTGTGGCTTTTTATTTAAGGGAATGTATAGTGATGGTGTAATATAGATATGAAGAAACAGATATGAAGAAACAATGCAATATGCATCCCTAATTCCAAATCAAAGATGGACTCCCAATGAAACTGTTGAACGTATCTAGACAATGGGATGCTAATAATATGGGGGAAATAAGTCAGGGGTGGGAATTTGGCAAGGGAGGAAATTCCAGACCCTATGGAATTGTACCATAAATTTCAAAATGATAAAAATGTAAGAAAAATAAACAAACCTTATAATGTCAGTACAAAATTCCATGTTGTTGGTCCATTCACAAGCTGTGAGAGTGCTTGTTCAAGCCTTCATCCATGCAGTCATTCACTTGTTTGCTTAATGATATTCCTTTGTTGAAAAAACACCAAGTTCTGGGCATAGGCATAGTAGTTGAAAAGCTACTCTTGTTACTTAGCTGTTAGCCTATGTTTGTTGATATATTAAGACATATATCAGATAAAACAGAAAGGGATATTCAGCTCAATTTGATATTGGCTAATTTATAGGTTATGTATTAGATGTTATGAAAATGTGTAGTTGTTTTAAGGATATTCTTTGCTCATTCATCCTCTGTCATCACAGACATTTTTTTTTAAGGACCCCATGTGCACATGTTGCTATGTCATTTATCATCAGCAGTGGGATCATTCCTCGCAGCTATAATTTAAATTTCAGATTTTTCCACTTTCTGTGGAAACTAAGAAACAATTCAATCATTTAGGAAAAATAGTATTCCTCTGATGTCTTACATGTTCAATCTATTGTGCATGATTTATAAAGTCTACAGGACAGAGGAATTCTGAAATAATACATGTTCTGAGCATCCATGGACTCTGAAACTTACAGTTTTAATTTTAGCACTGATGAAGAAAAAAATGAAAATCATTACCAAATGGGAAGAATTTTATTTTTTCTTTTCTTAAAAAAAAAAGATGTATTGATTTTAATTGGAAAGGAGGCTTTATAGAGAGAAAGAGAGACGAGAAAAAGATCTTCTGTCTGCTGGTTCATTCCCCAAGTTACTGCAACAGCTGAAGCTGAACTAATCTGAAGCCAAGAACCAGGAGTTTCATCCAGGTCTCCCATGCAGGTGCAGGGCCCCAAGGCTTTGGGCCCATCCTCGACTGCATTTCCAGACCACAAGGAGGGAACCGGAGCAGCCGGTATTAGAACCGGTGCCCATATGGCATCCTAGCATGTTCAAGGCAAGGATTTGGCCACTGAGCCATTTGCCAAGCCCAGGAATTTTAATCTTTCAAATCCATAAGACCTAACATTGTTGTCCCTCTCTTTTGTTTCTTTTTTGTTTGCTGGCATCATCACATAATGCCTGTTGCATGTTATTTTGCACGCAAGGGAAAGCACTGATGCTGCCAGCACCTGTAGCCCAGGGTCTGTCACCTGCTGCCTCCTGTCGTGTACCTTAGCAGGAAGATGGAACCGCAAGACCAGGATTCAAATCTCAGTACTCCTGGGTGGCATGCAAGCATCCCAAGCAGTGGCTTAACCCCTGTGCCAAACACCCACCCTCAAAATTATTGCTGAATTAGCTCGTGCTTCTCTCAGACCTATGATAGTGTCTTTTTCAAGGTAAAGTTCTTGGCTAAAATTTGCTCCTTCACCAACAGACACTTCATGCCTTCTGTCCTGGAGGCCAAGCTCCTTCCCTGGGGCCACCCTGAAAAGCTGTCTCTACAGTTAGCATTGTGGCAAGGGCTCTGAAGGAGCTATTCCAGGAATCCTCCTGAGTGCTCCTGAGGTGTTGATTCTGAAGCTCTCCAGTACAGTAGTGCCTGCATTCCTGCATGATCTAACTTCTGGATGACAGTGAGTGTAGTATGTTTACTCTTTGACTACTGTGTCAGGAAGACATTGCCCTGCTTTCTAAAATTCCACAACTGATTCTCCTACCCTGCTTCTTGCTTTCAGGCAGTCCTCAGCATCCTGCTGGTTTTGCTGTCTGGGAAGAGAGGCTGTCTTTTAACAAAGCCTTCTATGTTACACCCTTCCTACCATAGGCTGGATGCTATGCAGTTTGAGAGCAGAATTTTTTAGGAAATCCTCACTGACAAAGAGATGAAAAGAGGCAGCAGGCAATGTGCAATCTGCTGCAACCAATGCTGCCAGCCAGTGGTCTTACCTGAAGGTGCCTGGTATGTGATTTGTCCAGCAGGATGCAGCTTGACGAAGCAGTCACATTGCGTTTGTATTCCTGAGTTGCTTCCAAGCGTCCCTCAGGCACACAATAGGCTCCCCTCTGCTGAGTCATCACTTGATAATGTTAGCCAAATGCTCCTGGTTGCAGCTGTCAAAACAAAAATGGGCTTTTAGAACTGACCAGTGTTCATTTAAAGACATGACCAGCAAACAGATTCAATGGAGAGACCAATGCCAAGCCTCAGTGGAGACTTAGCCCATCTCAAGCCAAGGCTTAGTCCCTCTGCTCTGAGACAAGCTGAGGGCCCTCTCCCAACCTTGCTCTCTTCTCCCACTCCTGAGTTCTCTTCCCAGGCCAACTTGGAACTCTAGGGGAGGGAGACATGACCCTGACAAACAGGTGTCAAGTGGCACACATATGGAGAGCAGACATGCCATAGGAACCCAAATACTTGGATACACACTGGGCTGCTCAAGGGTCTGCTGCTTCAATAGTTAATACAGATGACTGGTGATAGCAGGGCTCCCTGTGTTTATGCTAGGTACACTAGCTTATTAGCTCACTACGATCTCATGGCAATCTTGAAAGCCAGATATTATTGTTACAGTGGTGGAAAATACACTGGCTTGAATCCCAGTGGTGGGTCTAGATCTGCAGAACCAATTGACTTTTTTTCTCTTTGACTCTGATGTGCCCTCACTTTTTCTTTCCAGCACAGCTTCAAATCCCACTTCTCTCTCATTCTCCCTTGCTGGAGTCATGCTTGCTAATTTTTCCTGCCCTGCTTTGTGTTACCAGACCTTATGGGCCCAAAGGAATTGGCCTAACTCAGGTGGCAATATCAGGAAAGGAAAATCCAAGGTGAACTCCATTCACTGTGATTGATTTCAATCAATGCCTCTCTGGGGGCTACAGAGAATCCCCAGTTATGTGAAAGAAGTAGGGGTGTCAGTTATCACACTCTGCTTGGTAAGTCAGACACCAGACCCAAATACATCCAGCCTCCTAGATAAACAAAAATCTAACAGGGCTAATCCCATGCACATGCAGAGTTGTTGAGAAGTGACTCAACCAGAGAGGAAGAGAGGGCTGCAAGTACAAGAAGGAAGAGAAAGCAGTTCTGAAACACACAAAGGGTTGGCCAGCCCCATGCAGGGCCTAGCTGCAGACAAGAATACCATCACGAGAGAATCTGCAGACTCTGGGTAACAGAAGAAAGTGGCTCCATTATTATATCTAGCATGTCTCAGCTTTAAACTGTTATAACTCAGGTGGTTTTTAGTCTGTTTTCCTGTTTCCTACCATGTTGTTCTTCATGGTACCCAGTTCTGCTGTGGACCAGTTAGGATGATACAGACAGCCAGTCCTGTGTTGGGAGCCACTCTTGGCCACCATGTTTTCAGCATCCTCCTCACCAGCACTTCTGCAGCATACTCAACACATCTTTCTTAGCAGAGGATCATCAACACTGCCTTTTATGACTGCACACCAGTTTAGAGAAGAAAATGGCACCCTGGGAATAAGCTTACAAATGGAAAGGATCTCAGGACACATGCTGACAGCATCCCACACCCCCCACTCTGCAGGCGAGACCAAGATGGTCTTTGTCTAGAAATCTGCCCAGCACCTCCCAGACACAGAGCCATCCCAAAATTTACATTGGAGTGTCTTCATCTCTTGCCTTGTTTCCATTAAGTTCACAAGGCACAATTTCTTGGTTTTAGTTTTGCTTTTTAAAAATGATTTACTTACTTGAATGACAGAGATGGAGATCTTCTGTCTACTGGTTTACTCTCCAAATGATCACAGCATCCAGGGACTGGCGAGGCCAAATCCAGAAGCCAGAAACATCATCTGAGTCTGCCATGTAGGTGACAGAAACTCACGTACGTGGGCTATCAACCATTACTTCACAAGTGGATTAGTAGGGAGCTGGATCAGGCTCTCTGATATGGAATTCTGGCACCCATTGTGGCAGACCATAATGCCTTCCCCCAAATTTGACTTCATTCAGCCTAATTTCCTCCCTTCTGGCTTCCAAAAATGACTCAGTAAAGGGTTAGAAAGAATTACTCTTTTTTTTTTAAACTATGCTTATGAGCATGGCTGTGTGGAATACAGCTCTGCCTACCTTTTCACATATGACCTGTTTGCTCCATTCTTGTTACACCAACATCCTTTAGTTTGTGTTCCCTCTGACTGCCACTCTCTTCTCCCAGCTCTTTAAAAGGTTGTTATCTTTTCTCCAGCTTTCAGGTCAGTTTTCCCATCCTCAGAGAGACCTGCCAACCTGAAATGCCATTAGAGCAGCCCCTACTCTTGCAGACAGAACATAGTGCCCCACTCTCTCCTTTTGCTTCTCTCTCACTCACAGGTAAGCTTCATGAGGGCTAATGCTGGAAATGCTTCTACGGTTGTGTGCTATCAGAGATAAACAGCCAGGGGAGCAGGTCTTTAGCCTAGCATGTAAGACACCTACATCCCACATCCAAGTATTTTGGCTTGATGCCCATACCTGGTTCATGATTCCAGCTTCCTGCTAATACAGACCCTGGGAAGCAGCAGGTAATAGTTCAATTGACTGAGCTCCTGTCACCCATATGAGAGATCAAGATTGTAATCCTGGACTCTCTCTGACTCGCTCATTCTCTTTCTTTTTTCCTCTCAACTGAAAAAATAGTGTGGAAAAAAATAGTTCTAAAGATCAACACGGCCAGACACTAGTTAAGGTGATTAAAAACAGGTTTTACTCAAGAACTACTAACAGTGGGAGAAAGGATGGAACCTCATTCCAATTTGTGCAAAGGTCAGCAGACATGAAAAAAATGAGGAAGCAAGAAGGTAGAATGGGCTGGGGGAGGGTGACAGGGGTAGAATCTTCAACAGAGTTAGGCAAATGAAAAATTACAGGAAGTGGGAAGGAGGAGTTGGTTCACATGAAACCCATCTCAGTTTACTCTCAGGTGCTTATCAAAGTTAGCCCTCCAGCTCCTCCCCCACAGAGACCAGGAGGCATGTCCTATCTTCAGATGATGCTGGGGGTGGGGAAAAAAATAAAATCTTTAGACAGATCTGAGTTTTCTCAGGTAGAGAACTAGGATCATCCTCAGGATGTGGCCTTGAGCTGCTAGAAACTATGCTAGTTTCTGTGTAAGTCTCTTTTTTTGTGAACTTGTCCATTTATTCATTTTTAGCATCTTTTTGAAAAATTATTGTTGTCATCTTATGATACAGTTCCATAGGCTCTATGATTTCCCCTACCCCTTCCCCAAAATTGCTCCCCCATTGAGTTCTCCCATAACATAGGTGAGGGGAAGACCTGGCAGAGGTTTCTCACAGCTGAGTGTCAATAATGATTAGGGTGTGTAGAACTTATCAGATGAATACTATTTGATTTTCTTATGAATGGAAAATGTGCCCTTCTGTCATTTGTTTTGCTCTTTGGTTGTCAACACAACAGGTGTATTTTTGCTGCAAACACATTCTCATTGCAGACAGGTGCTTGTGCTTTTGACCTTTCTTCCCCCTCAAACTGGTGATTCAAGGTCAGTGAAGGCTAAGCATTTCTGCCATGTCCTGCCATCCAAGGATGGCAGCCTTTTATAGACAAGTAGGCAGATGGCTGAGGGCTGCTGAGTTGCTCCCTGCATCCTGGGGTTCTTGTGGGTGAGAGAACTGCCTCTCAGTTTCCCCAGAATCGTCCTCACACCAGGGCATGGTCATCCAGTAGCAGTGGTCCTGCAGTTTCTCATTCATTTATTTCTTAGTTGATTCAATAAATGATTTTTGAGGACCAAGTGTTATGCTGGAGGATGGTAATGACTTTCTCCTTGACCAAACCCTAGCCAGCTTCCTCAGAGACCTCTTCTCCAGTAGGTCTTATCTCTGGTCTATAAAGACATAATCATTATTGACACTCAGCTGTGAGAAACCTCTGCCAGGTCTTCCCCTCACCTGTGTTATGCTGTGAATACAAGCACAGAGGGTGTCCAGTGTCTTACACTCTGTGGACATCTGAGAGTTGGTGAGCCTGAGTAATTTCAGAGAGGAAAGAAAAGAAACATCCAGAATAGCAGCTAATAAATGTTTCAACATCCTGATTAACACTTTTGCTCAAGGTGGAAATTATTTCCTGTGAAGTCTTTTAAGTTATTTGCATGTTGATTACTTGGACTAGGTTTTTTTCTTATAGAAGATGAAGCAATTCCCATGCAACTTTGATGGATGGAAGAACAAAACGGGAATGACAGTTGCATGAAGCAGGAAAGAACTGTGTTCTAGCATCGAAATTACAGTGGGCTCAGTCCTTTAGGAATGAGACAGAAACCTTGCATCCCCTTCCAGCGCAAATATTCTTGAAGAAGCTATTACAAGAAACCCCAGTAGTCAAGCTTTTCATTGAAAAGTCATGGCAGAGGAACAAAGAAAAAAACTGGATGGCTTATTGAAGAAATATGTCCAAATGCTGAAAGTTGGCTAAGCAAATAGAGAAAGCTAAATAGAAATGAGCTCAGGGACTCTACAGACTCATAGACCAGTGAAGGAAAGAAATGCAATTGAACAACTTCAGTAACTCAGAGTCAAAAGGGTAGAGGGAGCATTCCTAAGATGCTGGGCTGAGGGGAATTGATCCATGATCAAATCACTTGAGAACCAATGGGTCAGATCCATCTCATTGGGCTTTTGGTTTGTATCTCAGGTTTTGCGCATCTTGTCTGAGATTCTCATAAGCTAGTGTTCACTGTAGGTTTTTAAGTGTAGAAAGCAACACTTCCAATGTCTCAAAGGCTATATTCCTGGGAACTAGTGCTCCAAAGAACACACTTTGGGAATTGCACGTGTCTGCCCAAGTCTTACAGCAGCAAGATCTGCACTCGGTGTTGACAGGTGCAAGAAGGTTCTGTTTTAGAGAGTCATACATCTCCCCAGAGGATTACTCTGAGTCCTTAAAGGTTAAAGTGAGGAGTCTACCACCCAAAGGAAAGGTGGGGGATGTAGGCATGCATCTGAGAAGTCATGTAGGTATTTATGGAAGACGTGGATAATGAGAAGTGGATGTGGAGAAGGGTAGGTGAGAACAACAGGGAAAGTTAATGTGCCCAGCTCAGGAGATTGTCCTTTAGGATTGTGACACTTTTTAAAAAGATGCTCAGGCTCCATGCTCCCTCCAAACCATGCATTGCCCTCAAGATAATTTGCTTGGTTTCAGGTGGTGCCTCAGTCTCTGTGTTTTCAGATGATTGCGTGAGGAATCAAAGACCAAACTCCTGTGCAGATGATGAGCCTTTCAGGGCCTAACTGAACAAGTTATAAGTATCCTTCTGCTCTTCTTAACCTAACTCCTGTCGTCAGCCAACATTTGAGCTGTCCCCTGCATGCCTTGCAATGTGCAAACACTAAAGATGGACTATTGCACTCTATTCTGTCCCCCCTGAAGAAGGTTTGGAGCAGCAGGACCTCAGGTTTGACAAATCTATGCAGGGGATGCTGACAAGTGCTCTAGAAATGACTCATGGCTCACAGAGCTTGTGAAACAACCACCTGACCTGGGTTTGAGATTCAGAGGAAAATTCTAGAAGAAATGGGCTGAGAGCCAATTTAAAAAAAAAAAGTGAAAGCCAACAAAAAGAAAAGGACATTCCAGGTAAAGCTCAAGGTCCTTAAAAAAGATGATCCTGGATTTCAGAAAGGAGCTAGGAAGGTAATGGGCAGGGACTGGTCACTCTGCCTTGAAGGCTTTTGTCTTAGAAGGGTTCCTTTCTTGGCAGAGGATAGGTGAAAAAAACAGCACTCTATGTTAAAGGACCAAATAGGAAACTCTTTTTTATATTATTTTTTATTGATTACATTGCATTATGTGACACTGTCTCATAGGCTCTGGGATTCCCCCAACCCCTCCTCATACCCTTCTCCCATGGTGGATTCCTGCACCTTGTTGCAGTATGACAGTTCAAATCCAGTCATGATTCTTTCATTGCAAGCATAGAGTCCAGCATCTTATTGTCCAGATAAATTCAACAGTTTCTTGGGGAGACCATCTCTGGTCTGAAAGCAGAGCTGGCAGAATATCATCCCGATCAATTAAAAGCCACAACATAACATCAACATCAGTTTACAACGTTATGGAATTAACTGACATGGTATTGAGTTACAAATATGTTTAAAAATGCAAGTTCTTAACCAATCCTGTGATACTTCATTGACATTTCAATTTTAATTTATACATAGAACCGGCTGCTATACACCTTAAAATGGCTATAGGGTACTATTCAGCTGTCTTGTGACTGTTTTCATTTTAGCATTCAGCAGTTTATAGTGTTAAAGCTAAATTTTGCTGAACTTGGCAGATTTTGGGGTAGTCTAAACTGGCTTATAACTCTAACAAGGCATATGTCAACAGTTGATGTGCAGAACAGTTTTAGGAGGGGTGTGCAGAGAAATCTTCAATACCCTAGTGAGGAGTAACTAATCTTTGTGTCCCACCTAGTAAGGTATAAGTGAATCCATGCTGACTGTTTCCTGTCTGGTTCCAAGCTTTCCTTGTTGTTCTCTATCTATTCCAATTTGTGTGTGTGTGTGTGTGTGTGTGTGTGTGTGTGTGTGTGTGTGTGTGTGTGTGTGTTTGGGATGGGATCCGGAGTGATCCTGATGGTCATTGCAAGATAGGGTGAGGATCCAAAGTTGGAACTAAGTGAGGACCAGAGAAAGCTCCTCTCCCTAGTCCTGAAGGAAGCTTCCTGTTCTGTTTCTGCGGACCGCTCAGGGTTCCTGGCTGTTGTTCCAATGACCTTGGATCCTGCAAGGAAGGGTTTGGGTTTCTTCATTCCCATGTGGTAGATCCAAATGGGGGTGGATGACCTCAGAGTTCTTGGCCTCCGAAGGCATTCCAGTTCCCCATGGTCTCCTTGGCAGTTGGGATGTAGTCCTTGGTGCCCATACTGATAGTCCTTGGTGAGGATCCGGGAGTCCCCAGGGTTGGGATACAAGCCTCCTCCTGTCCACCTGCTCCACCCTGGAAAGGACCAAATAGGAAACCTCAACTATGGTCCAGATCAGAATTGATTAGTAAAATGAATTAGTGGAAAGACAGAATAATGACAAGACAGTTGTATGAGAGTATTAACAGAACTTAATGAAGAGCTACATTAGGAAGGAAAACATCTAAGTCCTACTAGATTGGATTTCCTTCTCAATGTTAAAGAACCGAGTTTCACCACCTGCTCTGTGCATCTAGTAGGCCCAGGGTGATTACTGCCTTATGGATAACCAAGGATGTTTGGATATCAGCACCTGAGGCCCACAATAAGCAGTTAAGGTTAAAGGAATAGATCTCAGTCAATTCAGCAAATGCTATTGAGTCCTAACTGATGTGTTCCGGAATTTAAGTGTCTTTTAAATACGTGGTACTGTGATGGAGCCATCTTGCTAGCAACAGCTTGCAAGAGTCAGTTTTGTACATCTCTACCCAACTACTGCTCAGTGAACTCAACTATGAAATCAACTAGGATATCAATATTTACTCTCCTGAAAGTAGAAAATACTACAGTCAGGGCTTTTATTTTCCAAGAATTGGTTTATTGTTCCTTGAGCTATGTAGTAATTTCTTTGGATTGTGCTGTGTTTAGCTTTCAATGATTTTGCAAAGACATTAAGATTCACTTTCAGATGACTCTTGTATGCTTAGATAAACTGGCTTTGATAAACCAGCTGTCTTGGGAACCTCCTGCTTAGTGATAAAGTAGAGACTGATAAAAGGTTTGAGTCCCACTGGGGATAATGTCTGGCTCCTAGTATCTTTTTGAGCAGCAGACACACTGATTTCCTAAAAAGAATAGATAATTGCGTTGTAGAAAGTTCACAGACTACAGGAAAAGGGAGAATGGGTCCCTATTTTGGCACCTGAGTAAAATATACATAGAAAAGGGAAAATGAAGTCTTTGGTAAATGCCAACAGAAAATTTTGATTGGAAATACAATAGCCCTTGGCATTCACAGACTTAAGCATTGTAATTTGGTTGTTTGTAAGCATCCTTGCCATCCAGTGATGCAAATAGATGGTTTGTATTGTACTGAGAGCAGAGTTGGAGAAACATCTAACATCCAGCTACCTCTTTTGAGGGAAGTGAGCAGATGGCCCCAGAGTAGCATTCTGATTAACACGGATCTCTCTTAATCCTCACCACCATTGTGCAAGCAAGGTAGAACATGCCCATTTCCCAGAGACAGGAACTAAAATATTTAGATACTCATTATAGCCACCCATGGTCATAAAATGAGATCTGAGGAAGGTGTGTGAGAATTCAGCGGTCTATAGCATACACCATAGTGAATAAGTATATTGAGCTTCTGATCTGGGAGACTTTAAAAAACTAATCAAGGCCACGCTTCAGATTGACCCATAGTATGGTGGTGGTCAGCAGAACTAAATTCTTGCCAGTTCACGCTAGAGCCAAGACAGGGAGCAGACTGGGCAAGGCTAGGTTGTAACACCAACCAGCATAAGCTTGAATAGGAGGCAGGTTGGATCAAATCAGACTGAAACACCCTCTGGCTGATGCTGAGGTGAAATGAGCTATGCCAATCTGAGGGAGAGTTCTGGGTCTGGGAGCCCCGGGGAAAGAAAAGCTGGTGGGGTCCTGGCCACCTGGCCTGGGTCCTTAGGCCCACATCCCAAATGTGTGCTGGATTCATGAGCCCCGTGGGCGGGATGTCCACCAGGGCCCCACATGGGATCTGGGTTGCCAAGCCTGGGTCCTTGGGCCTGTGCAGTGGGTGTCAGATCCATGAGCTCCAGGCCCCAGGAGGTTGGGGAGTCCGGTGGGTCCTGGATTGTCTGGCCTGGAACCTTCGCTCTGCCTGTACAGTGGATGCTGGGCTCATGAGCCCCAGGGGCAGGATGTCCAACAGGACCCGGGTCATCTGGCCTGGGTCCTTGAGCCCGCCTGTGCGGTGAGATATGATCTGTGAACCCCAGGAATGGGGTGGGAGGGGGCTGGCAGAACCTGGGTCACCTGGCCCAGGTCCTAGGACCACTCTTTTTTTTTTCTTTTTTTTTATTAATTATTTTGCATTATGTGACAGTTTCATAGGCTCTGGGATTCTCCCCCACCCCTCCCCATGCCCCTCCCCCACGGTGGACCCACCCACCCCGTTGCAGCATTATAGTTCAAATTCAATCAAGATTCTTCCCTTGCAAACAGATGCCAAGCACATAGTCCAGCTGCTCATTGTCCAGATGGAAGGTACAGCTTCTTGGGGAGACTATTTAGCTGCAATCAACCCCTAGTGGTTTTAATATTTCTCTAGTTATGAATCACTGCCAGTCTCGCCACTCCCAGTTCGATGAGGTCGTTGCAGAGTTCACTGGATGACACTGTCCATCATAGAGTCTTCATTCGCCCGGTTTTCGCTGCCAACATATATCTGAGATGGTTGATTGACCCGTTCTGTCCTCTGTCTTTTCTTGGCTAGGGTTCTGAGTCCAGCTGGTCATCGCCACAATCAGCTTGTAGGTGCAATTCCTGGGCTGGTTTGTTTTCGGACTGGAGTTGCTCTGGAACCAGTGGGTGTTGCAGACTAGGTTGGTTCTGCCTAGCACGTACTCGGCACTTGCGTCAACCAGTGGGGGCTGCAGCCTAGTCGGGGAGACCCACAATAACCCCCACTAGGCCCGCCCCCTATCCTGGTTTGCCTGTGTGTGTAGCAGGCTAGTCCAGTCTGTCCCACATCCCATTTAGCTCTTGTATCTGTCCCTGGGTTTTAAAGCTTAGTTCTAACTAACCAGCTTGGCCATCCAGCCCCCACAGATGTTGTTGAATTCCTCTCTGTCTAGCCACCCCAGCCCCTTTGCAAGTTATCATGTCCTCCCGCAGGAGCAGTGACCCAGGAGGGGGGAACCCATTGTTTCCCTCCTGGGTCATTCACTGTCCCGGTTTATGCACTTTTCGGGTGGTTCCGCGATTTGACTTAACAGAATTAGTCCCCAGAGCCAGATTCTGCCAGCTGGTGTAGCGGCTAAGTCCTTACACCCCTCATCCATTCTAATTTATGCTTGCCCCAGTAGGGGTTAATTTGCTCAGTCTGGCTTTTCCCTGGTCTAGTTCCCATGCGGCACACAGGTGTTGTAGCCCTGCTTAGTGTGGTCTGTCCCCAAACCAGCCCATGCTCTTCAGTGGGAGTAGCTGTCCGGTGAGGGGACCAGCCCCTAGATTCCCATGCCGGCTCTGCCCCCCCGGTTCTCACGTGTACTGGTTGGGCGCTGCAGTCAAATCTAGTACCGGTAACCTCTCCCTGACATTCCACATTATACGCTGGTTTTGTCGCAACCAAACCCGGCTCAACCCACACTCTGTTCTGGTGTTTGGATTTGCCAGTGGACAACATGCACTGATTCAGCCTGGTCTGCCCCCGTCCCGTGCCAAATGTATGCCCGTGGGAAATTTTCCATGACCTATTCTGGGCTGTTTCCTATTGTGCTTCTTGCACTAACCTTGAGGTTCTGTATCTTGCCAGAGGAGTTGCCCAGGCACCTCCCTCTGAGCCTCTCCCTTTGCCAAGTTATGCGCATACCAGGGGGTTTTTGAGCCAGCTCTTCTCAGTTCACCTCCTGTCCAAGCAGGAACAGTGGCTTAACCTGGCTGGCTTTCACCCCATTCAGGTTCTTGTTATAGGATGTTTCAGCCCAGCTGTGGCTCGTCTATACCCACGTACAGTTCACAAGTGGCTCAGTGGGGGGTCGAGACCTAGCCTAGCCAGTCTCATGTTTACCCTTGTTATCCAGGACACCAGACGGTGTTGGGGTCCGGCACAGTCCGGTGCATCCAATCCCAGCCCAAACTAGTGCCTTGGGAGACTACAACTATTTCTAGGTTAGGACCCAGCCCCCATTCCCACACACGTTCCCCTTGGAGGGAGCCTCAACCCAGTCAGGCTATCCCCTTGGCTCCCAGACTGGGCCTGTTACTAGCCGTAGATCATATGCCTGCCAGTGGTTGCTCTGACTCAGCTTGTTGCAGTCCCTCATTTGTCCTAGCCTCAGCCTTAGACATTGTGGCTTCGCATCCTTGATTCAAGCAGAGTAGCAGGTGTAATGGCCCAACTTGGCTTGACCTGTGTTCTATTCACCATCCAACGAGGGCGGTGGGTGTATTGTCCTAGAGATTCAAGCCTCTGTTCCTGGACACTGTGAGGAATCCTGTCTCCCCTATACCAAAGTTGGGCCTATTGATGCGTGTCCCCAAATAGCTTTCCATATCGTAAAAATCTCTGAGCTCACCGCCGGGTGGCCAGCAGGCAGAGCCTGACACCACTTGGTGCACTGGCCTCCCAGAACAGAGGACTCGCCCTCAGCCTCCCTGCTGCAGGTTTGGCAAATGGAACTCACCCGAGTTGCCCACTCCCAACGAACGGGAGCAGGGCGGAGCTCGGATTTTAGTCCAGCTCTGAGGCAGCCCCCATGGCTGCTAACCTGGGGGCTCCGTTGCCCCCCCTGGGTCTGGAGGGGACCGCAAATGCGGGGTTTGGCGCCATTCTGCGGCCGAGTTTCATGGAATAGAGGCACCCCCGGCAACCCGCCACTTTGCCGAAGTTTCAATCTGCCTCCACCCTAAGAATGAAACTCACCCGAGTTGCCCGCTCCCAACGAACGGGAGCAGGGCAGAGCTCGGACTTTAGTCCTAGGACCACTCTTGTGTGGTGTGTGTCAGGTCTGTGAACCACAGTGGGATGGGGAATGATTTCAGCTGGACCTGGGTTGACTGGTCCTTGTGCCTGCTAACACAGTGGGTGCTGGATTCGTGAGCCCCAGGGTTGGGGGCTAGGATGGGGTCTGGATCACCTGACCTGGGTCCTAGGGCTTGCCTGTGTAGCAGGGGCTGGGTCCATCAGCCCCAGCGGTGGGGAGTCCAGTGGGGCTCAGATTGCCTGGCCGGGTTCTTGGGGCCCACCTGTATGGTGGAGGCCAAGTTTGTGAGCCCCAGGGTTGGGGGCCCAGTGGGGTCCAGTTAGGCACGGGTTGCCTGGCCTGGTTCCATGGGTCACCTATGAGACCTAGTCCTCCACAGTGTAAAGAATGAAGTGCTGGACAATAGATTATGGTGCATATAGAGGATATGGCAGCCCATTGGGGCCTGCAGAAGACATCTGGTACCATAACAGAGAATGGAGAGCAAAACATATGGATAAGTACTCCAACCAAAGGATTACAGCAAATATCTGGGTGAGCGGAGACTCTAAGGTTGACTATGTCAGCCAATGGACATTGAGAGGGATTCCTCATCCACAGATTGGTGAGACTGACAGCATTTCAGAACTATCACATCTACCTGGCAGAACACTTTGTGCATGTGCCATATTGTGACCCTGGGTTGATATTGGGTGGCCATTCCCCATCCTGAGGCAGTGGGATGGTTGGGAGGCTGAGTATGGCTTCTGCCCTTTCCTCCCCCCGAGAAATGGGATGAAGAAATAAAGTTTGGAAACAATGATCACACCCACTTTTCCCTAGCCCAAGATCCTTCCCACTCTGATCAACTATGTAAACTTCACCTGATCATCATCATCATCATCATCATCATAATAATAATAATAAATCTAATCATGGGCTCAGCATGACAGCCTACTGGCTAAATCCTCACCTTGTATGCTCTATGATCCCACAGGGGCACCAGTTCATATCCCAGCTGCTCCACTTCTCATCCAGCTCCTTGCCTGCAGCCTGGAATAGCCCAAAGTCTTGCGACCCTGCACCCATGTGGGAGACCCAGAAGATGGACAAAAGATCTTACTCTGTCTCTTCTCTCTGTAGATCTGCCTTTCCAATAAAAATAAACAGATCTTTAAATTTTTTTTATTTAAAAAAAATCACTTTATACTTTTTATAACATTTTAGTACATATTTACTTGTTAAAAACTGATTTAAAAAGAATAAGAGAAATAATTCTTAGATTTTCTTGCAATGCTACCAATATTAATAATCATTTTGTGATAAACTTCACTCTTTAACACATAAATATCGGTGGATATTCTTCTGTGGGACCATATTTCAGAGTAAAGTTTTATCTTGAGTTTTAAGAAGCACGTGAGCTGTTCTTAGTAAACGGTTTATTGAGATAAACTACTCAATTCACATATTCATGTTGCAATTCAGTGTGTCTTTATTCGTCTTTTAAAGATGTATTTATTATTCTGGAAGGTAGAAAGAAGGACAAAGATAAACCTTATCCCTTGGTTCATTTCTCAACTGCCTAGAATAGTCATGACTGGGCCAGGCAAAAGTCAAGGACTCTGGGTCTCCCATGTGGGTAACAGGGACTGTAAGTACTTGGACCATCTTCAGTTGCCTTCCCAGATGGATTAATAAGGAGTTAGATTAGAAACAAACTAGCCAGGATTTGAACCTGTGCTGTGATATGGAATGCCAGCATTGAAAGTGGTAGCTTACCTGGTGTGCCAATAATGCTGGTCCTCAGTTACACAGCTATCAGATTCACTTTTTAAATATTTTAATACCACAAAAAAAATAAACTCCTATCTGCTAGCACTCACCCATCAGTTCTCCCTTTCCCAAATGCCCTGGCAACAGTCTGTACAGAAAGTGGACAATTTCTGCCTATTTTGGACATTTCATGTAAATGGAATGATAGACCCAGAGTCTTCTGTATCTGGATTCTTCACAGGATGTGTTCAAGGCCCATCTACACTGCAGCCTGTATCTGTTTTTTAATTATTTTTTTTACATGAGACAGTATGTTGGCATTTCTTTTTTTTCCACTTTTTCATTTGTTTATTATATTTTTGACAATCTTTACATAGTTAATTAGGGAAAAAAGTTTAAGGGCTATAGGAAAGTGGGTAAGACTATTATTTCCATATTGTTTCCTTCATGTATATCTGAGGTAAAGGGGGATATTGAGGGAGAAGCCCCACCCAGTTTCCCACCCACCCCAGGTCCCTGATGTGGGGCATGTTCTGAGATACTTGCTCAAGTGGTTTTGATAGTTCACTAGTTATGAATCACTGCCAATCTCGCCACTCCAAGCATGATGAGGTCATTGAAGAATCCACTGATTGACATAGTACATCATAGAGTCTCCGTTTGCCCAGTATTTCACTGCCAACATATGGCTGAGGTGATTGATTGACTTGTTCTGTCTTCTGTCTTTTCATGGTTAGGGTTCTGAGTCCGGCAGTTCGACTGGGGAGATTCCCAAAGAAACTTTGTCTGAGGTGTTCCCAGACCAGATTCTTGTATGTACTAGCAAGTACAGGGCCCGGCACAGTCCATTGCCCCAATCAGCTGGTGGTTGCAATTGCTGGGCTGGTTCTGTTTTCAGCCACGACTTCCACTGGAACCAATGGGTATTGCAGTCCAGCCTGGTTCTGCCCAGCACATACTCAGGGCTCGCATAAACCAGTGGGAGCTGCAGCCTAGTCAGAGCGACCCACAATAACCCCCACCAGGCCCGCCCCCTACCCTGGTTTGCCAGTATATATAACAGACTAGTCCAGTCTGTCCCACATCCCATTCGGCTCTCATACATGTCAATGGGTGTTAAAGCTTAGTTCCATCTAACCAGCTCAACTGCCAGCCCCCATGGATGTTGTTTGGTACCTCTTTGTCTAGCCACCCCAGACCCTGTCCTAGTTTTTGTGCCCTTCCTTGGGAGTGGTAGCCCAAGAGGGAGGAGCCCACTATTTCCCTCCCAGGCCTCTCCCACTGCCAGATTATGCACTCTCCAGGTGGTTCTGTGGTTTGATTTAACAGAATTAGCCCCCAGTGCCAGCTTATGCCAGCTTATGCCAGCTGATGCTGCGGCTAAGTCCAAGCAACCCTCACCCACTCTAATTTTGTTTGCACCAGTAGGAACAATCAGCCCAGCCTGGCTTTTCCCTGATCTAGGTCACATGAGGTGCACAGGTGTTGTAGCCCTGCTTAGCCTGCTCTGTCCCCATCCCAGCTCATGCTCTCCAGTGGGAGTAACTGTCCAGCAAGGGAACCTCCCTTATTCCCCCTGCTGGCTCTGCCCCCTCCCTTCCTGGTTCTCACGCGTACTGGTTGGGTGCTGCAGTCGCATCCGGTACAGGCAACCTCACCTTGCATTCTGTAATGTGCACTGGTTTTTGTTACGATCGAACCTGGCTCGACCCACACTCTGTTCCAGTGTTCGGATTTGCCAGTGGATTACTTGAACTGGTTCAGACTGGTCTGCCCCCGACCCATGCCAAATGTATGCCAGTGGGATACTTTCCATAGCCTGTTCTGGGCTGTTTCCTATCATGCTTCTTGCACTTACCTGCAGGGTCTGTGTCCTGCCAGAGGAGTTGCCCAGGCTCCTCCATCAGAACCTCTCCCAATGCCAGATTTTGCACATACCAGGGGGTCCATGAGCCAGCCCTACTCAGTTCACCTCCCGTCCTAGCAGGAACAGTAGCTTTTCCTTACTGGCCTTCAACCCAAACTGGTTCTTGCTGTTAGATGTTTCAGCCCAGCCACGGCTCGTCCATACCCACATAAGGCTCACACATGGCTCAGTAGGGGTTGAGACCTAGCCTAGTCCGTCCCATATCTACCCTGGTCCTCCAGGACACCAGAGGGTGTTGGAGTCTGGCCCAGCTTGGTGCATCCAATCCCAGTCCACACTTGTGCCAAGGGAGACTACAACCATATCCTGATCAGAACGCAGCCCCCATTCCAGCCCATGCACCCCTTGGTGGGAACCTCAACCCAGCTAGAGTGTCCCCTTAGCTCCCCAACCGGGCCTGTTCCCAATCATAGATCACGCGCCTGCCAGTGGTTGCTCTGACTCAGCTTGGCTCAGCCCCTCACCTGTCCCGACCTCTGCCTTAGACACTGTTGTAGCTTGTATCTGGGATTCTCTATTTGCATAGCTGAACAATCGTCACCTCCATGTGGATACCATTAAATATTCCCCAGTGGTAATTATATTAGGTATCCAATCATCAGTTGATAAGAATTTGGGATTTTTCCACTTTGAGTTACTATGAATATTGCTGCTGTTAAAGTCATGTCCACGTTTATAACTGGATGTATATTTTCATTCTTTTGGATATAGAGCTAGGAATGGAATTACTTGGTAGTAAGGTCATTTCATTTAAACTTTTGAGGAAATACTAGACATTCGTTTCACATTTTTACCAGCAATGCATGAAGGTTCTAATTTCTCTATATCCGCTCCAGTTGCCATTTTCTGTCTCTTTTATTCTAACTCTCCTAGTAGATATGAAACACTCCTAGTAAATAGTTCACTGTATTTTAGTTATGTATTCATATTGGTTAATAAGTAATAAATGTACATTTTTATATGGAGTGTAAATTTATATATATATATATACACATTGTAGAAAAGTTAAATAAAGCTAGTTAGCATATCCATCAACTCACTAACGTGTGTGTATGTGGTGAGAATGTCAAAAATGTATTATTCCTTTAGCAATTTTGAAATCTACAATGTGTCATTATAATTGAAGTCATCATGCTCCAAGTAATCAATCAACCTTGAGCACAGTGAACAAAGTCAGACGCATCACTTACCTGACTTTGAAATGTAGTGTAATTAAAACATCACGGGACTGGCATAGAGCAGACACATCGGGAGTGGAACAGAGGTAAATGCAAGTACTTCAAGAAAATTCATTCTTCATAAAGATGTCAAGAACACATGAAAAGGAAGAAAGAGTCTTCTCCATATACAATGGGAGAACTGTGTTTTTACACCTGTAAAAGTGAGGTTGTATCATTGTCTCACATGATATTCAAAAATAAACTCAAAATAGATTAAAGAGCTATTTAAGACCTGAAACTACCGAAGTTTTAAGAGAAAGCACAGAGAGAAAGTGCTATAAAATTGGGAGTGATGTAGTACAGCAAGTTAAGCTGCTGCTTGCAATACCAGCATTTGGTGTCAGAGTGCCAGTTCAAGTGTTGCTTTTTGCTTCCAATCCAGCTTCCTGCTATTGTGCCTAGGAAGGCAGCAGATAATTGGTCCCTGCTATCCGTCTGGGGTGCCGGGGTGTCTGCCACCCACTTAGGAGACTTAGATGGAGTTCCAGGTTCCTGGATTGGTTTGGTTCAGATATGGTTGATATGGTTGTTGTGGCCATTTGAGGAGTGAACCAGTAGGTACAGAGAGGAAGACAGACAGAGATATTACATTGGCTTGTTTGTAGGAGTGGAAGTAGAGCCACTGGAATTTGAATAGGGTGCCTACATGCGATGATGGTGCCGCAGGTAGAGGCTTAGCCTACTGCACCGTGGTGCCAGCCCTTCCTTAATGGCTGTTAAGGTGTGTTTCTTGGCCATTCACAGGTCTTTGATAAGTCTTATTTTAAATTATTTCCCCATTTTGGAATTGAGTTCTTGGTCTTTTTATAATTATGTTCTATGAATTCTTTATATATAAGCTACCTTCATATACCCTCACCAAGTACATGGTTTGTAAATATATGCTTCCAATGTATGGATTGCCTTTTTACTTTCGGACACCAAGAAGCATGCTGAGTTTTTTATGGCAAAGTTACTCAAATTTTTACCTTTCTAACAAAACAGCCTCATGGCCTTTCCAGGTGAACTAACTCGCCTGTCCCCTTCCCACACGAACATCTGCATTTTCCTGAAAAGTAACAAATAGAGCTTAAAAAGCACTCACACTACTCTGTATTTCATAAGAGCAAGTAGTTTTCCCACCCCAGAAGGCACAATTTCCTTTCCTCAAAATAGTCATGTGAAAGGTGCTATGCATCTCCTGAGTCTTGTCCAAAGTTCAAAATTTAAGTTCAAGAAGGAGTAGACTCTCTCGTACCTCCAGGAGAGTTGGTGAAATGAAAGCAGATTCCATTCATCTCTGCTGCAGCTGTGAGACAGGCCTCATCGTTTTGGCTTTTCCGTGCAGTTCTAGGGGTATATTTGGTTTCTTCTATTTGTGTTCCCAGAATAGCCATGATACTTTGTTTCTCTAATGTCCTTTTAGTTTTGTTCCTTCCTGCACAGCTGCGGGTAACAGAATAAATGATTTTCAACACCCTTTCTTGCTCTTAAATGATGTTGGGTCCTTGTTTGCATGAACACGATGTGTCATGAGTCATTACAGCCAAACACTAGCAAACAGGACTGAACCATCCCCCCAAATGCAGAAGAGTCCTCCTCGGTTGTACATTGTCTCAGTTTCATGTACTATGAACCCCAGGGATTCAGTCATTACTACTTAAATTGAGAAATTTCTGATGCATTAATATATAGTTGAATGAGAATAAACTGAGCTTACTTGTATCATTTCTAGGCAGAGTTATAGCTAAATAATGCAAAATGAGAGTGATTCTTGATTCTAATTTATGCTAACACTTTAATCTTCAAGAAACTCCCAGGATTCTTGAGTTAAATGTTTTGTGGTTCATTTTGACCATTCCACTGATGAATCAAATAATGCTTCATGTCCCAGGGGTGATGTGTGCCTGACGTTCTGAGAATGCAGCTGCCAGAGATGGATTTCCAAGCTTTAATCATCCTTCATATCCTAGCTGTCTTAGGTTGCTACAGTCCCAAATTAGAATACTGCTATCAATAGAACATTCAATGCTTGCTCACTTTAAATAAGCCATCAAGGTTAAAACAAAAATCACTGAGCTTCTCTTGTGAGAATTTTCATAAAGTCAGCTCAATATGGAGCTGTTTCAAGGTCATGAGCGAGCAAGCAAGAGAGCATGAAAACAAAGACATGAATGAGTGTCTGCATTGTAGCTTTCCTTTTGGGGGTGGTTCTGGTCTATGGTGGGTTTTTGTTCTGTTTTGTTTTTGTTTTTGTTTTCCTTATCATTGTAGTTTGGTTTAAAGATGGAGTTAGGGCCCAGTAGGATAGCTCAATGGCTAAATCCTCACCTTGCAACCACCAGGATCCCATATGGCACTGGCTCATGTCCCAACTGCTCCACTTTCCATCCAGCTCCCTGCTTTTGACCTGGGAAAGCAGCAGAGGATGACCCAAAGTCTTGGGATCGTGCAACCATGTGGGAGACCTGGAGGAAGCTCCTGGCTCCTGGCTTCAAATAAGCTCAGCTCCAGCTGTTGCAGCTATTTAGGGAGTGAACCAGTGGATGAAAGATCTTTCTCTCTGTCTTTTTCTCTCCATAAATCTGATCTACCTTTCCAATAAAAATAAATACATCTTTAAAAAGAAAGAAAGAAAAGAAAAAAAGAAGGAAGGCAGGAAGGAACAAAGAGACATGGGGTTAAGTTATATGCAAATGGAGAGAACATGTTTTACAATGGCAGTAAGGAAAAAGTTGAAAAAAGAGAGAAATGTTGAATTAATCTAGAGCAAGAAATGCTTCTGTTAGCAAATAATATGTAATGAGTACAACAGGTGTTTCATAAAAAAAACTAATACCAAGTTCTCAGTGTCCTGAAGTTGATGAAGTAGTTGCTGTCTGAAAGGGATGCAAGCAATGGGTGGTGTGCCTGCTCCGCTGTTTTCACCGCTTTGTGCCAGAATGCAGACCTCCTTGGTGGGCAGCCCTCTGTATTTCCAGTACCTTAGCATAGCCAAGAGTCCAGACATCACAGACTTTGGCCAGATAGACAGTTCGTGCTCCTGTCTAAAAGCCTGACACAACAGCCTTTTCACTTGTGCACTCAATGGCAAAATCAAAGCAAGAGAACGGGAAAAGGGTGAGGAAAGGATTCACTGAGGTAGGAAGAAAGAATCCTGAAGAAGTAATAGGAAAGCAAATTTGCCTGCTAAACCAAGGGCATTCAAATAGGTGAGCAATCTAGGGCTTCAGCCGTAAATCCCTTTGCTTCTGTAAGAAGCCAGTGCTGTTGTTAAAAGCAAGTTTCACATTCTGCTTTCTTCTTCCATCGTGACTAACATGTTTGATCATTTACACAGCAAAAATGAAAACCAAAATGAATGGAAGAAAATGAAATGCTTTACATACAGAAAACAGGAACATACATTGACTTTAAAATGAAGCATATTTACTTGAAAGAGCAACTGAGAGGAGAGAGTAAGAAAGAGAGAGAGAAAGAGGGAAAGAGAGAGAGAGATTGATCTCCCATCCACTGGGTCACTCCCAAATGACCACAGAAGCTACGGTTGGGCCAAGAGAATCCAGGAGCTTGAAATTTGATCCAAGTCTCCTATGTAGGTGGCAGAGGCCCAGGAAATTGGGCTATCTTCCAGCACCTTCTCAGCACATTCACAGGAAGCTGGATGGGGAGTTATGCAGCTGCAACCTGAACTAGAACCTATATGGGGTGCCTGATATTCTTTTGAGACACAGTGCAAGCTCCATAGACATTATCATTAACACACTTCTAAGAAGAAGAGGTGAAGGTAAGGAATGACTTTAAAGATGTGGATTGAGAAATAATCATTGAGGTTGGCTGTTGAGACACTGCTGGTGATGCCAACACCCATAGACGATGCAGGCTTCAAGTCCCAGTCTGCCTTTGGATTCCAGCTTCTTGCTCAGGTTCGTTATGGGAGGCAGCACACGGGGAGACCTGGAATGGGTTCCGGGTTCCTAGCTTCAACCTCACTCAGACCCAGTTATTACAGCTATTTGTGAAGTGAACCAGTGGATGAAAAATCCCTCTGTTGCTTCTCTCTGTCCCTCTCTCTACCTTTAAAATAAATGTTTTTAAAATAAATAAAAGTAAAATGTGAACTTAAAGTGTTATCCCCAAAATATAAAACTTTTTAGCTATTTTAGAAAAAAGTTTCATCAATTTCCTATACATCCCTGTTCATAAAGCTTTTCCCATTTTTATTATTTTTAGTTTTTTTGAGAGGCAGAGCACAAATAAAGAGAGCTCCCATTAACTGGTTCACACCTAAGTGCTCACAGTAGCTAGGACTATAGCCAGCAGCTAGGAACCCAATCCATGAATTTCCAGTTTTTTTAATTAGCACTTGTATTTGAATGCATTTGTATTTAAAAGCCCCTAAACTATTATTAAGCATTAAGATTAATCTCAACCCCATACCCCTGTGAACTAAAACTTTTAGAATAGACCATCTTCTCTGTTATAGAAGTCTCAAGGAGAAACTGAATGAATCACTATTTTTATTTGTGTCAAAAAACACAAATACTTAAAAGACTAAAGTAGAAGCCTCTTCAATTTTGTGATTATTTTTATATAGACAGGCATAAATAATATGTATGGTCTTATTGAATGACAAAAACATGCAATATTATATATTGTGTAAGATGTTTTCCCCCTTAACTTTTTCCCTATACTATTCAATGATGTTTTATTAACTATATTATATGCTTTTGTGTAAATACTCCATACTTTACTTCCCATTTCTCTTTTGGTTAATATTTAGGATATGTGAAATCTATAGCTAGTAGTAAAACTTGGGTGAACATCTTGGTAATGTAGCCATATTGAGTATTTCTTTTGGGAAAAAATTCTAAAATGAGAACAGTGGATCATAGGCTCCAAAACTCTCACTTTTAAGAGCATATATATATATATATATATATATATATATACACACACATATATGTATGTATATGTATACACATATGTGTATGTATATGTATATATATATGTATACACATATATGTATGTGTATATGTATATATGTATATATGTGTATATATACAACTTCAAAAAAGGGAGTATTAATTTTTACTGTTAGCAGTTCCCGGAATTCCCAAGACTAATCATCTTGAATCAAGATGAAGATTGGCAAAAATGCAAGAATAGCTCTGAATGAGATCATTTTAAAGGTTCCCTTGAGAAAGAACATCGTTACTGTGTTGATGTGCTGACAGGCTGAGCTGCTTCTCCAGCTGAGTGCTCAAGGCTGTTCACAGTTGCTGGGACCCTAACACACCCTTCTTGTACACCCCAGGGAACTCTGGCTACAAGCCAGAAATGCTGTTACCAGATAGACAGTTCTAGGAACCAACTACATGTACACCTGCCAACCACCTCAGGAAATTCATGGGGACGCAAGTGACCTCTTGTCCTGTGTCTACCAATCCAGCTTTGGGCAAAACATGGCTTACACTGGCTCAATCAGCAGCAGAATGTACCTTCAGACCTATAACCTTTCATTGTTGTTGTTCAACATTTGCAGACCCTCTGTTTCAGTCCCACAGCAAAGAACAGCCTTGTCCTAAGCAGGATATTGGTTGTTTGGTTTCGGAAAAAGTGAGGTGTGCTGCTCAAACCTGCTGTAAGTTAGAGGACCTCTTTCTCTTTCTGCACCCATGCTTCTGGTGACTACTGTCATTTCTTATGAATTCACATGGTTCCAAATACCCACCATAGGTCACCAGATATCATCCTGTGACAGTTTAGTGTGATAATCTTTACGAATGTGTAGCAAAAATCTGTCTGAGAATTTTCCATATTTCTGCCAATAGGGTCATTTGGCAATCTGCAACATGGAACATTTTTATTTACACTCGTTGAGTTCCCTGAGTTAGAGTAGACCTGCTCACAATGCTGCTACATGATGGCCTGGGAATGTAATGCCTTTGCTGGGGGAGCTCACAGGTCAGAAAGTATCTTTATTGTAACTGAGCAGATGCATACGAGAAAGGGATGACACAAAGTGAAACTGGACGACAGTGAGACCAGGAATGCTAGAGACATACTCACACTTCCTCCCGCTTCATCCTCTCCAGCCCAAAACCAAGCTGGAGAACAGAAACCAGTAAGACGCCAGGGAAGAGAACCTGGCTGGGAATCATACCCACTGTCACAAGCAAGTTGTGCTTTGGGATGGAGAGAGGTGTTCACCAATATCCAAATGGAATCTTCCTTCACCTTCACCCCAGGAATACCCTGCCCAAGGGTTCAGGAAAGTAAACTCAGTGGGAAGAAGATTTTAGGACCTGAAAATCCAGGAAGTTACTGCTCACTGGCAGATGGAAGAAGACAAGAGGTTCCACCAGTGCTGAGTAATTGTGAGCCAGGGGACTAGAAGCATGAGCATTTCTGGGTAGAGAAAGGAGCAGGACCTGAAACTGTGTCCGCTGGGGATGGTACTGGTGCAATGGGGTACTTGGAGCAGCTAACTTGGAATGATGAGCCAGGAAATGCGAGAAGCCTAGAGGTATTGTAACTAGTTGCCCTCACCTGTCTGTGTTACACTGTGTGTCTGTGCAAACCACATCTGCAAGAAAAAAGAAAAACATCGCACATTGAGTTGTTCCTGAGGGGCTATTTCCAGGGCTGCACCTGCCCCGAGATTCACAGCCAGTTCTTATTCTTTCTGCTCTCCTGACTTTCCACCCATTCATTCATTCATTCAACTGTGATTATTGAGACCATATTCCTGGGTAAGGTGTCCAGCAGGAAACTGAAGCAAGTGTTCAGGTACCCCCAGGGTAAGGAGGAAGATGATTCCTACATTCAGAGGTGCAAAGGGCAGATGCACAGCCCCTGTCCCAACAGCCGGGATCTCCAAGGTCCTCCCAGGAGACACTGTTGAGGGCACTGGCCAGCCCTGTGTACAGGAGTAACTCCCCTTCATTCACCCTTGGAAATAAACTCAAGCCAGGGGAGTTGGCTCCTGGCTTCAGCAAGGATCTGATTTAGGTCAGTATTCTGGTTCCCACTCCACAGAGGAGCAAGAGCAGGGGAATTTGACTGGAGGCCAGCTGTGGTCGATGAGTCATCCGGAATACAAGCAGGCAGCTATTTCTGAATTCAATGGCATCAGATCTCTCTCCTCACCTTGAGTCCAGTGCCCTGGTCTTAAAAAAATATATACAGTTTCTCTGAGATCAAGGCAGGGTATGAGGCAGACGCATGGTTTAGAGCAAAGGAAGGCAGCCATGCCTGTTACTGTGCAGGCAGACAAGCAGAGTCAGGGAGGAGAGTGAAGTTGACAACTCTGGAAAACTCTTGGATTCTTAGTCCTGGTAATACACCTGCTCATCCCATCCCCATGTTCTTCCTTCATTCCTACTTTGGGCACTGACTGTCTACATGTTACTGGCATTTAGAGAGACAACAAATCAGAGGTGGGCCCTCTTCAGCATAGCCCCTAGGTGGGGAAAGACCGAGCCTCCTGGCCCATGTGTATTGGGCCTCACTAATTGCTAGATACTTTTATAAAAACATCACATATAGGAACTCATTTCCTCTTCACAGCAGCACTCTAAAGTGGATACTATCATTATGTACCCTTAAAGATGAGATAGCTGAGTGCAACAAGGTTGAACAACCTAAGTGAAACCGTTTATTTATAAGCAAGGTCCTCCTACTGATTTTGAGAAATTGACATGTTCGTATCCCAAGGTAGGAGAGGAATATAATTTCTCAAGCACCTGTGCTAGATCCGGTGTGGCACCACGCCCCCATCTCTGTGCTGTCCATCAGTTAGAGCTCTTGAAGATTCCAGCAGAGGGAGCTCCTGCTGCCTTCCCTACTGGCCCCTCCCAACAGCCCTATCCTGGCTGTGACTCAGGACAGCTGGCATTGCTCGAACCCTGTGTTCTGGCTTGGTTCTTCAGAAGACGTGGTGTCTGCAGCCAAGCACAGATAGACACCCAACCAGCAATCACAAAACGAGCAAGCAAGCACCCTGTTCCCATCTCCATGCCTCTGCTTTCAATCAGCACAATCCATGGTGACTATAGGCACCCATGTGACTACAGGGACTGCCCTGGGAGTGTATGAGGTTGCCTAAAGCCTACCTCTCTCAATGTTCCGTCCCTAACTGGAGTTATTATTTTTTAAGATTTATTTATTTTTATTACAAAGTCAGATATACAGAGAGGAGAGACAGAGAGGAAGATCTTCCATCCGATGTTTCACTCCCCAAGTGAGCACAACGGCCGGTGCTGCACCGATCCGAAGCTGGGAACCAGGAACCTTTTCCAGGTCTCCCATGCTGGTACAGGGTCCCAAAGCATTGGGCCGTCCTTGACTGCTCTCCCAGGCCACAAGCAGGGAGCTGGATGGGAAGTGGAGCTGCAGGGATTAGAACCGGCGCCCAAATGGGATCCCAGAGCGTTCAAGGATAGGACTTTAGCCACGAGTCCACGCCGCCGGGCCCAACTGGAGTTATTTAACCCTCATATTCCTCCATGAGAAGCAGGAGACAGCCAAGTAGGTCCCTAACAAGTGTGAGGTTGTCCTCTGAAGCACCTCGCTGCCTGGGGAAGAAGAGACGGCAATGGAGGACGGAGGAGGTCAGCCAGTACCTATCTGATGGGCTGTATTTCCCTGCCCTTGCACTTGGAGCTACTGAGAAGGATACCAGTGACTCCTGCTGGCTGGGGAGTTAGCTGTCCAGGACATGACGGTCCATTCCTTTGCCCCCATGAGATCCTCCCTCTGGTTAGAAACATCAGTGCTTGCTCCACTCTAAACGCTTTTAGATGCTATGACTGACATATTTAGGAGAAGCTTCATTTCTGGTTTCTGAAACCACTTTAAATGATTATTTTTAAACACTGCAACCATGAAAATAATTTGTTATTCTTACTCTTTAGTACTGTGAAGAGCAATAACATGGTGCTGAGATTTCAGGATAAATTAATTAAGGTGGACTGCTGTCTATCAAAAGCCACAGCTGGATATTCAAATTCTTATTATTTATTTTGAACTCATCAAGAAAGGATCTTCATATAATTTATTACAAACATCACAAATGTACTTTGGACAGTATTTTTTAAACTATGTAGATTATGATCCTGTGAGTGGATCATAATAAAATCAACTAATTTGATCATCAATATTTCATTATATTTTATTGTATCACTAGTTTAATCAGAAATATATTTGTGTGTCTAAATATATATGTATGCATACACAAGTGTGTGTGGATATGTGCTTACTGATTTACACATACACATTCTATATAGTAGTATTATCTATATACATGCACACACATGCATACACTTTTATGTGTCAGGGTTCTGAGGTAAAATGTATTATTTTGAACTGCTGGTACCGCTACAAAATTTTTAAATGCAAAAAAAAAAATGTATCCTTTTGGTGTGCAGTTTTTTAAAATATAAAGTGAACCCCTCACAATTTCAAGAAAGTATTATTTACGTAGTTCGCTTAAGGAATTTGTGTATTTATTTTCATTCATTTATTTTTATTCATTTTATTCTCCATTTTTTCTTTATTTTCACTCATTTCTAATGTTTTTTTTTCTTTTTTTTTTTAAGATTTTATTATTATTGGAAAGCCGGATATACAGAGAGGAGGAGAGACAGAGAGGAAGATCTTCCATCCCATGTTTCACTCCCCAAGTGAGCCGCAATGGGCCGGTACGCGGCAATCCGATGCCGGGACCAGGAACCTCTTCCGGGTCTCCCATGCGGGTGCAGGGTCCCAAAGCTTTGGGCCGTCCTCAACTGCTTTCCCAGGCCACAAGCAGGGAGCTGGATGGGAAGTGGAGCTGCCGGGATTAGAACCGGTGCCCATATGGGATCCCGGGGCTTTCAAGGCGAGGACTTTAGCCGCTAGACCACGCCGCCGAGCCCCATTTCTAATGTTTTAAAATGAGCAATAAAAAATTTTAAATCCAGGTAGGAGTCTCAATACCCAGGAAACAGACCTCTTTAGTTAACTAATTTTGAAATATCAGCACCGTCTTAAAATTCTTCGCAGTATTAAATTTACTTTTTGTAGTGTTAAACTTTTGGTAAATGTGAAATTAACTCTTGACTATGTCAAGAAAGTGAGAAAATTATTGAAGCAAGAGTCTGCTTCAATAACTGCAGATATTTACAGAGGACAGCAGTGACAGGCAGTTTCATAC
Source organism: Ochotona princeps (assembly GCF_030435755.1). Classification (NCBI taxonomy): domain Eukaryota; kingdom Metazoa; phylum Chordata; class Mammalia; order Lagomorpha; family Ochotonidae; genus Ochotona; species Ochotona princeps. The sequence goes on from NC_080841.1 coordinate 42,828,147, forward strand.
CCTCCAAATCTTAAATCCAAACAGCATCTGGGAGATTATGTAGTCAGTGGTTTTCTAAACTTTCCTTTAGCAGTGACACCTTTTTTTATGAACCAGATCTAGCATGGAATCCCAGCTGTTGGAAGCAGAGTTGCTTTACAGAAGCCAGGAAGCCCAGTTTGAAAATTGTCTTGGGCCTGTGCTTCTCGTGTCCAAATCAGAACCTGAGATGATCAGAAGAGACCAAATGGCCTCTTGAAATTGGTCACTTCTTGGCAGAGCTAGAACTCAAACTCAAGCTGTTGACTGTCGTTTAAGGTATTTTGCATACTACGCTGTTCTGAAGGGAGTCCTACATACTGCTTAACTCCAGCAGATGGATGGATGGATGCCTTTATGCATTGGGGTCCTAGACATTTATATATCACTCCATGGAACAGAATAGCCCATTGGTCCCAAGGGGGACAGAAATGTGAGCTAGTCCAGGAAAGGCTAGATCAGGTTATTTATGCAATGCAAGCCCATAAAGTAGCACGTTCCTGAATACAGGCCTAGAGCTGGGAGCCCAAAACCAGGAAGTAGAATGATCAGCTTCCAGAACTTGAGGAGTCAGCCATATCCAACAGAGCTACTCCCTTGTTAATGATTCTCCCCAGATGCCTTTGCTTTCTCTTCCTAAAGGGCCAGGGCAGGGCTCTTGCTGCAAAGATGGCAATCTAAGATACAGCCCTTGGATAGTAAAAGAAACTGGCCATTTTCTCTTGTTTCTTGTCTGGGATTCAAGTTTCATTTCCTTTCTCTTTGGTTTTCTTGTGGGCATGGGGAGGAGAAAGAACTGCAGAATTTAAGCTGATGGTTGTAAGTTCTGTATCAAAAACCTGTTACCTTCTTATATACTCAGCAACCCTACTTCAAGCAGCATTTACTAGGCCACTGTGAACTGTCATTAAACATCCTGTCCACTCCCCAACCGCATCAATGAAAAACCAATGACAGAGTGCATTTGTGATCAGGAGCAGGCTTTCTGCCATCTCACACAGAGCCAAGGAAATGGTTGGCCTTCGATGTGCAACGTGTTGCACTATACATTTATTTGTAGGAAGGTGATGAGAAAGACCTATTTAATAGGTGTGATCTGAGAGCTTCACCCTCAGTGCCCGTCCCAGGTGGATTCTTATAATGCCAAATGTAAGACAGATAGGTCCCAGTGGTGTCATTCATGTCAGCTCATGCCATTACTCTCAACAAGGAACAAAGATCAAAGGTCAAACAACAAATTCTCCTGCCGGGGGTTTATTTACACAAAGATGTTTCTATTGATACTTCTATTGATATTCTATTGATACATACATACATATACACATATTTGAGTTTTTAATTCTGGAGATTGGACAATTTTCTAAATTGAGCCATAGCACCCTAACTCCAGCATAAGGTTTTAAGTAGTTGGAATACTCTAAACACTGTACATTCTCATACAATGGTACACCATTAACTTACGAGATACTTCCCTGTGATGTTTTTAAAATATGTGCCTGCACTACATTCCACTTCAAAGGAAATATGCACTCGTGGACTATCAGTACACAGGAGGTCAAATCGGCAGAAAGCTCCACATATGGAAAGGAGAGCAAAAGTTCGGAGGTTTGTCGGGGAGGGAGGGTGGGAAGCCTGGGTGGAAGCCCACGTTGACAGAGCACACAGGATGGACAGCGCTGAGTACAGGAAATGAAAGGAACAGTACAGGGTATTCAGATTAAGGAAAGAGGCTGAACTAACAATGGGCAGCTTTCCTTTGATTAACACACACTAACAGGCATAGGGAAATGAAGACTTCAGCAGGTGCTCTTGGGTAACCTACTGGGGAAAAAAAGATTTAGATAATCATGATTTAACAATTGAAGTTAATAGTGGGGAATTTCACAGTTTTGATTGCTAATTGATTTTTACAGAATAATGCAATCCTAGAAGGCAGGTATTTTAAAATAATGGATAGGGAGCACTTTGTGGTGTGACTTGCTCAGAGCTGCTGGGAGAATGAGTGCAGAGGCCAAGACGAGGGAATGGGGGAGACCCAGACAAACACTAGTTCAGGTCTGCCAACATTGCAGAGGCCCTGGAACATGATGAAGTCTGTCACAACACCATTCAATTGAATGGACAGGTCTTACGTCATGCACGTCACCTGATGTGCAATAGCTATATGACCTGTTTTCAGCTTATGGACTTCTTAATTGTGCAGACTTAGATTTCAATCTCTTCCTACTCAGTGACTCACTCCATGCCCTGGGGCCCTTTATTTCATCTCCTTTAGCCTGTTTCATCATCTATGAAACGAGATTAAGTTACCTGACAGAACTTCAGCAAGTAGGAAAGGAAATGGTTGATGTGACACATTGAACACAGTATCTGACACAGTAAGCACCCAGAAATTGATACTGTGATGTGATAATTGTTGTAGCTATGCATACAACAAATGGTTACCTGTGTACTTAGTGAAACAATACACAGTATTATTTTGTAACAAAATGTCCTTACAGTACAGCATTCTTTTGCTTTAAGCTTATTTCCAAAGAAGGAAATGACTTCCTTGATAGTAGTAACACCACCATTGGATAAGTTGCTGATGAGAAGTGTACCACGTGAAGGCCACCACTAGAGGGCCCTCCAGGGACCACGAAAACCTTCCCTTCCGTGTACTGGTGGGAAACGCTGAGAGGACCTGGCCTTTTGGACTCAGGGTCATTCTATTCATTATAGCTCTTCAAGAGAAAAGATAATAGCAAGAGCCCTCCAAGAGAAACTTCTAGGAGCCTCTGCTGACAGAAGTCTGGAGGATATGCATGTGGTTGCTCACTAGAAACAGCTGGTATGTGCCAAGCTAGGGATATTATCCTGCTTTAGGGGTCACTCTCCCCCTGCAGCACCCGACTGAGTTACCCATTGGTGGCATTAGACTGGAGCAATACAAGGCAATATCAAAATTGAGACAGGAAGCTAGGTGGCATGGAGGGACGGGCGTTCTGGAATTCTGGCTAAGGACGTAATAACACCCACTGTGCAGAAGAACAGATTCTTCAGGATCTCAGTGGAGACTAGGACCAAGGCTGGTGTGAGAGAGAGAGACAATGCCCAGAAAGCCCAAGAGATTTTCAGGTCTCCAAGAACCCTGGGCATCCCATCCGTAAGGACAATAGCTGGGCATCCTGGATGGTGCATGACCGATCTTGGGATAAATGCCCTTCTGGCCTGGGTGGGCATTAGGAGATGGCTACACACAGCACTGCTATAGGTCCCCCTGTTGCATTTTCACAAGCATCATTGACCAGTCACTCACAGCTGGGCCTGAAGAGGAGCCATGAAACCAGTCCAAGGAAGCCAGTGCCAGCCTTGTAGCTGCTACAGGAACCTGGACACTGGATAGAAACAGCATGCTGTCTCCACAGGCAGGGTGGCCTTTACACTGAGGCAATGAGCAGGAGCACAGATCATCTCAAACCTTTTGTTTTCTTGTGGCACCTTGGCCTCTGTGGGCTTTGCATCTTCATCCCCAAAACGGAGCAGGCTGAGTAAAGTGCCACTAGCCTCAATAAGTGAATGCCAGCTTCAGTAAGCGTTATTTTTCCCCTGGAAAGCAGTTGGGGGACTTAGCTGCAAGCATGAGTATACTCAGCTGGAAGTCAAGCACTTCCTTTTCTAAACTTGGGCATTGCTGAGCAGTGAGTTCTCAGGTCTCTGCCTTCCCAAGCGCTGGTCAGAGAAAGCGCTTGTCAGGGAGGTGGTGATGGCCAGTGGGTTGTCGTCAGGACCAGGCTGGGAGGAAGAAGGGAGGGCCGGCTGCTGGCCCGAGGAGCTGGGTTCCTAGGGCAGGGGGCGGAGCAGGTGAGCCTGCGGGTGGGAGTGGGGAGTGCACTTGTACATGACGTTGGAGTTTGCAGCAACCGCCAAGTAGGCTGTGCGTGCCTATGTGGAGTGGCTGCGCCGCGGGGAGGATGTGAACGGCGGGGCCGCAGCTGCAGTGAGCAGAGCGGCCAAGGGAGCCCGGCGGGCAGCCCCGGGGGTGCCCCCCGGGACTGAGACCCGCCAGCTGCCCTCGCTTGCCCGCGGAGGAGAGCCGCGTTGGCCACGGGCCCCGGAAAGACACGCTCAGCCGGCCCCAGGATGTAGGCGATCGGCGGCAGTGCTTCTGCAGGCGGCCGGCTCATCATGAAGAAGCACTCGGCCAGGGTGGCCCCGCTCAGCGCCTGCAACAGTCCGGTCCTGACCCTCACCAAAGTGGAAGGTAAACGCCACTGCGCCCCGTCCGGGGTGGCGGAGTCCGACAGGGGAGTCCCTGTCGCCCTGGGACGGGCTGGGCTGCCTGGCTACGAGGAGCGGGGCTGACTGCTTCCCTAGGACGCGGCTCCGCAGTGCAGCTCCGAGCTGCCTGCGTGGGGGGACTTGGCAGCGCTGGGGGCTGCCCTACACTCCCTCCCGAGGAGTGGGTGAGGGAGCCGCTGCGCAGCGCACCTGGCTCCTTTCTGGGCAACCACCAGCACATTTGGCAGCAGCTACACCTTCTCAGCCCCTTTCCTGCCTTGCCTGCCTTCCCCTGGGGTGCATGTCTACAGGAAAGAAGGAGGGACGCCAAGACTACCTGTATCCCCAACCTCTGCATCAGCACCCTCACTCCTCCCCCACCTCCAAGCAGACTAGAGGTGTTGCCCATGCCTGCAGTCGCCTAGGGAGACTTCTTGGGCCCCAGATGGCTCCCAAGCCTTCAGGACCACCAGCTCAGTCACCGTCGAGGTGTGTGGGAATGGGGCCCCACGGGTGAGCGCACTGCTATTCCCAGCCTGTGAGCAGGGCCCTAGAGTGGAGCAGTTGCAGGTCCCCAGCCCATGTCCTCATCCTCCACATTCCCTCTTCTACCGGGAGCCGCCCCCACTCTGGGGATGTGATGGAGGGAGCAGGCTGCTCAGGAGCCCACGGGGACAGCTAGGCCTTGCTCAGACACAGTAACTGTTCTGCTGGCACCAAAGAGGTGACAGGAACAGGGGGAAACATCTCAGTCCTTGGCTGTTCCCCCCAGGGACAGAGATGGGATAACCACCTTCCGCTAGAGCTGGACCCAACCGTCATCAGGTGCGGACTGGGAAGGAACAGCCAAGAGTCTGGGGCGGGCAGGCTACCTCAGTCCGAGGAACACCACGGTGCTCCGTGCTTATTGTGAGCCAGCAGAGTCCATAGTGCAAGCAGTGAGCGAAGGGGTGGCCCCCTGGCCTTCCCTCAGGACTCCAGCTGAAGCTCAGACCTCTACTGACTGCCCAGGGAGGCATGCTATGTCTACTCTGTGTTCCTGGTTGTTATATAAGTCTGAGGACCAAGGAGGGTGAGATTGAGTCTGGCAGGACAGGTGTGTATGTTCTGTGTTCAGTCCACCCGCAGAGGCCTGCCAGTCACCAACCTGCTAACAGTACCCATTGCCTATAGACAAGACAACCTGGAGGTGTTGAGGGCAGACAGACCGATCCAAGACCTGCAGAATGTAGGTGGTGGAGCAGGAGCGCAACCCTGATCTGTCTGATCTAAACCTGACGCCTTTCTGAGTGTTGGTGGGCACTGACCCACACACCTGTTTCTCACCATGTTTTCTGAGAGGTTGATTTTTTTTTTTTTTACCTGACTAGTCAGTCCCCTTACAGGAGTCCTCTCAGGTAAGGAGACCCACATCTCTCATGTGTACTTGTGTCTCCTAAGCCTGCTCTCAGGCTGCCCATGTACATGCAAGTCTGGGAGGGAAAAGGCTGAATATCTGCTTCCCACAGAGGGAAGCTGGGAACGTCTACTTCCACGATTATCACGGGAAGTTGTCCTGTCCTAGCTGCGGGCAAAGAGGATGGGCTCTGCTTGCCAGCAACAGGTTGTCTCCCTTGGGCACTGCCAACCAGCCTCAGGCAGGGCCAGCCTGAGCAGCATTGTGAGTGGCATTGGACAAGGACCGATGGCAAGGAGCCCAAGGTGAGCTCTGAGGCACCCAAGGTGCTGCTGGAGGCCGTAAGTGACGCGTCAGGTGCAGGTTCTCCTCAAGGCCATACCTGGAGGTTTCCTTCAGGGAATGAAAAGAAGAATTCCCTTAGGGCTGCTGCCAGGAGAGTTGGCAAGTCTCCTGTTCACCCTGACATCAGCAGCTGTTTTACTGTGAGCTTGGTCCTTTCACCAACATTTCAACCCAGGCCCATGTGGGTAATGGCGAAGTGTACTGACATAAGAACTAGACAGATGAAAGATCAAGATGGCTCTGCCACTTCAACTTGTGTCAATCATGGGTACTGGTCCCGATTCCTCCAGTGTGAAAAAAAACTACCTATGCCAGCTGACTATTGAGGAAGGCACATGCCTGGCACACAGTGGTTGCTTCCCAAGTACTGGCCAACCCTCCAGCCACAGATATTTTTTTTTTTGGCAAGTTATCCAGTTACTCTTTGAGAGTACACAGGTGTCTGAAAGCATCTGCGGAGGGTCCATGACACTCAGAAGCCCCTGGGTTCTTTGGGTATGGAAGGATACCTACATGTATATCAGCAAAATTCTGTAGGTCAGGGCCTGGTAGAACCTGCCCTTGGTTTGCCTAGGCTCACATATAACTCTTTCATTCACTCTGTCTGGTTTTTTTGTGTGATGGGTATATATGTGTGTGTGTGTGTGTGTGCGCGTGTATTTATGCTTTTAGTCCACTTTTCTGAGACCATTTACATCTGGCATGCCTGTTTTTGCAAGTGTTGGGTCATTTCATTTTGCCTTGGCTGCACATGGCAAAGTGGTTCCCATACTGTGGCTATTCCTGTATAAATGGTAGCCAGGCTCCAGGGATGGAATACAGCCAACAAGGAGTATTTATTAGTTTGTGGAGTATGTCATCTAAGGGGAGGCTAGAAGGCCCCAGCATGTGGTGCACATAAAACCAAAATAGAAAACATGACGGTTGGCTGAACTCAAGCGTAGGGAGATGGTCAAATGACTTCATTTGTTCAACAAAATGCTTCAGAAGTATCGTGTGTCCTGTGAAAACTCAGCAAGGCCCTCCCTGGAAACACAAAAATGACCAATGTTAGCTTCATTCTCTTAAAGAAGCACCAGTCTATTGGGAAAGGGGCAAAGAGATCAATTGTTGAACAAAAAGTTATAAGTTTCTGTGGTATGACTAAGGGTAAAGTTTTACAGGGATGCTGGAAATGTGGCAGTCCGAGGAACTTATCATGACAGGGAGGCCCGTGTGAGGGAGAGGGCTTTGGAAGAAGGTACCTTTCTGAGGAGGATGTGTGTCAGACAGGGCTGACTGAGGCCAGGAGGCCTTTCTGAAAGGAACCCTTTGTTAAAGAAGCCAGGAGAGAGGAAGCTTCCCTTAGATGAGGGAAAGCCCTTCCTGTGGGTCAGCCTTCCAAGGAGCACCCTTTCTGAGGAGAAAGGCCTGTTTGAGAAGAAGCGTTTGTGAGATCTGAGAGTGTTCTTCCTGAAGAGGAAGCCTCCTGAGCTAAAGCTGTCACAATCAAGACAGGGTATGAGAGAGGGGAGATGTGTGGAAAACCTCATTCAGTCCAGAGGAAGAAGAGGCTGTTTCAGGTTTCAGCCAAAGGGAACAGAGCATACACTAGCTTGGATAGGAAATAGGGACAGAGTGGGAGCTGGGTCTTAGACATGGATCGCAACTTACAAGTAGCATCTAGCCACAATGGTGTCAATCTTGACAACATAGCCTATTTTTCAGTCCTGTTCCCTGCTTTTCTATCAGAAGTAGACACTGAGTATTGATCTGTAACACATCTCTGGTGGAGCGGTATTTGCTAGGATCATCTATATGCACCATCAGCTAATTCACATGCACTAACGTTGCAGTCAGTGGAAATTCAGCAGGTGAAAAAGAGGCACAATAGGCCACCCAAGAGGTTGGCCTTAAGTCACACTGTAAGACCCTGGATGGACTGGGTTTAGTGCTCAAGCCGCACACTGTCTGTTGAGTGAGACTTTCTAGGAAGCAGCTGTTTTGAATGACAACAGGAGTGTTGACCTAGCCTTCTTGGAAATCAAATCATTTTTAGTGAATACCCACTATGTTGCAGGTGCTATGCTGAAGGTGATTGTTCCATGATCTCTATTTCTCCCAATGGAAAGGTATGGAGGTTACCCCTACTTCATAGATAGGAAACAGACTTGGGGCATCATTTGCACAAGATCCTGGGATCTAGAAAGCAAGAGTGCCAGGCTTCAGATCCATACCTACCTGGCTGCCAATGTGGCAAGGCCTTGGCACAACTGCGTGTCCTTTGACAACATGAGAGAATTGTATCAGATCTGATGGAACTTTCTAGGCGCTCAGTTAGCGCTTGCTCTCTAGAACTACCACCACCATATGACCTGGTGTCCTGGAGCATTGCAGGGCTTATGGGGCCCGTGGCTGTTGGCCGTGTTTTCAGTGTCTCTGCTCCAGATAGTCTCAGCTGTCCCTTTTCTCTGTGAAAAGGCTGTTACCTGGAATGTTCAGTTAGGGTGTGGGTGGAAGGCCCACTTGTGCTGGTCCAGGCTGAGACAGGTCATGAGAAGCACACCCACCATCAGAAGGTTCCCCCACAAATCTCCCCTACGCGGGCTGGATCTACTGCTTAAACTCCAATGAGAAAACTCTTTCACATCTTGGTTAACCATATTACCTAGGATATGCAAGAGAATGAGGCATTTTAGGAGGTTCTCATATAAGTATAATACAATCCTTGAGCCAACAGATCTTCCAAACAAGTAATAAATGTCAGAAACACACACAAAGGTTACATGTAGAAAAGCCTAATTTTAGTTCTGGACCATAAATAACATGGTGCATTTCAGCAGAGGGCAGACACAGTTAACCACCATGTGACTCTCCAACCAGCCTTATCACCTTTTTTGCCAAAATGACATTGTATAAAAGAGAACATCATCTCAAAGGGACAGAATCTCAGTTCTTGCCTGCTGAACTGAATGCGGTTTCAGGATCCACCTTACCACTGCACTCAAGGTATTGATCACACATCCACAGGATTGTTTTTCCGCTGGGGAGTATGACCAGGGCAACATGGTGGGAAGTAAGCACATGACATCTCCTGGCAGAGGGAACCCCATGGCAAAGTAAAAAGGCAAGAAGGGTGGCGCTTGGCAGAGACCTGCAAATGGGATGCAGAGGCAGGAGCCCAGGGATGTTCAGGCAGGGAGAGGTAAGAATACACACTGGACCACCCTGTGAGGCCTCCTGGATGCTGGGTTCAAGGGAGTGGATTAAAAGAAAGACACCATCTGAGTCTGAGAAAACCAGGGTTATGTTGAGTAAAGGTGTTCAATGGACCATGAAACCTGTTCATTGCCACAACAAGTGTTGTTTCAAGGATGAAAAAAAAAGTTTTTGGGTTGGAATGTGAGTCAGAGTTGATGGGAAATGCTTATTTCAGGAGTGTGTATGTGTGTATGCATGTACGTAAGTGCCTTTGAAGGTGGAAAAGTTTGCAAATTCTTGTGGAAATTATGCCATGGGGTTGAAGTGAAGTATTGGGAAGTGATTGCAATAGTTCAAACAGAAATACATGGTTGTAATTGTGTTAGTAACCTGCTTCTGCTGGTGCTCAACCTGTGTTATCCCATTCAGTTTTCAGAGCATTCCTGCATGGTAGATCCTTGTGTTTCTCCCACTGTGTGGGTAAGGATGTGGAGGTCAGAAGGCTGGGCAACTCACTATATGAAATGGCTACCACATGGAATACCTCTATTGGGACCAATTTTCTGCAATATAGTGAGCATGAGGACAAGAAAAAAGGTGAATCTTCAGATCATCATGGTAGGGTAAAGGAGAAGAGCAGGAAAGAGAGCCATCGAATCATCTGTGAAGATTTAGCCTGAACAAGTTGAGACATGGAGATACCATTAGAGTAGCAACAAAGATAGACAGGAAAACACATCTGGGAGGGAGGCAGGGGGAGTCAAATTGAGATGAGCTTGAGACCCTGGTAGTGCCTTCAGATGCAGGTACATAGCAGGCAAGGAGGTGGGAGGAAGGTAAGGGAGCACAAGAGATGATTCAATCAACTGAGAAATGAAAAAATTAAGTTCAGAATTGTATTGGCCAAATCCATGCAGAAAATTAGCAAAGCAGAAGAGAAGCTTGCATCACTAAGACAGAGGTCCTAGATAACATGGCATCATGGAGACCTTAGGGGAAAAGTCAAGAAAGTGAACATTGCATCAAGTATAACCTAGAGTGGGTGATTATGCAGAACCAATTTTAAGCAGGTATCAATCTGTCAGGTCTGTGGCAAAGGGGTGAGTGTTTTGAGATGAAGGAACCATTGCACGATGGTTGGTCAAAGCATTTGACAGTGGGAGAAGTAATGTGTGGACACATGTGAAGATCTTTGAGAGATCCCACCATTTCTGTGAACTGGAGGAAGAAGCCTAATTCCAGGACAGGTTTAAGGGTTCCCCTAGAGAAATGTTATTTCTGCAGCCGTGGCCTGCAGGACACAACAAGGCAGAGGAGGAAAGCATGAAACAGATGTGCTCCTTCATCCTGCAAAGGAGCATGGGGAGAGATGTCGGGCCAAGGCAGAAGAATGTGGAGCTGCAGAGAAGGTGAGCCTAGGACCTGTGCTGGTGGCTTTGATCCTCTTTGTTATGTAGTAAGTGGAATCATCTACCAAAAGTGATGGATGGGGATGGAAGGCTTGAAGAGGTGGGAAAGGATTCAGAATAGCTCTATGGGGAGAGCCAAGAAGAGATTTAATTCTTAAAAGCCTTTTTGGCAAGTGATACGTTTCCACTGGTTAAGACGTCTTGTAGCTCAGGGGAAGGGTCTAGAGAGAGGAACACTGGCTGAAATGTCAGGACACTCACCTTCATTTCCGGCTGCCCCACTGGCTAATTAATATATCGGACATGCTGTCTCACCTCTTGGAGCCTGGGTTTCTCTTTCTGCAAAGAGGAGATTTGCATGGCTCTTCTGTAGGCTCATTCAGGAACATTCTATACAAGTTTGTTAAGTAGCTTGTTCATTAACAGAAATTGGTTTATCTGATTAAAATCCATCAGAGTGGAGCTCTAAGGGACTGAGGCCAGAAAATATAAGGAATCTGGCATGTGAGAGTGCAGTATGTGAATGTGCGTGCAAGGGCACATACTTTCAGGGAGTTGGCCTTGATATTTGGTCAGGGAATGAAAAGAGCCACTTACCTGGATAGAACTTGCTCCATGAATCTCAGCAGCAGGAAGCAACTGCACATTGACTAGACCCCAGGTGATGAGATGGGGCAAAAAGATGCTGCAAGTCCTCAGAGAGAAGCTGTACAACATTCAAGCTGGACTTAGGGCAGCCCCCAGATTATTTTTAAGACATGTTTATTCATTTGAAAAGCAAAGTTATGGAGAGATAGAAAAGGAGAAAGGAAACCAGAGATTTTTCCATCCACTGGTTCATCCTCTTGTGCAACAAGCACAGCAGCCAGGACTGGGTCAGGCCAAAGCCAGGAGCCTGGAACTCCATCTGGCTCTCACACATGAGTGCAGGACCTCAAACAGTTAGATCATCCTCTCCTGCCTTCCCAGGCACAACATTAGGAAGGCAGATCCAAAGCAGAGCAGCCAGGGCTCAAACCAATGCCCCCATGAGATGCTGATGTCGCAAGTGACAGCTCAGCCCACTGTGTCACAATCCACAATCCCGGATGTTTCTATGTTAAAATTTCACTGCCCAGAGATGAACTCAGCTTAGCCACCCTCCACTGGAGCAAGACACTTAGGGTTGGTTTGGTAATTAAGGAACTGCATGGGAATTAAGATCAATGATACTGTGGTCCTTGATTAAAGCAGGGATGGGCAGGCTTTGTCCCTGGAGAAGCCACGCTACGTGTCATTTGCCCTTTGGTAAAACTGGCTAGCTCTGTTGAGTTCCAATAGCCTGAATCCAGTCCACCCAGAAGTCCAAAGATGTAGGGGTGCTAACTCTCAGACAAGGAAAACCATCAGAAGAGTGCATGCATTTGCCTGGGCTTAAGAGCAGAGGTCCTTATGGACATCAAAGAATCAGCAGGTATGTGCAACTGCTGAGTGTCTGCTGTGTGTTTGGAAGCACAATGTGTACCGGCCAGCAGCAGGGTGAAATTCCAAAGGCCATGCAGGCCATGACTAGCAGAGCAGGAAGATTAACAGCATTCTGTTCCCTCCCAAGAATAAACCTGGACCCATTCCCCCAAGGTACAAACAGGATTACCTGAAGCTTATCCAGAGATGGCTAGTTTTTCACGGGTCATAAATCACCTTAGAGCCACTGCAGGAGCTGGGGTTACTGAGATGCTTGGGAATGAAATGGACACACCCAGGCAGTGGTCTATCCCTGAGCTGGCATTGATGGTGGGACCAAGGCTACCTTGAGGCCACTCCCAGCAGCTTCCACACCACCTTCAGGGAGAACTGCTAGAGAATCACAAGGAAACCTTCACAACCCTGTGTGATTCCCAGAAGCAGCTGCCTCACTGTCTCCTCTCTCCCCTCCACCTGCCAGAACTGTGGTACAGCAAAGGTTGAAGCCATGCTCAGAAAGCACACAACTCCTGCTAATCTGGTGTGACTATTTCTTCTCATAGGTCTGGAAAAAAAGCATTCAACCACCTGCAGCTTATCATGCCCACCCAGCCTGGCAGTGGCTCTTAGTGGTGCCCCCCCCTTCCCCAGGCATGACACTCCCTCTGCTATAGCCTTGCATCACCTTGGGCTACCAGTTCACACTTCCTAGGCTGCATGGTCACAGATGAAGGAGTGTATTATCCCATGGTCTAAAGTTCTGCCGATCCAAGTTTAGACACTGAGTGGTAACAGTTCTCTTTCTGGTCTGTGGATGGCAATCTTCACATTGGGTATTCATCTGGCCCCTTCTCTGTATATGGTAGGGGTGGACTAAAAGAGAGGAATGGAGTCATTCTCCTCTTTTTAGATGATTAATCCTGTCTGATTACAGCCCATTCTTGTGACCTCATTTTAATGTAATTACCTCCCTAAAGGCCCATCTCCATGTAGCTACACTGAGTGCTAGAGCTTCAACATACAGATTCAGGGGGAATATAATCGTTCAGTTAGATAACACATTCCAGGACAGGGAATCCTAGACTAGAATCCCATTCACCGAGGCTCTTCCAGGTTAGATAATGTGAATCTGTGAATCTGAAGTTCTTTGTAATGGACAGTTCCAGCTATGACGTGGTCAACACCACAATCTTGATCACGAATGAACAATCTACTGTCCATTACTCTTGATGCTGTGGGAGTCAGACAGAACCAGGTTGTAACTGCAGCTCAGTCACCCACTGCCTGTGTGCCTTTGGGGTAGTAACTCTCAGAACCTCATTTCTTGTCCAACAGAAAATAGAATAATAACCAGACTGACCACCACCATCATGGCAAGCAAAAAGGGGTCTTTGCCATCTCCTGGCAAAGAGTGTGGTGTCAATGTCAGGTGATTAACCATCACTTGTCCCTTTATTTTCCTATCACCTTCCTTTGCTTTACCCAGGGTCAGCATTCAACTTCATTTATTCGTGAATTCCACGTTGTTTCCCTGGGACCAGCACTGGTTTGGAGTGTGGCTGGGGCCCCAATCATGTATGAATAGTGGGAATATTTTCTTACCTAAAATCCAGGAATCCATTTGAACTTGCAAGTTCAAGTGTATATGAGATATGGAATAAAGGATCACTTTGAGATAAACAGGACATGTGATAACCTTATGCATAGGACAACCCCTCAGTTTCTTTTTTTCATTTTAATTACTGCTTTAAAAAAAGAACCCAATAACAGACTCTTTGAGTATGCATGTAATGAGTAGATGAGATAAACAAAGCCTAAAGTGCATTTTGGTGGAGATAACATACTTGCAAACGGTGGAATCCAGGTAAGTGTGCATGGCTGTGGCTGGGGGAACCAGGCTTTCTGCTGGGGATCCTAACTCCCCATCCACTGCTGCTGGGCACGGGGGGGTTCCTAGGCTTGTCCAAGACTGAGGTCCAATAATGTCTTCTGTCCATAGCAACCATGCTGGGAGTTGTAGTCTGGTCTGGACATGGTTGTAGTGTCCCTCAGCACAAGTGTGGACTGGGTCTGGGGTGTGCAAGACTGGGCTAGACTCCAGCACCCACTGGTGATTGTGACAGCCAGAATGGATGTAGGATGGGCCGGGCTAGGTCTTTGCCCCTGCTGAACCAGATGTAAGCTAAGTCTGTGTGTGGACTAGGCTTGGCTGCACTGTAGCACCCAACAGTAAGAGCCAGAATTGATGAGGGCCAGTCAGGAAAGGCTACTGTTTCTGCCAGGATGAGAGGCAGACTAAGTAGGGCTGACCCCTGGACCTACCAGTGTGCACGAGATCTGGCATTGATAGAGGTTCTGATGGAGGAGCTTGGGAAACTTCCCTATTGAGATACAGTCCCTGCAGGTGAGCGCAAGAACCAAGAAAGGGAACAGCCCAGACCAGGTCAGGGAATGGTACCAATGGGCTTATGTTTGGCTCAGGTCTGAGGCAAGCCAGGCTGGGCCAGTTCACATAACCCACTGGCAAATCTGAGAACCAGAATGGTATGTGAGTCATACCGGGTCAGGCTGCAATATCAGCCAGTTCACATTAGGGCCAGGACTTGGGGGCTGGCTGGGCTGGCTAGGCTGTAGTCCCTACCAGCATGAGCTGGAACTGGGGGTGGGCATGGCCAGGCCAGGCTACAGCATCAACTGGCAAATGCCACAGTGAGGTGGGCCATGCCAGGCTTGGCCACAGCACCCAACCAGCATACATGAGACCCGGGGGAGAGTAAGTAAACCTGATATGGGGGTTGTAGGGAGCTCCCCTGCTGGGCCACTATTCCCACTGGAGAACATGAAAGCTGGGATTGGGAGCAGACCAGGCCAGGCATGGCTACAACACCTGTTGGCCTACATGTAAGCTGGATTGGTAACAAGTCAAGCTGGGTAGACTGTACCTACTGTACATGCATAAGCCAGTGTGGGTGTGGTTTGTTGGGCTTTGCCGCAGCATCTGCTAGCAGATGCTGGCATGGGGATGGGGAAAACTCTGTTGAGCTAAACTGCAGTACTACCTGGAAAGTACAAGATCCAGGAGTGGGAGTGAGTCCATTAGGGAAACAGTGGGCAGCTCCCTCTTGGGTTGCAACTCCCACTGGTAAGCATGAGAACCAGGACTGAGACAGGCATGGCTAGACAGAGTGGAACCCGCCAACACATGTGTGGGCTGGATAATGAGGCTGGTTGGGTTGAACTAGGTTTAAATGACCATTGACACGTATGAGAGCTGAATTGGATGTGGGACAGACAGGATCAGTCTGCTGTACATACTGGCAAGCACAGGAACCAGGGCAGGTGGCAGGCCTAGTGGGATTTATTGAGTGTCACCCCAACTAGGCTGCAACTCCCACTGGTGTATGTGAAGGCCAAGTGTGTTGTGTGCAGGGGTTGGACTGCAATACCCATTAGTTTGTGTAGAAGACAGGGCTGAAGACAATTGACCCAGCAATTGCAAATAACAGTGTGCATGAAGGTTGATTTGGGCAACGGACTTTACCAGACCCTGTATTAGTGTGCACACACAAGAATCAGGTCTGGAATCACCTCAGATAAAGTTTGTACAACTGAACCTCTGGACTGAGAACCCCAACCACGAAGAGAAATGCAAGTTCCATGGTCTGACCATGGAATGCATGTGTCAGGGCAGGGCCTCCTCAGTGGGTTAGATGGAGCAGTGGGCAGCATATCCAGAAGCACATGGAGGATATGGCAGTACACTGGAGCTTACAGAGGACACCTGGTACCGTATCAGAGGACAGAACAAATCAATCAGCTACCCTCAGCCAAGTGTTAGCAGTGAATACCTGGTCAAACAGAGACTCTGAGTTAGACTATGTCAGCCAGTAGAGTCTGGAGAGATTTCATCACGATTGGAGTGGCAAGATGGGCAGCAATACAGAACTGTTGAACTGTCAAAACCACTTGATCAGGACCCTCAGAGCGTGCCCCATATTGGGGACCCTGGGATAGTTGGGAGGCTGGGTGGGGCCTCTCCTCTTATTTCTCCCCTCCCCCCAGATGTAGGAAAGGAAAAGGAATGTGGGAACAATGCTCTCACCCACTTTCCTCTAGCTCTTGACCCTTCACACCCTGATCAAATATGTGAAAATTATAAAAAATAAAATTTATACAATTTTAAAAGAACATGCTTGCAAGCAGCCATAAATAAAAATTTTCTTTCAAGCTCCCCATTTTTGCAAAGGTTGTTTAGTTTGGTGGTCAGACCCTGGGTATGTATGTCTATCAGTGACCAAACAAGAGGCAGTTATGAGCTAGTATTTTTGTATAGCAGGTTTGGGTGCTGCTTGCATGCCATATTGTAGTTCCAGTTCATGTCACAGATGCAACACTGTGGTCCAGCTTCATGCTGGCCTGCCTGAGAAAGTGATGGAAGAGGGCTCAAGTATTTGGGCCTCTGTCACCAAATGAAGGACCTATCCTGGCTTTGGCCTGGCCCAAACCCTGCATGTTGTAATCATTTGGAAAGTGAATTGGCATTTGACAATATCCCTCTCTCATAAGTGAACAAATCCTAACTTAATGGGAAATTGTTCATCAGACACCATCTGTCTCTGAGCAGCACTGAAAAAAAAAATAAGAAAACAAAGGTTAGGAGATTGGTTTGCAGAGAGATCTCCCTGTTTAGGCAGAATGAGAAGCATTTCAAGCACTGAGACTTAGCAAGATCTGTTAGGGAAGAATTTTACCTGTTTTGAGGCCCAGGTAGGCAGTAAAGACTCCTCAGATGAATGGCTTGGGAATTTACTTAGTCCACCAAAGAGAAACAATACACAACATCCACATAAGGGCTTCTAGTGGACATTTATAACTGTGTTCTTCCTCACGCCAAAACCCTGAAAGCAGCAACCCACCTGTCCATCAAAGGATGAATGGGTAAGCAAAATCCATACAACAAAAAATTATTCAGCCATGAACCAAAGGAACTGCAGATACATGCTACAGTGTGGATGACCCCCAAAGGCATTACGCAAATGAAGGAAATTGACTGCAGACATCTGTATATTTATATGAAATGTCCAGAAGAGCAAATTTAGAGAGACAGACATCATTCTCTTGGCTGCCTAGAGGGTTAAAGATGGGAATAGGAAGTGACAGTAATTGGGCACAAGGATTCCTTTTGGAAGTATTAGAAATATTGGAAATTGTGTCATGGTGATCATTTCACAAGTCTGGTAGTCTAAAAAACAGTTTTTGCTGAATTGTACATTTAAATAGTAATTTTACAAGATAAAAGTTGTTACTTCACTACAGTTGTAAAAAGAGTTGTGAAGGAAAATCAGGATGGTGGAATAGAGTAAGGGCACATTTAAACAGATGGAGAAACATTAGCCAGTGTGAAGCAGAGAGGACACATTCCAGCAAATAGGAGAGGACAGAACAATAGCACAGAAGTACCTGGAGACTGACAGATATGGGAAAGTAGCGGACACAATGGTGTGGTGTTGCAGTGATCAATACCCCGTGGCATTCAGTGAGCGGTGATCTGAACTGCACAGGCAGCCAGCTGGGAAGGGACTTTCACTGGGAGCTCAGGAGGTAAAACCAGACAAAGAACTGCCCATCATGCTGGTCTTTTTGATTTGACCATAAGCTGGGATAGAGTGGCGGTGCGGGAACAGGGTGGATTTCACAGCCCAGTCTGCCCCCTAGAGCCAAATTCAACACCATTTTGTGTAGAGAGTAAAAGGCTATGGGACAGAACTGTGCATGCATTGGGCTGGGCGTGAACTCATTTCTGACTCAGTGAACTGCAACAACCTGGCATCCTATAGATTCCACCCAAAATAGGTCTGAGTAGCCCTCAGACCTAACAGCCAGCAGATCAAGAATTCCACTAGTGGCACATCAGGCGCCATCTTGTACAGTGTGGAAAAACTTCTTAAGACTGTAGGGACAATAGTGAGCTGCGCATGCACTGAGCTCAGTGCATTGCATTGGTAACATATCAAAAATAATACTGACTTTGGCATCATACAGGTCAAAATGGGCTGTGTGGCCCCCAGGTTTCGACAAGATCAGCACCACCAACAATCTAGCTATTTAAGACTCCTGGTGTCTCCCTAGTCCTGGGAACAGCTCCAACCAGAAGTGGAAGAAAGGTTGTACAGACAATGGTGCAGCCTCAGCATGGTATCACAGGAGGTGGAGACTGGTGAGCCAGGAGCTGGGGCTATGGAGACCGTAGTGGAAGCCTAAATTAGAATCCAGATCTGGAACTCACTGGAGGGAGGTACAAGTGACTGCAAACCAAGAACCGTGTAAAAACCACAGTAAGTAAAATCGAACTGCAGACCAGTGGATGACAGCTTAGAAGCCTGCCCCGAGGAGAAGAATATGATAACCAGAAGTACAATGACCAAGAGCAAAACAAGAGACACACACACAATGAATATTATTGAAGACTCCCCGGCAAAGGAGCAAAAGCCTTTGCTAACCTCAGAGTTAACTGAGGAAGACATTGAGAAAAGTGGCAATACAGAATTTAAAACACTTGTTATAAAGTTTCTTATCAACAACAAGAAGTATGTAATGCAGAAGTTCAAGGAATTTAAGGAGTATGTTACACAGGAAATGAATCAAATGAAAGCTGATGTATCAGAAATTAAGAATACAGTGGAGCAAATTAAAAGTATAGTGGAAAGTCTCCAAACAAGAATGAAGGAGGCAGAAGAAAGAATCTCAGAATTGGAAGATGTTTTCTCTCACCAGGAGAAAACAAGCAAAAAGCTAGAAGCAGAGCTGGATCAGGCTAAAAAAAAATTGTTCAAGAATTGAAAGACACTATTAAAAGGCCAAATATAAGAGTTTATGGGAGTCCCAGAAGGTGCAGAAAGAGAAGCTGAATTTAAAATGTACTTAATGAAATAATACATTTATATTATATTAATAATATAAATAATAAGGGAAAATTTCCCTAATCTAGAGAAAAAAAATGGGAAGCAACATCCAGGAGAGGCACAGAACTCCCAACAGGGTTGACCAAAAGTGATCTTCACAATGACATATGATAATCAAGCTCTCTTCAATTTAACATAAAGAAAAGGTCCTTAAATGTGCACGTGAAAAAAAAAATCAACTGACATACAGGGGAATGGTAATTAAACTTACAGCTGAATTCTCAGAGGAAACTCTACAGGCAAGAAGAGAATGAAATGACATATTCCAGATTCTAAAAGCAAAAGATTGTTGGTCCAGAATAACATACCCAGCAAAGCTTTCCTTGGT
Organism: Ochotona princeps; assembly: GCF_030435755.1. Taxonomy (NCBI): domain Eukaryota; kingdom Metazoa; phylum Chordata; class Mammalia; order Lagomorpha; family Ochotonidae; genus Ochotona; species Ochotona princeps. The sequence goes on from NC_080841.1 coordinate 42,847,488, forward strand.
CTTTGAAAATGAAATGAAATTCTTTGACAGTAAAGAAAAGTTAAAAGAATTTGTCTCTTCCAAACCTGTCCTACAAATGATACTTAAAGATGTTCTCTTGAAAGAGAAGAGGAATAGCGCACAACAAAACCAAAGGCAAATGTGAAGAACATCCCAATAAAATAACAACAGAATACTAAATCAATGAACAACCCATTGCTAAAATGACAGGACCAAATTACCACCTATTTGTATTAACCCTGAATGCAAATGGCTTAAACTCATCAATCAAATGTCATAGATAAGTAGACTGGACTAAAAACACAAAACCTATCTATTTGTTGCCTATAGGAGACATATCTCACCAACAAAGATCAGTGGAAACTATATCTCATGGATTTTGATGGGTTTTTTGTTAGTTTCATCTCTTCAAAACTCTCATTAAATTCTTCACTGACTCATAGATCATACAGTAGCATCATTTTTTCAAGAAGATTCTGGTTTTCTTTTTCATTTCTTCAGCAACACATTAGTCATTCAGTAGCATGTTATTTAACTTCATGGTATTTTTAATTTCTTTTTTTCTTCCTGTTGTTTTTGTATTGTGGCTTTTCATTTAAGGGGATGTATAGTAACTGTGTAATGGAGACTATCATATCCAGATGTGAGGATGCAATGCAATGTCTACTTCCAGATCAAAGACAGACTCCCAATGAAACTGTTAAGTATATCTTGACAATAGGATGTTGGCTTCTCTGCCATTGTCCATGCCCACAATGATGGATCTATGACTGTTTATGAAGAACTATACTATGGTAGTAATATAGGGGAACTCAGTGGGAAGGTGTGAAAGGAAGTTTGGGAGGGAGGAAGGGAAATTCTAGGGCCTATGGAATTGTATCATAAAATGATAATAATAAAAATAACAAGATTGTAAAATAAAAAGAGTTGCATAGACCTTATTGATGTAGATGTCAGTTGAGGGAGGGCCTTCCTCCTTTTCTATACAATGTTATGCCTTTCTTGCAGGAGGTGTGGGCCATGCCAGCTAACAGGTAGACTTTGCTCCTGTTCTGAGTTCTTACCCTAAAGATGGGGCTCTCCCTGGAGACTTCTTCAGAGTGAGTCAATGGTCCATTTATTTTCAAGGAATCTCATACAAGAAACATTACTGAGCACTTTTATGGGAACTTTAAAATGAAAGCAAATGATTTTCTAGTCTTCCATGTTTTCTCATGATATCAATGAATTTCATACAACAAATATAAAATACACCCCAATAATTTTCTCTCTCAGGGTTCAGCAGTGGACAACCTAAAGAATGAAGAATTTTCCCCATGTTCCAAAGGAGTGGAAGGATGGCCTAGGGTTTCCTTCTGCTGAATAATCATTACCTCTAGGTACTGCCTCTTCTTGATGGGAGAAAAAAAGTGTGAATCCTTGATAAATTTGTGGTGGAAGAAATCACAGTGTACTGGTAATTACGCATGTGATAGAACTGAGGCACAATTTCAGTAAACTCCCTGACAGCCCTTAGAACTCTGAGACAGAGCTTAGAATGGAAGTAAATGCACAGGCATGTTTCCATTTCTCCATCACACACATCACATGCTTCTTTCTCTGAAAAGTTCAATGGAAGCTCCTCCAGCAACAAAACTGAAGTCATCTATCCACCAACATTTTTGCGTGTGAATTAAGCAATGTAACAGAGCATTCAGAGATGACACAGCTATAAGAACATGCTTCACTCCATGATCATAGCATCTGACAGTACAGCCATTGGTCCCAAGTGTATCATTGTTGCATTACTACCAGAACTGCTGGCCAAAGAAAAAGATTAGAATGTAAGGTCCAGTAAGACCATGAACAGAAGGATTGTAAACAGGGAGGGAATATGGGAGAGTGAGAGTGAGGGTGAGTAAATAGTCCTTCTAGTCATGTTCGAAGGGCCAAAGGACAGGGACTAGAAATGGCATGAAGCTAGTTCAATATTGATTTTTTTTTTAAGCAATCCACGTTGGCTCTTTGAGTTCTGTAAAGGACTGAAGTCAAACACAGATGCATCACTTGATTTGCAGGTGACATGTAGGCAAGTACTAAATGAGAGTTGCCTGCACTTGAAGAAGATTGGAAAGGCTTTTGAGAAGGCATACTGCCATCCCCGCTGTAATTGCTTCTCTCTGAAACCTGTTTTAGCATAAATTGTACAGCTCTGGTGTACCTGAAGATGGCTTTTCTGCATTTCAGTGGTGGGGAATAAGGGCATCAGCTAATCAAAATTCTGTGTGGCTCAACATGTGTTCTTCAACTAATTGTATCCATTGGGTATAAATTTGGTTATGCACTTCATTTACACAGTTGGTCAGTGGACATTGGGCTTTGCCCTAGTGCCTCCAGAAAACCCCACAGCTACTCCTGTAGCATGCCAAAACATAGGAAGATTGGCCAAGATGACAATGAATTATTATATCACCATCTTTCTCTCTGCCCCTCAGCAGATTATATGTGCTTTGGGGGCTCTGGATTTGGCCTCTCCTTTCCCTCAGAGCCTTTCTATCCTCCAAGGGTAACCTAGGACCCTGACTTCTTATCACAGCTCACGCCAGTTAGCTTTCTGCAGAATTCTTGTGAAATAGTCCGAGTCTCTCCAGCCTGCGTATGTCTGTTCTATAGCTCCTTCCCGGATCTGCTTTGTCACTCTCTAATAGACTGGTGTTTGAAAATCAGGAATTGTTTTCACGTTGGTTTGCAGAGCACGCAAGGCTCAAGGTGCATGACAGGTGCTGCACAGTGGTTCCCAGCTGACCAAGGTGCTCTGCACTGCACTTAGACCTTGAGATTTGCTGCCATGTACCAGGGTAAATAAACGCATGGTGAAACACAATGTGATCCCAGATGCACTGTGATGCACAGTTTTGAGTGTTACCTTTCTGTGTATTAGTAGTATTCCCTTTGTGGGAGGAGTCAGATAAAATTCAGTGAGTAACTTCCTTAATCCAGATCCAGAGAAGCACGGCAGCAATACAAAATTACATAATTGGGCAATTTTCTCTTTCATTGTAGAGGCGACATGGCATCATTGCTTAGTTCTCTTCTGAGCTTGAAAGTCTAATTTGCTGTAATGAAAACATGAAATGAAGAACATGCTGTGAGCCAGAATTGATTCAGCACCCCTGGAGCCCATTTTCCAGTCGGAAGTGATTCTTGGAAAGATGCCACGTACTTCTACGTGGACTGCCTGTTCAACTCCATGATCATCTTTCCAGTATGTCTTTGATAGCAAGTCTCCCTTCCCCCAAGCCACTTTGTATATGATCCCAGCCATGAAAGGTTGCAGAGGCCAGTGCCACATGGCAAGTGATCTGTGTAAGTGGAAATGGATGTGCTGCCATCTAAAATTGACTTTACCTTAAGTTGTGGAAATTCACCAGTAGCAAAGTCCAGAAGTGCCGGTGGGAGGGCCTGTTATGCGGTGCAGCCAGTGATAGTGGGCAAATGAAATTTAGCTAGGTCCCCTATCAGCAATGGAATGATAATTCAATCCTCAACCACTTCCCCCATGTCCTAATTTAGCCAGAATATTGGATACAGACAAGTCCAATTAGTCTAGGCATTTTCAGCTACAAGCCCAATTCCTGTTCCTGCCCATCCCAATGAGCGCCAATTAACTCCTTAACTCACAACACTTAGGTATTCGCTCCTGCCCACCTGTGACTCACCTATCAACTGAGAGGGGATGGTATTGCATTGTTATGTAACCACTCCCCCAACAAGCCCCTTTAAAAGGCCCAGGAAGCAGGGGTTCTTGCTGGCTCTCTCTTTCTCTCTTTCTTTCTGGCCAGGTGCTTCCATTACACTAGCACCTCAACTCTTGGCTGACCCAGGACAGGTGATCCCCTGAGCATGGTCCCTGTGTACTGCTTAGATAGAGCAATGGGTATAATAATGTTTCTGGTTTGTGCGCTGTCAGGAGTTCCAGGAGGGGTGAGCCCTAGCAGTAGTGGAATGTGGGCAGAGAAGCCAGGGAAAGGTCTATGTCTGCAGCTTTGTAAGTGTGTCCAGGTTCTTTGTAAGTGTGTCCTGGTTATTCGTTGCATGTCTCTTAGGATAACTTATATTGTTGGGGAAGCTGGGACATAGGTCTTGAGCTTACTGGATGGACTTAAGGATAATGACCATTTGTTCCTTTTGGGATTATGATCGGTTGGATTATGATTGGTTGGATTGCTGTATGGACTTGTGATTTGCTATTGTGCACTATTATCACCAAGCTTGGTTAATAATGACTCCTTAATAAGCCTTAGACATGTCTGGTGTGATCTTGCTCACACGCTGCAACAGACCTAAAGCTTCATGATGGGGGTCTGTCTTCCTGTCTGCCATCCCGCACTTCTCCCTGCCCTGCAGCCTGGGCAGGAGAGATCAACTTGGCCCAGCCACACCGTGGGACTTTCAGGGCTCTCCAACAAGGACATGGCCTTGCAAAAGAAGTTAGAGAAAGAGGGAGATGAAGTATTAACAAAGTAGGCAGTGCAGCTCTTAGACATGCTGCCTAGTAGAATTCCAGGGATTAAAGCACATTCTTGCTCCTTGACTAGCTGTATTGCTTAGGTTTACCTTCCCCTAAAGCATCTGCATGCATTCCCTAGTGCTTAATACTGGGATTAGCTAACACCTGTAAATCAGCCTATACGGACTTGGAATGTTGCCTCATAGAATTGTAATGTTTCAGAAAGTATGATCTGCAAAGCTCGGCTTAATGATATTAAAGTTTTTAAGATTACTGTTAAGTTTAAGCAATCTAGAGATAGTAGTCCCAATCGACTCAGTGTTCATTCTTTGTACTCCCTGTAGCAAGGTTGACCTTGTGTGTGCCACCCCCAATACCCCTTGTCCTTCAGTTCGGTATGAAGCAAAACACATGAAAGGCAGAAATGATGGCTTCTGGACGTGTGCCTCTGTCCCCAGCTACGCCAGGTGACTGACAGGTCCACAGCCATGAATGAAGGGGCCAGCAGTAGAAAGGAATGTCTTTCCACCTTTCCTCAGCCAGCCACGGGCTGCAGCTGAGTTCCAGAAATCGCACTGCTCAGAAACAGAGCATTGGTGGCTGTGACCTAACCAGCCCAGCAGCTCCATGCTGTGATTTGTAAGTAAACCTGCAGAGTGGGCCTAGAGGCCCTCTGCGGGAAGCCAGGAAAGCAGACAGAAAAATACAGGGGAAGTCCATTTACTGCTTCAACATGCAAAACAAGGGCATCCTGGCCTCCGTGCCATTAAGTGACAGGGAGAAGGATCTGTCACCTGCTGGGACCGCAGCCTGTAAGTCCCTCTGGTGGGAATCCCCAGCTCCTAGCACTGCCTAGCGTTTAGGAGCACTTCGGTGCATCTATGCAGACATAAGCAGGATGAAAATGGTTCAGTCAGGCTACATGTTCTGGACAAATGATTTACACACGCTTGCACGCATACTACTATTGAAATCAAGTTCTGATGGAGGGGTGGGGCCTGTGTTTGTACATTTGCAACCAGCTCCTCAGGGTAGACTGGCGAAGGACCCTCGGACAACACCTGGAGAGCAGTAGTCTAGGAGAGAAGAAACTCGTGGCAAAAGTCTTCCATGGGCGTTTTATTTCACATGGCTGCCCCCAGTGCTGCCCCTGCGCCTGCTAATTTCCTGTCTCCCAGGTGACTGGCCACGGGGGCACCCCAGCTGCCACTCGTGCCGCCAGCTAGGGTGGTGAGGCGAAGAAGATGTGCAGGCCCAGTTAACAGCACCTTTCTTTTCCCTAGGGGAGGAGCGCCCCCGGGACTCCCCGGGCCCGGCGGAGGCCCAGGCGCCGGCTGGGACGGAGACTGGAGGGAGGACGAGTCACCATTGCTGGACATGCCCCCGGGCGCAACTCAGGAAGATTTTCTGGGGCGTAGCGGTTGTGCTGTGCGTGTGTTCCTCCTGGGCGGGCTCCACGCAGCTCGCCAAACTGACCTTCAGGAAATTCGACGCGCCCTTCACCCTCACGTGGTTTGCTACCAACTGGAACTTTCTGTTCTTCCCGTTGTACTATGCGGGGCACGTCTGCAAGTCTGCGGAGAAACAGTCTGTGAAGCAGAGATTCAGGTAGGCGCCTCCGTGGCTGGTAGCCTTCCTACCTGGAGCTGTCCCCTCACCCCATGATGCTCCGGGCTGTCCCCTGGCGGCAGACGCTAGCACTGGCCAGCGGTAGCCAGTGGTGAGATGAAGGTAATTGCACCTGCTCTTGCAGCGGGGTCGGGGTCAGACTTCACTAGCTAGGGAATGACACCATCCTCCGCTTTTTGTCCCTATCAGCCAATGGAGCTCCTATATAAGCAGCAGGGGCAGGCAAGTGGTCGCTGATAGGTTCGCAGAAAGCATAGCAATGGAAACAGAGCTCTAACTCAAGTGAGATGCAAACCACCAGTCCCTGAAGCCAGGTGATTTGGCTGCTTCCTGTAGCTTACCTCCTTGGAGATGTTCAACAGTGAACCTTCTTGATTCCGTTTCTAACTCAAGACACTGTCTGCTTCAAGAACATGATTACATGGGGCTGAATGCTGGTGGGAAAGTGTGATCAAAACCAAAGGAGTGTCTGAGCCTTGTTGATGGTGTTTGTCCATATGGAGTCCTTTGGAGTGCTGTTCCTTTCCAGATGAGCCCAGACACCTGAGCTCTATCCCCTAGGTTGGTATACTGCAGGGCTTCCACAACCCTCCCAGAAGTTAGATTGTTTCTGTGGCCCATGCCACTCATCAGTGCCTTTGGGTTCACTGCATGTTTGCACAGGGTGGAGGCTTTCCACTGGGCTGTGTCCAAAAGTGGCCTTGCTGGAAAAAAAAAAAGTAGAGATGAGTGCTGACCAAATGGACCAGTAGGCCCTGAAAGCTCCTCTTTGATCGTCCCCCACCCCCTAAACAAAAACTGCAGGTGGGAAATTCTTCCCTTCTCTGCTGTTACTTTGTTTCTACCTCCTCCCCACCCCATCAAACATCCCATTAAAATTGCTACTTCCCATTTACCCTCTGCTCCAAACTTCAGCTAAAATCCCTAGAAGTCACAAGATCACTAAAGACATCACTGGGCCAAGGAATGAAGTGTTTTGGGTAAGAACTTCTAGTCTAGACTTGGACTAGAATTTCTTTCTGGGAGTCTGAGAATAGTTGGAAACACAGGTGGTGTGCATTTTTCACATTTGGCCTGGCTCCTGCAAGAGACCAGTTGTCCAGCAGAGCACAAATTCTAGAGGAAGGGGCTCTGATAGAGCTTGGAGGTGAGTCACATGATGAGCCTCCTGCTCTCTCCTGGTGAAACAAATTCAGGAGACAAGACACAGGGGCAGGAGTGCTGCGACTCAGAGCAATTGCTCATGAAGCAGCCATAAATTGCTAAGGAGGCACTTAGTGCACCTATGCTGAGCAGCAGCCAAAACCAAATGCAAACACACAGATTTAGAAACACTGATAGGGGCCCAGACTCACCCATAGGCAAGTGTGAAATAACAGCCCGCCTCTAGTCAAAGCAAAAAACCAATGCTCTGTAAATTATGCATTTTAGAGTCAGTAGCCCAAAGTGCATTTAACTTGTAATGAGGAATTTTTCTTTAAACTGGCCCATAAATATGCACTAATTTTATGGGTCTCTTAAAATATGTTTTAACTGACTAAAATTGTATGCTGCTGCCTGTAGTGAAGGGCTAGAAGGGAGCTGATGCAAGCTTTCTGAGATGAAAAGGCTGGCTCCTAGGAGATGAAAAGCTCATTCCACTGTAACTTTACCCAGCTGGCCAGTAAAGTGCCACACACACCTGCACAGGTAGCACCCGCAGCTGACACAAGCATGAGCCATGGCTGCTGCTTAGCCAGAGGAAGCTGTCACTGCCAGTCTCTTAAGGCAGGCCCAGCACCAGGTAACCTAGGGCACTGAAAGTCTACCCTGGACAGTTATGATTGGAAGTTCAGGTGTGATGCTTTTTTTGCATTCAGAAGGAAATTGAGCTGGCTCCTGTAGGAGATCAACTTGTCCATCAGAATACAAATTCTAGAGGAAGGAGCCTTAATAGAACTTGAGTTGAGTCAAGATCTGCCTTATGTGTGTCTCCTGCCCCACCCCCTTAGTGAAATGGATGTGGAGCAAATTCTGGAGGATATTGACACAATCTAACTCGGTGGGGATCAAAAATCAAAGCAAAAAAAAAAAATGGAAGGACATTGCGGCAGATTAGTTATGCATAGAATATCGTCAGCACCTTGTTTTCAGCCTGTTGTTTTTCTAGTCAAGAATGTCACAAAGGAATCATGAGGGAAATCCAGGGACTGGTATATTAACTGGAGAACAGTGGGAGAGGGAGGATAATCCTCTATTCATGAGTGAGGCCAGGTGAAGCCTTGCCCCACAGTTGTCACACCACTTAGCTCCACCTCTCAAAGGCGCTTTCTGATTATATGTTGTGTTTTGTGGCTGAGCAAAGCTGCTGGTTTACCAGCCATCAAGCCATGAGCCCTAAGGGAGGGATGAAGAGAGATTCTTCCTCCAACAGGGGAAAGATCTCAACATCACGACTCTGCCACAGCTCTGATTGGGAGGACTTTAAGCACACTTGAGGAGTCTCAGAAATTGAGGAAGACTGAAATCCTGTCTTCCATCAGCAAGCTTTTATACAAATTAATATAAGAGAGATCTAGAGTCAATTGAGGCAATGTACCTCCTGGCAAAGAGCGTGTGGGCAGGAAGCTGGGGAGGAGACAAGCAGAGACTTCTGCAGAGAGGGGAGCTGGGCAGATTAACCAGCTTTGCTTGTGGTTATCAACAGAGTCAAGTGGAAGTTTCTTTTCCCCAGACATACCCGAACCATTTCCCCAAACAAAGCCAAGGCTAGAATTCAAACTGCAATACCCTGTGAGGCCTTCAAAGGCCTTGCTGAAGCTCCACATTCAATAGATTCTTGAATAGTAGCAGCTCTGCACTAGCTGAGTATTGGCTACAAGTGTTTTAAAATATTGCCAATCTAATCAAACGTAAGAACCAGGACTCATTTTGCCACTCAAAACTGACTTTATATGTGGGGGCCCAGAGAATGCCTGGATGCTGGTCCTCTACCACCCACATGGGGCATGTCCTTCAAGCTTTGGGAGCCCACACACCTGTTTGTAAAGGGAAGGGGGTGTTACATGCTCTTCCTTGCCCAAGATTACTGTGAAGCCAAAGAGATGCCCTATATGAAAGTACCCTGGAAACCCTAATGTGCCATAGCAACACAAGGAGCCAGCCCTGGATTGTGGTCTCTGTATGCTGGATCAGAGGATGTAGCCCATGCTTCTTTTTTGGTGTTTGGTTGTTTTAGCTATTTCTTGGTGGTTGATTTCAGCCACTGTACCACTAACCTCTACAATACCATGCAAGTCCTCATATCTTGGAGAAATCAGATGGTTGCTGTGGTAGCTGCACAGAGCATTCTAGAATGCTGGTCAGCCTTCTTGTGATCTGATACCGTTGTTGCTGGAAGAGCAGACCTGGAAAACCTCTCAGCCTGATGAGCTGGATTTTCAGTGCCAGCTTTGTGGTGTGTCTAGTGAGCACTCCCACCATCCTGGAATTTAGCAAGCCCCTTCTTTTCCTCACATGATCAGCACTGCACCATGATCTTTGCAGCTTCTCACTGACAGCTGGCCACAGTGATGCCCTGAGGACACCATAGTGTCCAGAACCTGGATCTACAGAGATGTCTGAGGGTGCTACAGGAACCAGTTTCATGGACAGCTGTGTGCCCAGGGAAGATTCAGGGAGGAGACTGTCAGGTGCATGACCCTGGAAAAACTCAAGGGCAGGTACAGTGGTGTGTGGGCTCCAATGGAGCGTGGGCTCCTGGATCCTCCAACCCTGGGGTGGGAAGGCAGCCTTTCTAGCACAGAGGCTGCTTCAGTCAGTGGAAATCAGGCAGCAGCAGACCTGGGGCCTATGCAGCTTTGTCAGCAAGTCTTCCAGGAATTCCCATCAGCAGTGAGTTGCTTTTCAAAGAAACACTGGCACATTCTGAGACTGCCAAAAGAAGGCAGAATACAGTGGTGACAGGTGTTTTCCTCTGCCTTTTGTACTTTCTGGTTTCTGCATGCCAGCCAGTGGATTCTGCTTCAGGGCTCATGGCCAATAAAGGGGCCTTGTGTCTTAGATGCTGAAGAGTCCTGTGCACACACCTCGCTGTACAAGGTTAGGCTGGTAATGAGAGCCCTTAGGTCTGTTCACCCACCATTCCAAGGTTGCTGAGCTGAGTAGAGCAGTTGCAATCTGAAGGTCTGTTCATTCTGAAAGTGGTTAGTGCAGATCTGCCCAAGGTAAGGCTCAAGGGATATGAAGAGTAATGGTTCCTTTTGTCAAGGAGCCTGAAACCTGGTAAGGGAGTGAGACAACCAGATAAGACAGTAAAACACACAGCAGAGCCAGGACAGAGAGGCCCAGGAACATGTGACCTGGGGCAAAGTGGAAAGGCTCCTTTCTTAGAGGAAAGGAGCTGGGAATGATTCCCTTCACAATGTGCAGGTGGTTCTCTAGGGGACAGAAGAGGAGATCCAGAGCATTCTGAGCAGACAGGGTCCTGGACCAAGCACAGAGGCTAGACAGAGAACGGAGCCTGAGGGAGTTATCCTCGGGTGTAGGAGTTAAGAGAGGTAAAAGAGCAGACCTGGTAGTTACCTGGTAGCTACCCACTCCACACAGAGGCATCTGTGTTCTGGCATGAATGTTAGCTGAAGCTGTTGAGGTCATGATCAGAAATGTTATTCCTGCAGTTCTGTCAGGAATGAAATGGAAGGCAAGGCTGGAAGTTGGTGAAGTTCACCAAACACATATATGACACCAGTGTGGTTCCTGACCCCATGGATCTTGCCACCAAGTAGGAGGGGGGGCCCTATAAGAGACATTGCAGGGGCACAGGGAGAAGAGAGACAAGAACCAGATGAAGACAGCTTGCTTGTAGCTTAGGTATGAGGACAGAGCAGATAGTCTCTTTGGATTCAACAGTCACGTGAAGACCTGGACAGAAAGGTGTTTGGGCAGCAGATGAGGGACTGGCCTCTGTTGTCTAGGCAATGGAAGACTTCTGAAGTTTCTGAGTGGAGAATTGATCTAGTCAGCACTGTTTTTCACAGTAAGAGTCACGGTGTGAATTATGCAACTTAGTTCAGCATATGTTCCATTTCATAGAAGCGACCCAGTGATGGCTAGGGGATTTATTCAATGTGTATATGTGGCATGGCGGTGGGGGCAGGAGGGAGAGGTGCCTAGTTCTTTAGAAGTGTAAGAACTTGAAGCGGAAATGTTCAAGAATTTAAAAGCCACCTTTTTTTCTTTTTTGGCCTTGATCTATTGACTACAGTTCACAGCAAGTACCAAATGAGAGAAAAGGATTTAGTCATCTTCTTCAAACACAAGGATTTAAGAAGCAGGAGGGAGACAGTCTTTGCAGAAAATATTTCAGCAGTTTCTCAGGCACAATGGTGAATGCTAAAGCCCTGCCAAGGCAACACTAATTAGCAATGACCCTGTGTTCCTGTGCTGTCAAGCCTCCCATTTGCTGCAAGCCCATTGATTTCTTTGCCTTTTCTTACCCTAAGCCTAGGCACGTTCTGGCCTGTTGTTACCATCAATTGTTCTTCAAGGGTGAGGCCACTTTGGAAACAAGGCAGCAAGGCCTGTCTATCCCAAATAGTTGTTCAGGTATCTGAGTTTGTTGTTACAACTTCCAGCAGATATTAAGGGTTTGGGTGTGAAGCTGAGCAGTTTAAGGAGCTTACATCTTCTAATCCCATGCTTTCAGAGCCCGCCCAATTCAGCTGCAGCACTATTATTTCAATTCCATTGATGTTTTTCCAAAGATCATGTCTTATGCTCATGGCTGTGTGTAAGGTATGAGTTTGAAGAATGGTAGCCAGAGTCCCTGTGAACCCTTGCAAGATCAATAATAGCAGATGAGGGACGGCTTCCCAAGGAGGGGTATCCAGTGGTTCTGAGGTGTCTTGTGTGAGTTGGATGATGAGGAGTGCTCAAGGGTGTGGTGTGCCAAAGGCACAAAGCATCATGTACAGGTGCGCAGAGGTTTGTAGGATGTGATCAGAAGCTTCAAGCCTCAGTTGATCCCATTGGCCTCATATAGAGCCATGTTTTAGAATTTCAATTATGCAGTTCATACCAGTGAATCAGCTCCTAGGAACTTTGAAACTTTAAAATTTTACTGTTCTCGGCACAATATCATGTGCCCAGAGACCTTGGCAGATCAGAAAGGGATACAGAGGATTTTCTGATCCAACTCATTCATATTATCAAAGATTCTGCTAAAAAATGGACATGAGAGCCCATGTTCTCAGTGGTCCCAGACTTTTCCAGATGCTTCCAGCAAAGAAATGGGCCATACTGTTTTTCTACATAGGAAGGAACTTGGAGACCATGCCTGGGCAGCATGAAGCTACAGAGGTAGGAATACTGACTGCTAACCTATGTTTGGGACATGACAACAAATGGCCAGAACTCATCTCTACCTGTATTTAGCTACATGACCACAGTGGTAAGTCAACTAAAAAGTCTCAAAAATGAAAAATGGATGCAGCAGTGGGAGCCCAGTGAAGCTGCCCCCCCCACCCTCCTCCTTCCTTACTTTTTTTTTTTTTTACAATGGCAAACTTCCAGTTTAGTTCTTAACACACCATTAGGTAAAAGAATTCAACAACTAAAAAGCAGGTAGAAAAGCCTATTGTTTCTCAAGGGTATAGAGAAAAGGATGTAAATAATCAATTCGCAAGATGCTGATCTTGCTCCTATTGATTACATTTTTTGTACTCCGTGTATTAATTACCATAGATCAAGAAAAACATGCAATAGTTTCCTTTTTTGAATGGCTTATTTCACTAAGCATAATGGTTTCCACTTGTATTTATTTTGTTGCAAAAAACAGGATTTCATTCTTTTTATGGCTGAGAAATGTTCCATAGTATATGTGTGTGTATATATATATCATATTTTCTTTATCCAGTCATCTCTCAGTAGACATCTGTATGATTCCCCGTCTTAGCTCACATAAATTGAACAGCAATGAACATGGGTGATCTGAAAAATTATTTACCATATGATACAGCCATTTTACTCCTGGGAATTTACCCAAACAGAATGAAATTAGTTTACATTTACTTGTAATAAATGTAATTAAATCTGAGAACTAAATATGAGAGTGTGTATAAAGCCTAAAACTGTTTAGTTCATGGGTTTTCTGACCCATCTTTGGTTCCAAATGTGGATTCTCCCAAACTTACACTAACCATGGCTCCTGCTCTCTCCAGATCATAAAATGATGGTGGTGGTGGTGGTGGTGGTCATACACGTGGTGATGGCAATAATGGCAATAATAGTAACTATGGAAAGCACCAGCTGATGGACCAGTGATCTTCCATTCTCTGGTTCACTCCCCAGATGGCTACAACAGCCAGGGCTAGGCCAGGCTGAAGCAAAGAGCCAGGAACTTTATGTGGGTCTCCCACATTGGTGCAGATATTTCACAAATATTTTAAAATCTGATTGGTCACAGTAAGCTACTTTTTCTGATATTCGTGTAAATATGACTATTGTGCTTCCTGGACCTTCTAAAATAGAATTATAGTAATTACATTTACCTCCTTAGCTGTGTTCTGCTTTAAGCAGAGAGAGGAAAAACTGTGATTTATGTACTTAATGGAATATTTAAGAGTACATCGGGATCAGTTCACACTTTTCCTACCTAAGTGCCTTACTTTATGACACTCAGATGTAATGAGTTATTCATACATACATTATTAATTTATAGCATAGACAAAATTAAAAGCATTGGCAGCTAGAGCTCCCTTGTTGCAGGAACACGTCATTAGAACTATTATACAGTGTTATTTTTCTATATGCTTCTCTAGAGGGAAATAGAAAGAAATCTTTTAAACAGCAGTTTTAAGTGCTCCACCAACAAAATGGGAATATGCTTGTTCATATTTTATTAGGAAGTGGTGTATTGTGGGTCTTAAAATACTCATTGGCAAATTTGTTTAGTGTCTGGATTTATTCAAATTAGGAAAAAGTTGGAATGTTTAAGCCCAATTCAGGAATGCCCTTATTCCTTGGAAAAGACATTTTTCCCAAGGGACATGTGTGTGCATGCATTCTGTGGAATCTTTTCTGGCAGTGTGCAAGGCTTATTAGATCTGCCTCACCTAGGAAGGCTGGAGGTACCCAGGTTTCCCAGTCAAACCCCAACTCCCAGCCACTGGTGTCACGTTTGACCTTGCACTGGAAAGTCAAAACATTAAATACAGAAGTTGATATCTCCACAGCTAGGACCTGCTACTCCTGCTACAGTGTAGGTGACTACACAGAGATGCTCTCCAGCCAGGGATGATATCTTCCTACCTCCCTGGGGCTCTAACTTGCACCAGTACCTTCTGTCAAAAATCATAAAAATGTCAATCAAGACAGGTAAAAAGCAGCTGGACACTTTCCAACCTGGTTTCTCCTGCAAGGGTGGCTGTGTACACAGAGTCCCTGCTTTTCCACTGATGGCAGCAGGAGGATCACAAGGAGTGAATGTCCTCCATCACCCAACGACATGAATCTGTGCACCAAGCCTCTTAACTTTATAAGGCTGACAGAGCCACTCATGTTATGCTGATTCATTCAGCCTCAACCCAGAGCAGGAGTCAGTCTGAAAGCCCACATCTTCAGTCAGGTGCACTTTGACGTCCTCACTGTCCAACAGCCTTATTTTCTGTCTTGAACATATAATGACCATGTAAAATGGCTATCTTTGAACACCACAGGGATACGGATCAAGTCTGTCTGGTTTGCCTGCCTGTTCTCAAGCACAGAGTCCAGTGAGCTGACAGAGAAGGGAAGCTAGGGAAAAGGAAGGAGGGAATTCTGCCATGAGCCATGCTGGCCTTTGGCTCACCATCCAAAGGTGCTCCATGTGCTCTGCTCTCAGCAGGCTGTTTCCCAAGGTGCCATGTAGGAAGGGAGCCACATCCTTCCAGCAAGCTCTTCCTCCACCATCTAGACTGATAAACACATCCAGTTCTGAAGAGGAGCTTTCAAATTATATTTTCAGGATGAAAAGTGCTCATCAGGCTTTGCAAAAAATTAGTCAGGCCTGAAATTAGTAAACCCCAGTGCAGGGGATGACCTATTATGTCCTCTGATTGATGTCAGAGTAAAATCTCATCCTTATAATATCATCATTCTGCATTTATATTTGGCTCAGTTTACACCTATTCTCAAAGCTACATACACACTGATTCCTAGAAGAGAGGAATTTACAAGAGACATGTATTTTAAGCCCTGAAAAATCTTGCTGATTTTTAGCTGTGAGGATAATTCGAATTTTACATACTTTGCAATTATCATTGCTGTTAACACATTGTTAAAACATAATGGTGCAAGCAGCCCTATTGTTAGAGCACATTTCTGTGCTCTACATTGGCGAAACCTGGATGGGGTGACTCAACATCTGAAACTAGATCTCTCTTGGGTATCTTCCTTCAGTGTCTGGAAGTTGATAACAGCTGTCACCTGTCACCTCAACATGTCCACCTCAGCAATTGTATATGGCCTTTCCAGGGGCCCAGACCTATAAGATTAGGCTTTTATGTTGACTGTTGCCCCCAGCCAAAGGTGACCAAGGTGGAATCTGTTCCTTTTTAGGACTCAGCCACAGAAACCATTTAGTGTCACTTCACCAGACTTCATGAGCCCAACCAATTTCATGGTGGAGGGAGACATGGATTGCCTCTACTGGGAGGATAACAGGAGCGCCTGCTAGAATGGGGACACTGTTGCTGCCGTCTTTGGAAAATGCCATCTGGCATGTGATCTGAAGTTAAGACAGTGTATAAGGGGAGCAGGGGCACAGCTCTGTGAGGAAGAGCAGTTATGGGGCTGCTGGAGCTGGAGGCTGGGCCACAGTGGCTTGGGCAGGGGTTCCTTCCCCAAAAGGAGCCATGCCTCCTGGAACCTAGCCTGATCTGATTTCCTCCTGAAGCTGGTGGATGCTGCCAGCCTAGCTTTGCAGCCCATCTGGACTTTGTCAGGTGTCTCCAGGCCAGACGTCTGCTCTAACACTACCCCAACCATGGCTGTGGTCTTGGCTGTTTCCTTTTTCTGAGATTCAGGGCCTTATCAGGAGAGTGGGAAAAATAGCATCCTGGATGGAGAAGACAAAAACAAGACATAAATAAATTATTCAGAAATTATTCAGGGAATGGAAAACTGCTGTGGAACTGTCCAAGGATAAGAACAAAGGTGTCTTTGTTCTGTGCTGATACTCTGTTCCATACTGATTTCTCTCCCCTGCATAAGTGGATTATTTTATGCAAATAGTGTCAAGAACCACTGTATTACTGGCTGCTGACAACACAGCCATTTGTAACCCGAGTCACGTCATTCTGTGCGCTGAACTGCCAGAAGGCATAGTATTCATAAAAACCATGGGTCAAACTTAGACAGCCATGTGATGAGTTAATGCATAGGTAGGAAATCACTCTGAGATCTGTGACAAGAACAGTGGGCAGAGTGTAATTGTGGCGCAGTGAATCAAGTGCTCCAAGAACTGGGCAGCCTTGCTGGCTGCCATGTGAGATCCAGTTAAACGGTGTAGGTGAGGAGCTGGGCTAGACCAGCCAGGACATTACACAGAAGAGGTGGCTGGCTCTGCTGGCTATAATGGTGTCAAAGGAGGAAAAAAAAAAAAAAAAGCAAAAAAACCACCGCAGACTGGAAAGATGGAAACCGGAGTATGAAACTAATTGGAGTGGTGACACCAGCCATGACTTCTGAAGTTGTTCTGAGGCCAATCACATGGATGTAGTGTGTGCTGAGGGCTTGAAACAAGAAAGATGAAAAATGGGACAAGTGTTGCGCATAGCAGATAAGATGCCACTTGGGGTGCTCGCATTCCGTATCTGAGTTCCCAGGTCTGAGTCCTGGCTGTACTCTCAACCCAGCTTCCTGTTGATGCATACGCTGGAATGTAGCAAGTGTTAGGTCAAGTTCTTGAGTCCCTGACTTCCACATACGGGAGGCCTGGATTACATTCCCGGATCCTGGCTTTAACTTAATGCATTCCTGGCTCTTGTAGTCTTTTGGGTAGTGAACCAATAAATGGAAGAAGCTCTCTTCCTTTGTCCCTACTCTTTCTCCTCCCCTCACTGCCTTTCAAATAAAATGGAATTTAAAAGAAAGAGGACAAGAAAAGGACACTTGTGTAAGTATGTGTATATGGATGTGTGAAATGTTGCAATGATTTAAACTTTATTGTTTGATAGATTAAACAGTTGGTTGCTTGATTAGTGTCTTGGCTAGCTAGTTCATTTTTGGTGTGAAGATTTAGCAGGGATATTTTCTTATTAAATCAACAAAAAAAGTGTTATGCAGGAAAATGCTACATGGAAGAGTTATTTGTGGTCACAAATAACTTTAACCTTTCCCCCTGGTTTCTTTCTAACCCGCTTGATCAAAGCCTAAAGTCTAAGATCTAAATCAGCCTGTCAGAAGTGTCACTTCACAGCCCAGAAACCAGAGCTGTCACTTGTTGTCACTTAGAGTGAAAGCCATGTGGGGACTTTCAGATGCGTGGGAAGGATAGCTCTAGGACCCCCTGACGGAGCCCCTTGTTCATGCAGCCTAACCTGCAAGCACCGTTGGTGCATCTTAGGGAAAAGGTCCCGGAAAGCAGGCAGCTGCCAGCATATGTGCCACAAACTCCATCATATTTATTGGAGGGACACTTAGGATTGCAACCCAGGCAAAGAGGCAGTCTTTGAAATGTATTCCAAGGTTTTATAAGAGGGTGGCTTACTGAAAAGTTAAATTCAGAAGGTGAGTCTTATATTGCACTCTTGTCAGGATTGGTTTTTAGCAAAAACTAAACTGTCCTATAGAAAAGGAGTTTGAGTATGTGTCCAAGCTCCAGGCATTTCAGGGGAAGAAGTTCATGGCAGAGCTGGTCAGCAGTTAACAGTCCAGGAACCTGTGGTTTGGCTTCATGACAGATCAGCTTGCATCTGTGTGATCCATGTTCATGACAGATTATAAAGTCTGGCTTGGTATGTGCCTGACACCTGGTCCGCTATAACTTCTGGGCTCCACTTTCAAAATTCTGAGCTCATGCTGCTCCACTTTCATTTTTCTTTATTATCACACCCTGTGCTATGAAATGTGTGAAAACTGGTGATGCTAATGGTAAAAAGCAATGGAAAAGCTAGTTGGTAGAAGGTCAAGGCAGAGAGGAGAGTAGATGGGGCTGGGCACCTGAAAATGAGGGTTTCAGATGACCCTGCTTAGGTGACAACGCCAGCAGATACTGGAGGGAGCTGGGCTGAGTCAAGGGTGTTGCCACATCCTGAATGCCTCACTAAGCTAAACATAGGTGCTCTGATAATTTTATTGTTTGAAGAGTGAAGGAAATAACAATGACCACTGTCAACAAATAAAAGCTGCTCAGGGAATGAAGGCAACTGAAGTAAAGAGCAGGTGACCCTGGTAGCCTGAACTTTATGAAAGGAAAGTGGCTTGTTGGCATGGGGAGAGGTTAAATTAAGAGATAATTTGAAGGATGGGCGTCTGGCCTAGGCATTAGGCTGCCAGTGAGGCCACATACATCACAACTGGGGATGCTCGGGTTTGAGATCCACCTCCACTCCCAACTCCAGCTTCCAGCTAGTGCAGACCCTTGAGGGGCAGCAGATGATGGCACAAGTGTCCGGGTTCCTTCCCCTCCTTAGGAAGACCTGGATCGAGCTCCTGGCTTTGGTCTGGTCCTGCCCCCACCTTTGTGGGCATTTGGGGAGTGAACTACCCCATAGGAGTTCCCTACCCCTGCTGCTCTCAAATAATAATAATAATTAATAATGGTAATGAAAGTATAGACCTTGAATAAAAAGAGTCCCCCCCAAAAAAAAGATTGTTGAATTTGAGCTTTGGCCCTATAAGCTAACAATGAGAGCAAGAACCACATTAAAACCTATTTGGGGGCCCGGCGGCGTGGCCTAGCGGCTGAAGTCCTCGCCTTGAAAACCCTGGGATCCCATATGGGCGCCGGTTCTAATCCCGGCAGCTCCACTTCCCATCCAGCTCCCTGCCTGTGGCCTGGGAAAGCAGTTGAGGATGGCCCAAGGCTTTGGGACCCTGCACCCATGTGGGAGACCTGGAAGAGGTTCCTGGATCCCGGCATCAGGTCGGCGCGCACCGGTCCGTTGCGGCTCACTTGGGGAGTGAATCATCGGACAGAAGATCTTCCTCTCTGTCTCTCCTCCTCTCTGTATATCTGACTTTGTAGTAAAAATAAATCTTTTTTTAAAAAATTTAAAAAAAAACCTATTTGGAAGAAAATAATCCATTTGCAAGATCAACAAAAACATAAAAGCCCTAATGAAAATGTAATTTTAAAAATTATAGGGCCAGTTTGAAGGAAACTTTAAAACTCTCCTGAGACTCAACATAAAAATGTCAGCCCTCCCTATGTACATTTATAAATTTAATGTTATTCTGATTAAAATACTAAAAGGTTTTTTCAAAGAATTGAGTAAGAAAACTTTGAAAGAAGTGCAATAGGGGGAACTAGCAATTTTAGAGATTAAAATGTACACAAACCTCCATGATTAAACCAATGTGGTTCGAGCACTTGTTCAAAAAGAATAGAGTAACATGCAAAAATAAACCTAGATACACAACATAGTCAGGGAGTCTCATGTAACTGAAGGAAAGGTGAACTACACTAGGTGATGTTGAGACAATGAGGGTACTACCTAGAAAAAAAATGTTAATTTGAGTCATACCTCCTTAACTAGAATTCTAAACAGATATCAGATATGGAATGTAGGTGTAAATTCTGAAACTTCGTAAATAGTAAGTAAAATATTAATTCTTTTAGTATCTTTCGTACTGTGAGACAAAGTCTAGAAATCATCAAAGAAAGGATTAATAAATTAGAAATAGCTGTAAGTTTTTTTATAAGCTGAAAGATTACTGTTTGGTCAAAAAAATTTAAATGCCATCATCAAAGTAAAAGAATAAATAGATAAATAAAATATTTGAAATTCACACAACAAATGCTTAGCCTCTCTAATAGATAAGGAACCTTATAATCAATGGGAAAACAGGCAGTATCTTAATAAAGGAAAGATGTGGAAAAGGAGTTCATAGGAAAGGACCTTGGAATGGTTTGCATGTGTATGGAAGATGTTTGGTCTTGCTTATATGGGAGAAATAGTGTGAATTACAAATCCTTTTACATTCCCAAATCACAAAAGCATGAATAAAGGAGGTTTGCTACTGTACACTGTGTTAGCAAAGCTATGAGGAAACATAATATGCGTACATTGATGATGGGGTTCCTGTTGGTAAATCTCATGTAGGCTCCTTTGAATAGTAATAGTTATGAAACTCAAAAAGGCTTATGTACTTTGACTTACATCCACCACTAAGAATTTATGTCAGAAGATACACAGGGGCAGGTGATGTGGCACAGTGCATCAGGCTGCCGCTTGAGAAGCACACATCCCCTACTAGAATACTGGTTCCAGCCTCCAGCAACTCTGTAATCCTGATTCAGCTTTCTGCTGATGTGCAACAGATTGTGAAGTATTTGTACCTCTAACAACCAAATGGGTATGGATGGTGAATGAAAGCGTGGCGGAAAGGCAAGTGTTGCAATGGGAAAGATAATTTAAGAAGGAAATAATTTTATGTTGTATGGCAGTTTAATCACTAGAGAATAGTTTCATGTTAGAATAATTTTTGCCCTGTAACCACAGACTGCAATATTTAAAGTCTAAGAATGACTTAGAGAAAGAGAAGGCATGTATAAATCAAATATGTAGATGAATCTATGCTGCAATAATGGCTAGTACATAGCTGGCCCTCTTGGGATTCAAGAAGTTATTGACAAATTTGAGATGATTGATCTAAACCAGAGAGGAAAATGATTTAACAAGCATTTCCTTTATAAGTGATTGCATTTAGAGGCAAATGCATTACCTACTTATGTTCAAAATGCTAATTACAAAATGTGCACAGTGTTGAGTCGACCTGTGGCTTCTTAGCAGTGTTTACAGAAAAGCCTCAATGTTAGTTTGTATCCGGATTCAGGCAAGCCAGCATCAGACACCTCTGTGAGAAGCTAGTGTCATTCTTGTCTGGGTCAATTAAGGTACCACATCCTGGCTGTAGGAGATGAGTCACTCCAAGCTGTGCCCTGATGGGACCATGTGGACTAATTCTGTTTCAAGCTCCACCCTCCTAGAATGATGTTGAGAATTGCTGTTCAAGAGTAAGGTGACTGAGGAGAGGAGAGGCTAAAGGAAATATCAATCCTGCAGGAAGTAAGACATTAAGAGAGTCAAAACTGTCTTCAGACCCTCTTCCTGAAAGAATTCTAGCACTGTGCTGTTGTACAAGGTGACCTTTAAGAGAGTCCTATCCCCTTGGAAGATTCTCTCTTCTGTTGTGTTAGTGCTTCACAATACAAGACATCCTGCTCACACAGGCTGCCTCTTCCTCCAGTAGACTGAATGCATCTTAAACAAAAGCTTGTCACTGGCATTTGGCAGTCGGCTAATGGCTGACTTCCCATCTCCCGTTTGCTCATTGCAAACGGTAATCATAGGAAAGAAAGAGTTTTATACAATGCACGAGGCTGGATCCGTGCCTGAGCCTCCAAGTGCGGGTGTCGGCTGCTTCTGCTGAGAACAGTGGACTGACTGCTCAGGCCCGTCTGGGTCAAGGACTCAGCGGCATGGAGAAACCCTCAGCTCCTGATGTTCACTGAGGCCATTGACCAGGCAAGGCTGGAGAGCTTTCCTAGTAGGCTGTCTTCTCTGGTGGTTGCATCTGTGTGAATCAGACTGCTGATTGCAGTGATGTCTTTGTGTTGATGTTGATTTGTTTCACTGGTGGCATCACAGTTTCAGTATAACTAAATTACCATTATTCATGCCCCTCTAGCAGAGAGCTAATTTGGGCAGAAATCGAATCAGAGTCTGAGCTACTCCTAAAAAGAGCAAGTTGGCCAAGTAAATGGACAGTTTACCAAAGGGTGGGAATGAGTTGGGCAGAAGTGTCTCTAACATCTATGGAAAAGTAAACAGATTTTGAATGTATTGAACCCTCACCTACATGAAATGAGTTGGCTCGATAATCTACTGTTCCCACTTCTGTATATTAGGCTCCTCAATATTGGTTACTGAGTGTGTGAAGACATGCCTGAGAGTTGAGTGTGTGGAAAAGGAATTCAGGGGACTGGTTAAATGCTAATCCCAAAGCTCAGCGTCTAGATACTTCTGCCCAGAGCTCATTTCGGCATCAATGACAGGTGGCCCAGGGGTTCCTTCCACAGGAACTCAAAAGATCTTTCCTTCTGTTCTTCTGCATTGCACTTTCATTTAAGAGGGGGAGAAAAGCTGTCTGTTTATATCCAAGGACTGAAGTCTTACATTGTACTTCAGAAAAGAATTCTGGGGCTGCCATGCAGCCTTGAGGCATAGTCCCCT
This sequence comes from Ochotona princeps, assembly GCF_030435755.1. NCBI lineage: Eukaryota > Metazoa > Chordata > Mammalia > Lagomorpha > Ochotonidae > Ochotona > Ochotona princeps. Next base: position 42,870,024 of record NC_080841.1, read on the forward strand.
GGGGAGTTGGGCCCCTGGGGGCAGGGAAACAGGTTTCTCCCTTTGATCCCTTTGATCTCCTGGTTTGAGTGGTGAGACTAACCTGGGCAGTCTGGAATGCAAGCATCTGAGGGCAATGAGCAGCTGCTTCACTTTCTGGAGCCTCATTATTTTTCACCTATACAGGGGAATGACAACCGTCAATCTTCCTGTGGCAGACAAGGCTAATAGGAAGATTGGATGAATCATCTTGTTAGTAGCACCTAGCTCCAGGGAAAACGCCACAGGCATTTGTCTCTCACATCTGCCTCACTTCTGTCCACCACAGTTACCCAAGAGCAAGATAATCCTTGACTGAACTTTTCCGTGGCTGCCTTCCTTAAGGTATACCTAAGGTGCCCGCTGGAGACGAAAACTTAAAATCAGAATTTCAGTGTCAGTAATTTTTTAACATAAAGCTAAAATAAGAAAAATGTAAAGATTTATGGACTGAGATTCATGATAATAATTTCAAATATGATTTTAGCTAACTTAGGACCAAATAGGACCAAGCTGCCTCCCACACTGCCTTCCAGAGAAGGAGGTGACAGTCTTGGGATACCAGTGGCTCTGGGCTGCTAGCTAAGAGGTAGTCACAATTTGAGGTACGACCATGCCCCTGAGAATTTGCAATGGATAGGGAAACCTAGAAAACTGAAGGCCTTAACTAGTGTCACACAGCTGGTAATAATCAGGACAGAGACTCAAAGCTGTATTTACACACACACAAGGGACCTCCTGCCTCTGTGTCCTGACTGTCCAGACTCTAAGCTGTCCCCTGGGGCCATTGCCAGGCTGGGTGAAGGGGAAGGCATTCATTACCACAGATATTTACTTAGCGCTTACTATGAGCCAAGCTCTGGATTAAGTGCTGCAGGGTAAAGAAATGACTAAGACCTAACCTCAACTTTCACGACACTCTAGAATGAGCTGAGAAAGGCAGAGAGTTGCTTTATGAAAGCAGGGGAAGAGTATGAAGCAACACCCAGCCCTGGTAATTATCAGTGGGGAACACAGTTGTGAACAGGGGGCAGCTCTGCTGTGGCACTCAGCTTCTCACTGTGCCTGGGAAGGGGACTAAACCTTGATTTTCTTGTCTGTGAGACAAGACAGGGTTCAGCAGACTGACTTTTAAAGGTGTTTGAAATAACTGTGAGAAGTAATCTGAGAAGAGACATTCATGCAGAGTGTGTATAGAAGCCCTTGCCAGGGCCTAGCATAGGTTGGCACCTAGGCTGCTCTAAGGGCTAGTTTTTGGAGGAAAAAGGAAACAGCTGCACTTCCTTCCAGGTACACTGCCCTCATTATTCCCCCTCTTGATCCTCGGAAGGTCCTTAGGCAGTCGACTGGCAGAATCAGGCTGAGGTGTGCCAAAGGAGGCCTCTAGTGCCCATCCCATTGGCCTGGTTCCTGTGGGAAAGCTGCGACATGCCAGAGCTTCAGGTGCTGCTTCCAAACTGTCTTCTGGCTGTAGCCTCAGGGCAGGTAGCGAGACCCTGAGCAACACCTTCTCCCCTCTTCCTTTGCTTCCCTCTCCTCCCCACCCGTCCCGCCCGGCCCCAGAGCCAAGGTAAGGTTATTAGAGTTCAATCCATGTTAGGGAAGCAAAGCTGATTGTATTCTAACATAGAGCTCAGCTTCAATTAGGCAAACAGCCTTTTCACTAAGGGGTTTGGCCTTGGAACAAGAGCTGACTGTATATATTCCTGGGTTGCCTCAGTTAGTTTCTGAGCAGGTGTGCCAGTGTGCATGCAGCTTTGCTGTCAGTACCTGGCTGACAGGAACACTCACACACACACACACACACACTGCTGCTGCTGCAAGAGGGCGTTGCTATGTACAGAAGGCAAATAGTTCACCCTGCTAACCCCAAACAAAATGTTACCTGTGTGACTGGGAGGGGGCTCTGGGAAAGGGAGGGGCTTGCAAAGGCAAGGAAGAGAGCTGGCAGCTGGAAGTTAGCACAGGTTTGTGTCCCATTGAGGATGGGTAGCTTAAAGGAGAGAAGAAGTATAACAATGTTGAAAGACAGAAACACCTAATGAGATTTTTCATTCTCTCTAAGATTATCATTTAATGTGCAAAGTAAGCCCTCCATCCTAGTTAAACTTTAAGTAAAATTGTTTTAGAAATGTATTTATTTGAAAGGCAAAGAGAAAGAGAGAGGAAAAGAGGAAGAGGTTTCCCATCTGCTGGTTTACTCCCTAAATGGCCTTAATAGCTGGGGCTTGAACTGAGCCATGCCAAAACCAGCAGCCTGGAATTCAATCCAGAGTCTCAGGTGGGTAGCAAGGGTCCAAGCATTTGTGCCATGCTCTGCTGCTTTCCCAGGCACATTATCAGAGAGTTGGATCGGAGGTTAAGCAAATGGCATTCAACCCTGCACCCCTATGGAATGCCAGGATCACAGGTGAAAGCTTAACTCTCTGTGCCGCAGCACCAGCTTCCTCAGTAAAATTTTATCTAGCTGACTTCTAGGTTGTAGGCTGTATTCATTAGAGAGGGTATGCAACAGAGTTTGGAGCCTTGATTTAAAGCTGGATGGGCCTCAAAGTGTGGTTCCTGGAGCAGCAACTTGAGCACCTCTAAGGGGCTCGTTAGTAAGGCAGAACCTTGGGCTCCAACCCATACCTCCTGAAACAGAGTATCTGGAGATAGGGCCTTTGTGTTATAAGAGCCTTTCTGGGAGATTGCAATGGCAGTTAAAGCTGAGACTCACTGGCATAGGGTGACATTCTGGAAGCAGCTCTTGGAGACAGCCAGCATCTGAGGTTCTAGTGTCCCTCAGAAGATGCATAGGACATTGTATTCATCCCTGGCTGACATCAGAACCACTGGGGATGCGCCACCCCAAATCAATTCAATGGCATCTTTGGAGGCAGGACCAGTCGGATAGCTGTGCCAATGACTTATTTCAAGGCCACAGCAAAGCTGGGTGTTTGTATCTACCCAGTGTCGAGGAAAAGAGGCTCTAGATGAGGCTGGAAATTGCAACCCTGAACCCAGGGGATGAATCTCCAGGCGGCTTTAGACAGTTTGTGATGGGTTGGCACCAGACTGCCAGCCGTGTCTTTACAGAGACAATGTGGAACAAAGCATTCCACAGCAAAGGCCAGACCTCTTCCTTGGTAGACTTTGTAAGGCTCTGCTTTTTGTTAAAGCAGTAAATGTCTGCTTTGAATTATAAAAGCCATTTTCGTATTGTTACAAAAATGTTTAATTAAAGACAGATAACTAACCAGCATTCTGTCTATCTTATCACTTTGATGTATTCCTTTCCTCTTCATTTGCATATGTTAGTATAGCTAACCGATAGATATATCTGAATTCCTGATTTTCCCTTAAAACTTTTTAGGGGAGGAGATGGTTTTAAGCTTTGTAACTGTTGTTACAATGACTACAGGATGTTGGTTCAGGTTTCCTAAATAAGATTTCAGAATGCACTGAAATCCAACTTCCTTCACAATGTGAAAAGAGGGCCTTAGGAGGTGAGGTTTAGCCTAACAGTTAACACACCCACCTGCATTCCACAACCAAGCAAGTGTGTTTCCACATCCAAGCAAGTGTGTGCGATTCCCATCCCTGACTCCTGACTCCAGCTTCCTGCTAATGCAGACCTGGGAGGTAGCAATGATTGCTCAAGTCAACTGGATTCCTGCCACCATGTGGCTAGTCAGGATGGAGTTCCTGGCTTCTGGCTTTGTCCTGGCCCAGCAGCCCCAGCCCTTGCAGGCCCTTTGGAAGTGACTCAGCAAATGAGAGCTCTGTGTGCATCTGCCTGTGTCTCTGTCTGCCTCTCAGATAAGCAAATCATTTCTGTGAAGGTTGCACGACAGACCTGTATATGGCTGGCGTAGCTACCAATGGTGTTCTTGCATCCTGCCTGGAGACACCCAGCCTGAGAAAACACCCCACCTGGAGGAGTACTGGAGTTCTCAGCACCTGGGCGATTTCATCTCTGTGCTGTACCTTCAGCCGTACAACTAATGTCAGGGAAAATCCTCTCCTTCCTGTCCCCTGGAGCCCAAAGTGTTTTGTGACAGAGGAAGTTGTTAACTATAGAAAATTTCCAGTATTTACAAGAGAATAAAGGATAAGATCATGAATCTCTTCACAAAACTGTTAATCCAATTTCAACAATTGTCAACTCATGGCCAATTGTATTTCAGATACATCCCGCCTATCTGCTATATTATTTTGAAACCAATAATCTTATCTATTTGATGAATAACGGTGTCAATAAGTGCCTCCAAGGTATTAAAGAGTGTATTTTTTAAAACATCATTCCTATCTTTAAAATAATTCACCATAATTCCTTCAATGACAAATAGCAGTCAGGGTTCAAATTTCCAATTGTCTAGGAAATGCCATATTATGATTGGCTAGTGTGCATTTTAATGAATACATGAATACTCTCCATGTCTGCAAGGGTACTTCAGAAAGTATATGGATAATTAGGACTAATGTATCAGTTTATTTTGGTGTGAAAAACATTTTGAAATTTTCTTTTTTTTTTAAAGATTTATTTATTTTTATTGGAGAGTCAAATATACAGAGAGGAGGAGAGACAGAGAGGAAGATCTTCCATCCACTGATTCACTCCCCAAGTGGCTGCAACAGCTGGAACAGAGCCAATCCAAAGGTGGGAGACAGGAGCTTCTTCCAGGTCTCCCACACGGGTGCAGGGTCCCAAGGCTTTAGGCCGTCCTCAACTGCTCTCCCAGGCCACAAGCAGAGAGCTGGATGGGAAGTGGGGCCGCTGGAATTAGAACTGGCGCCCATATGGGATCCCGGTGCATGCAAGGTGAGGAATTTAGCCACCAGCTATCGCACCAGGCCCGCGATGGGCTCTTCAACATGCGATTGGAAAACACACAAATATGCAAGCATGATGCATGGGATTTCAAATTTTTTTTGGCTTCAAAATAAACTTATCTTTAGAGCTATTTTCCATGAACTTTTTGAGCTACCTTCTATTTCTATTTCTCTTTTATCTTTTTTTATAATTCATTTATTATAAAAATAGAATGGTTTGTTCTCCAGAGTATTTCTTTATATCTAGGATAATGCAACTTCAAAGTGTACCATGGCTGGCTGTGTCCAGGTGATGCCTGAATCAGAAGTCGGTCACCTTCATTTCAAGTGGGTCACTTCTCTTACCCACTTCACCAGCCTTTCCCAACCTTTATTCTTGCTCTGCTCTCAGAACTGACTACTTAATTTCTTAGGCATCTAATCGGATATGATAACACAAATCCCCTTGTTCAAAAAACATGAAGAATGTTGTGGTAACAGTGGAGCATTTATGTACTGTGAGGCTCTACTGAACCAAGACCCTTTGCAGCTGCCCAGGGACACACCAAGAACCCAGCCCTGCCTGCACCTAACTATACCCAATGCCCATTGCCTACCCATCAACTGTGAATCAATGCTCAGGAATTAGTTGAATATTAAGACTGAGATAAAATTGCTCTCATCTCTAGTGAACCAGAAAAACTCTCATAAGACATCCCAGGGATGTGTCTTGGAGCTATAAAAATGAACAAGGTACCCACAAAAAACTGGAACCCCCAAGCTGGTAGTATGCTAAACTGAGAAGCCGAAATTCTCACCATCTGTGCAGTACAAAGCCAAAGCAATGCCCCCCAGAGCAATACAGGCAACAAACTTCAGATCCATGAACTTCACAGAGCCTAGACAAATCTCACTGAAGACCAGCTCCCTACTTTGAGAAAAGGCAACGGATGAAAGAAGTCACACTCCCTAAGCAGCTAATAATTGAACAATGGCAAGAGGAATCTTGACATGCATTTAAAATATTCAGAAGGGAGCTAACATTGCAGCACAGCAGGTCAAGGTTTCTCTTGGGATGCCCGTATCCTAGAATGCTGGCCATGTTCCAGCTAAGATGAGCTTCTAATGCAGCTTCCTGCTAATGTGCCAGGGAGGCAGCACAAGACAGCCCAAGGACAGGGATCCTGCCATATGCATGGGAGACCTGGATGGAGTTCCTGTTTCCTGGCTTCAGCCTGCCCCATCCCTGACTGGCAGGCATTTGAAGAGTAGACCAGCAGATGGGAATGTTGTCTCTCGTGCCTGGTCACTCACTCACATTCTTACTTGCTCTCTTATCCTTTCTCTCTCTACCTATATGTATTTCTTACAGGTAAAATGAAAAATGTTTAAAACCATATATTTTTAAAACCAACAGGATATGACCTCTTGCATCTGACAGATGGGGCAGAGTCAAATGAGGTGGGATGTGCAGCACCTGGAGCTCACCTGCATTGTCAGTAGAGGGGTGAATGGGGGCCAACATTTCTAAGTCATGGTGATACCGTCTACACATACTTATTCTGACTTAACCATTCTATCATAGGTTTATACCCATAAATATACTAAGGTTCAAAGAAACTGGACGAAAGGAACAATTTAGTAATGATAAAAAAAAAAAAAAACAACCTCACAGCTAACCCAAATGCCTCCCACCAGAAATGGGAGTAATCAGTACTAAACATACTAGGTGATGTCACAGAACAGAAAAATCAATGACAGTCAGCAGCAGGCATCTCCTTGGGCACCATGCCAGGGTGTTTTTTTTAAGTTGATAGATACATTAGTTAACTCATTGAGTGGACAATCGTAGCCCCACTCAAAGTACCTGGGCTCCTTTCCCAATTCTAACCTCCTATAAAAGTATACACCTATAAAAGTATACTCCAGAGACAGTAGGTGATCGCTCCAGGAGCTGGGTTTCTGCCATCCACATGGGAGGTTAGATTCCGTTTATAACTCCTTGCTTCAGTATGGCCCAGCCCTGGATGTTTCAGGCACTTTGGAATGAATTGATGAACAGGACATATCTCTCTCTTTCTCTTCCTCTTTGTGTGTCTCTCTCTCTCCCTTCCCTCATCCCTCCCTCTTTCTTTCTGCCTTTCAAATAAGTAAAATAGTAAATGCTTTATAAAAAGTCATAGGAGAAAATAGTATTAAAACCTGTATTATCGTATTATAGCCTACATTAAGGATACATAAGCGCACACACACGCATGCACACACACACACACACACTATACAGAAGCAAATAGGGCAGTCTGATCAGCCTGGATAACGGCTGTCTAGCGGAGCAATACGAGGAGCAGGGACATTTCAAGGTTACTTGCCAGCCATGTTCTAATCCTCGAGCCGATTGTTGGCCATTCTGTTCCATTGCCTCACATATGCTATATTCTTTTCTACACTGCTGATATTCAGTGTTGTACAGGACAAGGATTCCACTCTGCACATTTGGGTAGAGCTATCTAACAGAAGGGGAACACTCTGCTAGTGAGGAGCTGGTAACACAGCATGAAGGGCTCCTGTCCTTTCTGTGAAGCTCTCTACAAGCTGATCTCAGACCTGGGATGCCTGAGGGTTGGTATCTGCGGAGCTTCCAGCTAAGGCCTTCACTCTAGCATGCAGACATTGTACCAGTTAGTTTGAACTGTGCACACTTTTTGACATATCCTCAATTCATTGCACACTGAACCATCTCTCAATTCTTGTTCCTCTACCAGAGAATCAGAAAGTGACCCTGACCTTAGAAAGCTGCCAACCTAGAGAGGGGAGACTGTATCCTGCAAATTTTCTAAAGGCCACTATAGCATTCTCCAAACTAAATAACTGATCTACCATGTTGTTTATGTACAGAGGAGTATGTTGGGGTTTGTCAGTGAGGCGTGATCAATGATACGAATGAAGACTTTTAGGCTTACTTAGACATCTTGCTGTGGTGGTCTGTGTTGACGTAAAGCTCCCCCATCATAAAGCCTGCTGTTCAGATGGCATTTGTCTCACCCTGGTCCACCAGCGTCCCCTGAGAAGCTGCCAACAGCCCACACAGCTCACTGCACCTGCTGCAGGCCTGAGCTGGCCCAGCCTGCTAATCATGGTGCACAGCCTGCCACCAACTGTGTCAGCTTTGACTCTTGAAGAGTATTCTATGTAACGAGTCACTAAGGTCAGTGGGGGACGAGGGATGCCTAGGGGCAGCACTTGTGACAGTGGGAGGCAGCCTGACATGCTGCTCAAAAATGCACTTGCGGTGCTTGTGGGCCATTTGGCGTTAGCCCCAGCCACCTACTGCAGGCTGTGAATGGGGAAGTGCAGCCTGTCCCTGGGGAAGAAGGGATCATTTTCTCTCCAGAAACACAGCTCTGACTGCAGAATAATATCATGTAAGCCACAACAACTACTGAAAATACCTACAGTCTGGTCTCATTGATTAATAGATTCAGTTCAGGGATGATTAGTAAATTTTCTTTGGTTCAGGGTCTTGTCATGGTCTAAAATAACAATAGCAGCCTTACTTTGTGCCTTTTATTGTACAGATATTTTGCCAATAAGATAGCCTGAGACCCGTAAAGGAAATGGAGCAGATGCTGTAAAATTTAAGATATTATTCATTATTATATTATTTATTAATAAAATGTTACCCTAAAGCAAAAAAGAACCCCTCATTAACCAGATATGTGAGTCTCAAGTTTCATAGCATCCTTAGGAAGCAGCACGCAAATAAAAATTAAAAGTATTGCTAGTGAATCAACCTAATGCCACAGTCCCAATGAATAATGATAATTCCTTGACTTTCTGTTAATTTGGTGATTGAGCCCCATTATGTGAAGCCAAGAGGCAGACAGTGATAAAATCTATTAATATTTAATAATCATTGGCTGGCCATCCTAATGGAATGTTCTAGAATTGGATATTATTGGCAGATTGTGGGAAGTAAGACTGATAAAAGAGCAATTGATTGCCATCAATGAAACTTTTCAAACAGAAAAAGAAATGGGACATAAGATATCATGGGAGTGGAGAAACTCCCATAAGCCACAGATCACGGTGTCAGACAGCTTAAGCAGTAGTGCTTCAACAGCATCTTCGCATATATACTGTTGGAGCACTATTCTACCTAAAGACTCTTTGGCTTGGGCCTCCTCTGCATTTGAACTTGAGATGGATTGAGCTAGGATTTTGGGATGAGGGTGGAAGCTAAGCCAGGTGAGGAGCTGGCCTCAGTGCACCTTAAGGTCCTATTCACCCCTGAGAAGTTGTGTCTCTTGACCCCATCAGGGAACCTCTAGTGCTCTTCTGAAGATGCTTCTGGAATAGCGTCAGAGCCTTCTTAAGTTCTGAGTGTCTTCCCACCCTTCTTTTCCATCTGTGTGGCTGGCATATTCACACACAGATGACTCCTCAGGTCAACTGATTAGTCTCTGGTTGCCCCCTCCATTTGCTGTTTCTCTCACCTGTCTGCCACTCATCTTTGCCTACAGGAACAACAGGGACGCTGCCCATGGTCAGCTGTGGAAGTCAACCCAGCAGTAGGTGGACACTGAAATTTTAGGATGGTCATAGCACCTTAAATTTCCTAATGAGACCAAGGGAAGTGAGTGCCCAGACTTTCCCCTCTGTTTTCCAACACGTGATCTAATCGTATGACCCTTAGATAGTCGACTCACATATTCTGCATTTCCCACATTCACCGGCTCACTCTGGCTGCCCCTGCCTGCTTCTTTATAGACCTCCCAGCTTCAGCTCATGACTTGAATCATTAGTCCCAAGGCCGGGCATACGACTCTCAGCTATGTCTATCAATTTTTACTACCCCTTGCATAGACTATTGCCTCCAAGCCTTCAGAGCCTCAGGAGTGGATTTCTTTCTACTTTCTATCCATACATGACTCCTAGAAGGGTTGATGCAGGTGGGTGTGGGTGTGAGAGTAGAACAGTTTGGCTCTGGGCTCTATATGGGAGCAGCAGTCAAAGCTACAGGCAGGTCCCTCCAAGGGGCAGCACACATTTCAAGCCCTCCTGCCCTCTGCCTGGGGCAGCCAGGAGCCCAGGTGAGAGCTCAGCATTTCCCAAGAAGCAACAAGACTGTAAGCACAGCCGGCTTTCATGAAACAGTAGCCTGTCTCCCACAGCTTTTGTGCTGTCAGTGATGTGATGCAGGTTATAAATGGTGTCAGCTTCCCAGCAGGGCAGGTGAGAGCCAAAGGGACCAGAAGATTTTCAGATGGGTGGCTGCAATATACCACTAACAAGGTAGGGAGAGTCTGGAATCGGGCAGGAGAGAGGTAGGGGAGAACTAAAACAAAGAGATGGGGTTTTGACAGATGATGGAGAACTCACAAAATGAGGTCTGGTGCAGCTAGGAGGGTTTGGGAGCAGGAAGCAGAAGTCTGGGAGGCTCATGTAGCCCAAAGGGTGCAAGACTGAGGTCAGAGAGGTGTCCAGATCTAGGAGGAGGTAAGGCTGGCCACAGGTTGCTGCAAACCTTGCGCTTGCTGTCACTATTGTGGGTAACAATTGTGTACCAAATATTTGCACTCCAGGACACAATGTGTTGGTTAAAATCTCATTTCCCCAGAGGGAAGGGCCTAGACCTTGACACACAAGTGGGCCTGGACAGGACATCTGGGAAACACCCAAACTTTTTGTGAATGGGCCTGGACTGGCCAGCTTATCCTGTACAGCAGGCCTAGCTTGGGAAAGAAGACAAAACACCAGTGTGTGAACTGTTCACATTGTGGACTTTGTTATCAACACCTTGGCTCTGCTCCATTTTTATGAGTAAGGGAATGCGTTTCTATTTCATAGACCCATTAGTTAAATTTCCTGGAGAAGTCAGCACGTTGAGCACCCTATACCAATCCATTCTTGCTCGCATAATACAGGATCTCACTTGACCCTGTTTGTGTAAATGGAAGCTGGAGAGATCTACTCCTTTCTGACCACCAATCTTGACCCAGGAGCCATGGGGAGTCTCACATTTACCTGGGAGCCACCATAACACCTCAAAGGCTGCGATCCCTAATTTGCTTCCATCCAATTTTCCCTTAAAGAAAATGGTTTCTGGGCCCAGCACGGTGCTCTAGTGGCTGAAGTCCTTGCCTTGAACACGCTGGGATCCCATATGAGCATCGGCTCTAATCCCGGCAGCCCCGCTTCCCATCCAGCTCCCTTCTTGTGGCCTGGGAAAGCAGTTGAGGATAGTCCAAAGCCTTGGGATTCTGCATCCATGGTGGAGACCTGGAAGAAACTCCTGGCTCCTGGCTTCGGATTGGCACAGCACTGGCCATTGTGGTCACTTGCGGAGTGAATCATCGGACAGAAGATCTTCCTCTCTGTCTCTCCCTTTTTCTGTGTATCTGACTTTGTGGTAAAAATGAAATAAATCTTTTTTTAAAAAAAATGGTTTCTGCCCTGTCTCAGCACGTCTTCTTCCAAAATCAGTTGGTCTGCTAAAGTCCTTGGAGCAATAAATGGGTTTCCCCCAAAAACAACCTGTGCTTTGCCCTGCTTGTCCTTGTCTGCCACTGCCTTCAGATGCCTAAACTCATTGACAACAGAGAAGGGGCTGTCATGCGAGCAGCTATTGTCTGTGTTTGTACATTTCTTCTGAGAGTCAACTTTCACCAAATTCACTCTGTCCCTGAAGCATGCTCTCCCAGACTGTTTATTGGGAGTCATTGGAGAGAAGAATACCGAGGGATGCCCCAGAAGCCAAGAAGTCACAACACAGTGTTAATTAGGCTTTCTGGCTTTCCGAGTAGGGAGTGCAGTAGAACAAGCAAATACCTGGATATTAGGAGCATTCAAAGTCCTTTCTTCTGCCTATTTTGAAGTGTATAATAGTCTTGTAAGTTGTTCTACTATGCAAAAGAACACCAGAATCTCTTCTTTTTATCTCACTGTATTTTTGTTCTTGATAATTAGTTTTTCACCATCCCTTATTCCCTGTCCTACATGCTAATTAGCCTGATATACATACACACATTATATATGTTGGGTCATGTGGGAGGCCTCTTTGCAGTTCCTGGATCCTGGCTTCTGCCTGGCTTAAACCTGTGATTGAAGCCCCTAAATTCTAGCATTTAGGGCATAAACAAACACATGAAAAAATCTCTCTCTCTCCCTTTCAAATAAAGAAACCTTTTTGGTTTTTAAATGAAAAGTTAAAAAATCACGCTGGGCTGGCATTGCGACATGGTAGGTTCTGCTTCCATCTGCATCTGGCATCCCCTTTGGCACCAGTTCATGTTCCAGCTGGCCCACTTACACTCCTGCTTTCTCCTGATGTGTCCAGGAAAGCAGCATAAGATGGTGCAAGCGCTTGGGTCCCTGCATTCCCATGGGAGACATAGACGAAGTTCATGGCTCTAGCCTGGCCTAGCTCTGGCCATTGTGACCATTTGGGGAGTGACCCAGTAGATGGAAGATTTCTCTCTTCATCTCTCCCTCTCTATCTATGTAAAACTCTGCCTTTAAAATACATAAATATATATTTTTAAATTGCACTGTACCTCCTTAATATGTACAATTAATATGTCAACAAAAATGTTTTTTGAAAAAGATCTAGAAATTGGAAGAAAAATATGATTACACAGAGCTGAATCAAAAGCAGATAGGAAATGGTGTGAGTGGGGCTCTTAGGAGCCTGGGACCCTCCCAGGATTGGGACATTCTTTACTCAGAGGTATGATGGAGAGGCCCACATGTGCTCCTTGCCAGGAGTCAGCAGTGCTTGGCACAAGTTCAACTGCAAGGTTATCCTACTAGAGGAACATCACCACCAGATTCTTTTTAAAGCTGGAAACTGAGGCTCAGAGAGGTTGAGAACTTGCCAGTTAGCTAGACTGTGACTCCAGACTGTCTTAAGCACTCATACATACCCTGCCCTCCTCCCAAGCTGAACCCTAAGTGCTGTCTGCACCTGCTGGCTCATGGTGATGTCCTGGAGCCTGTCCCTTCAGGGCTGCAGATCTTACAAAGCAACAAATGTCCAGTGGCACATGTCCTCTAAGGACAGAAGGCAGGAAGAAAACAGTATCCTCCCAAAGAGCTGTGCTATGGGCTGCAGTGTGCTCCTGTATGCCCTTTTGATGCTTGCTATATCCAAAGGGCTATTTACAGATAGGTTGTTAGCGAAGTGATTAAGTAATTAAGCAAATGAAACCATTTAGAGTGGGTCTGGTCCAGTCCAACAGGTGTCCTTGTAAGGAGAGATGAGGGCACAGCCACAGAGAGGGGAACCATTGTGAGGACACAAGGAGAATCCAGCCACCTGCAAACCAGACTGTAAAAGAACCAACCCCACTCATTCCCCAGTCTGTGGCTTCCTGCCTCTAGAACTGTGACAGAACACATTTCTGTCGTTGAAGCCACTCCACCTGTGATACCTTGTTATGCTGATCCAAGCAGATTGTCCCAGGACTCCAAGGATCCTGTGACCTGCTCATTTGCTAGAAGAGAGACCCCATGTCGCATCAATTATGATTCTGCATGGGAAAAGCAGAGATTCAACAAGGCATTAAAGCAAGGTGTTCAAAGCGTTTGAGAACCACACAACAAAATAACTGGAATTTTAAAATAGGATCCTTAGATATCCATCTTGGTTTAAATATATACAAGCCAAGAAGGGAGCTCAGGATCTTTCTGGAATCCTTGCTAGATAGCAAGACAATCCACACCTACAAGGTGACCTTCAAAAGGGCCGGGTCTTTCCCTTGGAAAGAGACAACATCCTCTGTTGTGGGAACCAGTGAATCAGTCCCAGCCAGCCTGTGAGAAGACTGCTGTGTGCTTTGTCTCAGGATTACAGTGCATTGTGAAGGCCCAGCCAACCACTCGTTCATCTATTATGCATCATGTCAAATTACAGTCAGAACTCTAGCCCTGGCCAGGGAGCGAGGAACCTCTCATGACTGCGAGGCTGTGGCTCAGCTGAAGTCCTCTGTTTTTTTTTCCAAAGCGTATATTTCCCCTGGTACATCATGTCTCACAGAGCTGCCAGGCAGAACAAAGGCCCTATCCAACACCTTCTGATGTAGCTATGCGCAGATGGGCATTGCCGTGTTAGTCACTCTACACCGGAGAAATGACCCTAAAGACTTCAGCAAGCAGCTTCTGCTGAGCTCAGAGAAGCATGCAAATGGTCATCAAACCCACGAGACGGAGGCTCAGTCTCTTTGGCAACCAAGATACTGGACTTCTGGAGCTTCCAGTGCCTGTCCCGTCTACAGGCCTGGTAGCAAGCATGTATGAGCTTCCGGAAGCTCAGGATCCAGAGGGAAGCAAACCATAGCCTGGTGATTCCAACCCATCTGGCCCTTGGCCTTGCTGTGACCTCAGAGAAAAGCTTTCTTACTGGCCAGAGCAGACCGTCCTCCGCAGTCTCTCAAGACCACTCTCCCCAGAATCCAGGTGAACTCCCATGTGGCCTTGCAGAGTGGGAGATTCCCCAGCACAGAGGAACATTTTTTTCCCTACCACCTGTGAGAAGATGGAAGACAGCAATGCACCCTAAAAATAGCATTGGTTCCACTTGAGCATTAACTGCTTCTGCCCCATTCTGTTTTGTGATCTCTTTATGACTTCCTGTTGGAAAGCTTTATTGCCTTCTGGAAGGGCTCACACTCCACCACTGATCCAACTGCTTCTCTCTGGGCCTGACTAGGTGAGGGTGGCCCCCAGACCATGTGTTAACTTCAAGGTTGGATTATATGAGGCTGAGTTTTGGGGGACAGGGTACTGATGCAGCTGTGACACCCCCTTCTGGGAGTTCTGTACAGAGACTGGGAGGTGAGAGGGCTTCTTGAGGATCCCGTCATTGCCAGGGGTTGATCTTTGCTAAACGAAAGACCAAAGCTATCTGCCACCTATAAACATTCATAAGCCTTGAATGTTGGTCTTGGAGGGGCACACAGGTGGCACTTGGCTATGGGATGGGTGAAAACACCTCTAACCTCTGTATCTAGATGGAGATGGAGAAAGAGGGTACTTCATTCCATCCAGGGTGCTGACACACTGAGAGGTGACCAATGCCATGGCCAACTGCTGTCAACCAACTCAGTGTTCACATGATCACTAGCCAAGCTTCGATGACTTTGATTTTTTTTTTTTTTACTACTTTGAACAACTTCTCCCTCCTCCTGATGCTTTACCCAACACATATTCTGAAAACAAAGCAGGCAGGTATTTTATGGTGCTGCCACTTTTTCCAGAAACAATGAAGAGGAACCAATTATGTAACTCTGCCAATTAGCAGCTACGGGTTTAAGTTTATGTTTTGTTGAAGGGAATGGGAAATGCAAAACAGTGCTGCAGACTACAAAATAATTGGATTTGTCCAGTTATTCCTGGGCAGATAGATACTAAAAATAAGAGAATGAACAGTCTATAATATTGATGTGACTCAAAGCTACATTCTGAAATTGTTGAAAGGCTGGAAATATTTAAAGGAAGAAGAGTCCACTTCACCAGAAAATGTAGGCCTGGAAGCCCTTCACCCATGTTCTTACAGCTGTTACCACTGGCAGACAATGTGCAGGCAGTCTGAAGTAAAAATTTTAATTGATAATAAAAAAAATACAGTGTAGGCATTTATTAAATGAAAATGGTCTTCCTGTGCACCTAGGAATTTTTAATGATTACCATAGTCAACAGCACTAGCAGCAGTAGATATCATTTCTGGAGCACTTGTGTGTCAGGAACCTTGATAACATTAGCTAATTAATTATTAATAATCTTTTAAGATAGGTATTACTACTGAGGCTCAGGAAATAAATTAATTTCCCCAAGATCATAAAGGCAGAATTCAAATCCAAGTGTGTCTGACTTCTGAGTCTGTGCACAGGACAATGGTAGCTGCATGTGGGCCTTCCCCCTCCCTGCTCCTGTTCATGCTACGCTCAATGTTTCAGCTCATCTCCTTCACCCCCCTCAGTCAACTTACTGGAAGTGCTGGTTCCATTCCAGACAGCGTTCCTGCAGGAGGCCAATGTGGTTGTGAGGGTCTGTTGTTGTTTTCTGGGTTGTCTGGTAGCTTGCATAACTTTGGAAGATGGAAATAGGAAGGTGAAGTGATTCTGCCTCCTGTGCTTAAGAATACAAAAGGAATATGGGGAGAAATTAGAAGTGAGTGAGAGAGCACCTGGCCTCTCCAGACACGGGTGTCCGGGTCCCTGGGTCTGAATGGTCGCATTCTAAGGTATGAAGCAGTTAGCAGAACATGAACTTGGCTAATGATGTTTGGGAGGCTCTGCAGAGAAAGACAAGTTGAAGAGTAGTCACAGGTAAAGGAAGAATTCACACTTACATGCATGATTTAGATCCCAGGCCAGATGCTAGACTGGAATTGTAAGGAATGGTTTGTGAACCTTCCAATTGGCTTAGTGGTGATCTAATAGGATATGATGTGTCCTGAGCCTTCTTAAGAAGTGTTGTCTGTGCTTCTAAGCATAAAATCACTAGGAAGAAATAGTAGCTAATGATAGTTATTTATTGAGTGCTTATTTTACCCTTCTTCCAAACACTAATCTAACCCCCTGACACTAAACAATCTATTTAATTCACACAATAACCACAGAAAGTGGGTATTAATACTTATCTTCATTTTATAGATTAAGGCTGACCAAGTCAGTGTCCTACCCAGGATATAGACCCAGCCAATCTGGCTGTGGAGCTGAGTCCTCTAACCATACTTCTTTGTTCCCTCTCACTGTGTAACGACCACTGCAGGGTAGTGAAGAATTTTGTATAAGGATTGAAGATGTGAATGTCTGAATACAGTCATTCACTTTGACCTTGTGCTTAAATTTCCTTCATTTGCATTGCATTTGGGTCAAAGACCATTGCCTCCATGTTGGGGTTGGTAGGGAAAATCCTTATGTCCCTCACAAGTACGAGGTCTTTTTCTTTAGTTGGAAGCACTGTACCTGCGAAAACAAAGAAGGCAGGTGAACTTCTAGCACCAGGAAATTGAGATGGTTGAATTCAATCTATAACTTGTTATAATTTTAATTAAAATGCTCACAATGTAAATCACTGCACATGTAGTACTTTAAAAAAACTCTTATGATTCCTGTAGTTTAGAGACTAATAATAAAAGCACACAAAACTCAAACTAATTCCTATGTCTCCTGTGATTTGGTAGAAAATCACTGAACATTTTTCATCTATGACTGTTGACAGCGTGATAGATTAGACTGAGGCCTGCAAGTTGTCCTGTTAAGTTGAAGTCTGTTCTTTCTGAAAGATGGGAATGAAAAGGGAGCAGTGGTGGTATTTGAAGAGTTCCTATCATGACAAACACTTTTGTGATCTCTCAGCTCACATCATCTCACTTACCACCAGCCAAGTCCTGTAGCATCACTGTTAAAATGCCCATTTCTCCGAGGAAGGAACAAAGAATCCCCCGCATGCTACAAGCTGCTAAGGATCTAACCACTGGCAAATAGTAGCAGCAGGATTCAAAATCTTGCTTTTCTTTTTTTGTTAAGATTTATTTATTTATTTTTATTGGAAAGGCAGATATACAGAGAGGAGAAGGGACAGAGAAGAAGATTTTCCATCCGATGGTTCATTCCCTAAGTGGCCACAACAGCTGGATCTGAGCCAATCTGAAACCAGAAGCCAGGAGCTTCTTCCGGGTCTCCAACACGGGTACAGGGTCTCAAGGCTTTGGGCCATCCTTGATTGCTTTTCAAGGCCACAAGCAGGGAGCTGGATGGGAAGCAGGGCCGCCAGGATTAGAATTGGCACCCATATGGGATCCTGGCATGTTCAAGGCGAGGACTTGAGCCGCTATGCTATCACATCAACCCCAAGTCTTGTCTTTCTTATCCAAAAATCATTATGCCTTGTACACTGGCCCACACTGCATCACTGTCAAAGTGGGAGAAACCAAAGGTGGCCAGGTGGCAATACTGGGGATGTCCTTTATTTTGAATGGGATTGCTTCCCCGAAACTGATTGAGAAGCTTTGGTGCCCCCACAGGCTGAGATGCGCAATAACCCAAAGGGAAAAATGGTGGAAAAGAAAACATATCTGTAAGTCAAAGATAGAGCCCCGAGTCTTGGAAAGTGAATGACCTGATATCCAATAGTGTAGCTGTGTTTGAGCTTCCTCAGGAGGGGATTGCTTCCCACTGGATTCACAGGAGAACTTTGGCCCTGTGACTTCCCATCAGTATCCAGACCAAGAGGACTTGAGAAACTCCAGTATCTTCAACCTGTTCCACTTACATGAGAACGATGGATTAAATGCCACATTCCTTAAAACAAACAAACAAACAAACAACAACAAAAAAAAAACCCTGCATGCTATTCTTGAAAGTAAGGTCAGGAAAGCACCAGGTGCCAGAAATTAAGAAGTAGCAAAGAACCAAGCTGTCCTCAGGCATAGCAAAGTCAATTATATGCCACAAATCTTCAGATTAATGAGCACAGTACACTCTTGGAGAAGGTAAATGAAGCCTGTCCAGGGACAACATAGTGGCACGACAACTCCAGCGGGCACAGAACCCACACATCCAGGACAGATCCAAGGGCTCAAGGAAGGATTAGTCTCTGAACTTATAGGAGAGTCCACAGTGAAATTGATGGTTTCACTGACCTGTGTTCTGAGGTCTGTGTCAAGGGCAGGAACAGTTAATAATGGGGGGAGATGCTAAAAGTCTTGCTGAGCTTCCCTTTCTGGCCCTGGAAGTGCTGCAGAGGCCTCAGTATCTGACTTTGAGGGAGCACTCAGTGGGACCCTCTCTACAACTCACCCCAGCTGCTGTGATTTGGATCTGGTAGTTTCAGAGTCTTCCCAGGATTCCTTTGTGTGTTCATCCCCAGTGTGAGATACTAAGTGGACAGAAACTCAGTCCTACAATGGTGATTAGATGGGGCCTCTGGGGGAGGATTAGGATTAGATCGGATTGTTATGGTGGAACCCCTATGGTTGTATCCTGGGAGAAGGAGAAAAAACAGACATTTGCACATGCAAACACCTACATACTCACACTCACACACATACTCCCTCTGCCGCCATGTGAGACTCTACACCTTCAAGGGATTCCACCAGCAAAGAGGCTCTCAGTAGACCACACCCCTAGACTTTGCTCCTCCAGAACCATGAGCCAAAATAAACTCCTTTCCTTTACAAAGCAGCTGGTCTCAGATATTTCATTTAGCAATGAAAAACAGACTAAGATACTAGCTTAAACCAAAAAAAGGGGGGGGATTTACTAGAGGAGGATTGTAGAGGCTGAGAGACTTGCTGGAGGAACTGAGCCCCTGGCCTTCAGTCAGAACAAACCAGGACTTACAAGAGCCTTGGGAGCTATAACCAGAAACTTGAAAGTTACTGGGACCAACCCTTCCTTCTCTCCTTCCCCTTCCTACCTCAGTCCCTCTCAAGTCTGTTCTTCTGTGTCCTGGTTTAATTCTCTCCCACCAAAGGTTGGATTAGGAGGGGAAAGATATCACCAATAGATAAGGTCTTACATTTCATATTCCCCAGTGAAAGAATAGGCTCTTCTCCACTAAACATTTGAAAAAGCTGGGGCCTGATGGCTAAGGGTGTTGGAGGTAAGGGATCGGGCCAAGTTCGGGTCACGTGCCTGCCCAGCACCCACCCATATACTCAGTAATCACTATGGCCAGGAAATCAAAGGCAGCAGCTGACACTGGTCCCAGATAGCTAACAGGCACCCAGGTCACCAGAGGACTTGCTAAGATACTGATTCTGGCCTCAGGAAGGAGGCTGGGCTGGAGCCTGGAACTGCCTCCCCAACAAGCTCCCAGACAAAGCTAATGCTGCCAGACCCCGTAGGACACAGTGAAGACCTGGTCAAGAGCTTGGCAGGGACACAGCATGCAAGCGGAGTAGGGGCACTTCCTCTGAAGAATGGAGCGGTAGCACAGTGCCGGCCACTAGGGGATTTTTGTGATTAGAGAGGCCATCATAAACTCTGTTCACCACAACAAGGCCCATCTTAACATTCAAGAAGTGTAGTTTGCAAAAGCATTTCAAAGCCAAAGAGCACCAGGAAGTCCTTACAGATAATAGTACCACCACCCCCCAAAAAAGGAGCAGTAGGCTGGCAATGGGATGAGAGAAACCAAGGAATGTAACGTCAAGAACCACAGAGGCAGATACCTGCTGTCTTAGCTCCTAGGAGGCCAGAGTTCACAACATGTGGATTGTGCATGTCTGGATCTGGCTCAGGACTGGGTGCATACATTCACGCATCTTTCACTGGTGAGATGGGTTGGGATTCTTGAGACTTTGGCTCATCCAGGGGTATGTCTGCCCGCTGCCCTCTGGGCCAGGTGCTGAGAGCCCTGCATATTTAGAGCCATGCAGGAAACTGCAGGTGCAAACACTTGCTCACTTCTGAGCCTTGCTGGGGACACAGAGAGGCCATCTGGCCTCTGAGTGGTGACCTTTTGCAGACCAGCAGAGACTCCATACTGGACTTGCATAGAGAACACAATCAGTGAAGATTTTTGGCTCCCTACTCATCTGACTCCTGAACTGTCGCCAAGAAATGAAGGAAACAATCATGATGCTTGTGGGAGCATCCAAAGAGGCAGGAAATTTTGTTCAACTCCTAGCTGTGGGTGTGTGTGTCACCCCCAGATACCCTGGCTTAGAATCGGAAAGGGCCTTAGGGCCCACACTGGGGTGTTCTGATACACTCAGAGGAATCCCTGCTGCATCTGAGGTGGACCTTGTTGTTTTGGCTATCAGATCACATCAGGAATAGGAAGGCCAGTGCAGATTTGGCCTGTCCACCGGCCAGGCCAGTGCTTGTCCACAATGAAGTTTTCCCTAGGCCTGAGCCTGGGCTTCTGAGGGTCCTCTTCCCACTTTAGCTTTTTAGACAACTAGAGTCTGATTCTCAAAGCCAGCATTTACAGATGGTGAAGAGGTCTCAGAGGTCACTGGAGCTGGTGTCTCATTGTGACCAAACAAGACCTGTACACAGACAGCTGATTATTTTTAGGCACAAGATTCCTAAGTCTTGTTGCCTAGAATCCCCAAAGGACAATACAGCCTCTCTCTCCTGTCTCTCCCTCCCTCCCTCCCTCCCTGCTTTTTTCTCTTTCTCTCTTGGCATTTTTTCCTCATTGGCTCTCCATGACTCATCACCGACATCTTCAAGAGTGAATAATGCAAATGTCTAGGCCAGGGTTATACATCAAGCAGTGTCGAACTTATTTTGAAAACAAGCCTTCACATGCACGAAGGACCTCCTCCTAGAGCTGAGGGCATGTATGCTATTGGACCGGATAGGGAAAGAGGGAGAGGCAGACACAAGCAGGAAAACTGCCTTCAAGGTCAGAGCTCACACAGAGGCACACCATCTCCCCGAACCGGCCCCGAGCAGCTTTATGATCCTTATCATCCAGTTCTACCCAAACTGACCTGTTACGAAGTTGATTCCCAGAAACTTTTCAGCCCTTGGGATGCAACAGAATTTCATGCAGACTTTTATAAGACTATTTCCCCTAGAAACACCCTGGTGTCCCAATGCCTATTGAATTTGAGGCATTTTGGTTTTCACTCCACATCTGAGACCAGGGAGAGAATGATCCACTGAGGCTGAATTATGCAGCTCTCTCCATCTCTGCAGTTTCAGGGAGCTGTTTTATAAAAGCATGCACCTGCTGTCAAGATCTAAGGGACAGTCTTTGGGATACAATCCCTGAACATTTCTTTCTCAGCACATACTGAGCTCCTGATTTCAAACACCACTTCTGAAGATGGTGAAGAGCAGTGACCACATAGCCGCATCATTAGAGCAAGGAAGGATGCCCCCTCAAGACCATGTGCTCATGGCTGCAAAATCCAGGGAGGCCAATTCCTTGAACTTGACACAGACCTTGTGCACAAGCACTGAGACTAAGCGACAAAGCAACCACATCTGGTTTGTTTCCTCTACTGTTCGGGCTGGCAGAGTGAATGGGCAGCTGCTGCACTCACAGTAAGGAGATTGCCCCTTCCCCTGTCACATCAGCCATGAACAGGGCTTCATGGCCATCTGTGAGGAATGAGTAATGGGACCAGTACTTATGAACTCTAGGCTCTGTTCCACTACCGACCAATTCCATGACCCTGTACAGAGCATGGCAACTCTGTGCCTGAGCTTTCCTCTGCCCCAGGTCAGGAAGTTGTCCCTCCTGGCACTAACCATGAGCGAATTGAGATACCCAACTCGCTCAACCTTCTGGCAGTGCAAATGTTCTGACGCTGATCTGCCTAAACATCAAGGGCTGAGTTACGATCATTTACTCACGGGTATTTACTGAACACATTGCTCTTGGGCCAGGTGCTGTCCCAGAAGCTGAGAGACACAAAGATGAGGGAGTCCTTGTTTCAGGAAGTGATTGTGAGCTGTTGGAAGAGCCCGTTATATAAACAATAATTATGAGACTCCGCAGATGTGAGGGAGCCAGGCCCAAAGAGTTATGGGGCAGATGTGCAGGGTGTCTGGGGTGAGCCCGAGATGAGAGAGGAAGTTCTGGAGAAGGAAACAGCAGGTGAATCCATGAAGAGGAAGGCAGTAGAGGGCTGTCTTGGAGTCTCTGAAAGCCCCAAATGCATGGCCCCTGGCAGAAACTGAGGTCAGCACAATGCCAAGACATGCCTTGGTTCCCATAGGAACAAGGTGCCCATCCCAGTGCCCTGCTGTCCTATCTGGGCCCTCTGACAGCAGCTCTGTATTCCTGTAGCCACCTTCAACAGAACAATCATTAGTATAAGATATTATCCATGCTCCACTGAGAAAGGCTAAGTACTGCAGGTGACATTACCATGAATGACAAAAGGACTGAAATCAGACTAAAGGTCCCTTAAGAAAACACACAGGATAATTCAGATATTCCACCATACCAGTATTGTTCTTGGATCTCTGTGGGGTGGGTATAAAGGATGACTGTAGGAAACATTTGTCTAGATCAGGCATTGCTCCTTTGGAAAGCTTAGGCCTTGAAGATTGCCATTCTGGCCACTGGATGGGTACCCATATTGCCAAGACAAATGCAGACAGCAGTTGGTCAGGCCAAGTCTCAAGACCCAGACTTTCCTTTGCAAGAATGGGAGGTGGGGCTGGCACTGTAGTTTCGCAAGAAAAGCCACATGATGCCAGCATCCCATATGGGTGTCAATTTGTGTCCTAGCTGTTCCAGTGCCAAACCAGCTCCTTGTTAATGGCCTCGGAAAAGTGGCAGAAGATGGCTGAAATGTTTCAGTCCCTGAAAATAACATTGAAGAGCCAGATGAAACTCCTGGCTCCAGGGTGGCGCAGCCCTGACTGTTGCATCCATCTGGGGAGTTAATCAGCAAATAAAAGATCATGTTCTCTCTCTCTCTCTCTCTCTCTCTCTCTCTCTCTCTCTCTCTCTCTCCTTCTCTCGCTCTTCTCCCTCTCTCTCTCCCCTCTCTCCATCTAACCCTGACTTTCAAACAAGGAAATACATTCTTGGAAAAATAAAGAATAGGAAGCTAGCTGGGATTGAGCAGGGATGCTAAGAGAGGAAGCAGGAAATCGCATCCAGTGTTTGGGATTTCTGCTGATCGTCTCTATGCTGACAGAATTCCATGTCTCTGAAAGGTAGTGTAGGAGAACAAGAGTGAGTCCCACTTTGAAATCCCAGCTTCTATTACTGAGTAGTTATTGGGAAAGTCTTCCTCATAGTGAGAAAAACATACTCCTTTCTACTGCAAAGCTCCAGACGAATCAACCTCACTGGGAAGAAAGTGAGGCTGACCAGCAGTTAAGTGCACGTACCTGCCATGGGCCTGGGGTCCAAACCTGGGGCTCCAGTAGATACCCACTCATCCTGTTTCACCAACCCATCTTCCACAAGCCTGAAGTCTAAATTTCAGTGAAAGAAAGTGAGGATCAATATAGCTCTGCCATGTCTTCTCCACTCCAGGATAATAATACTACTGTGTCATGTGTGTTATAAAAAATATATTCTGGGTTCATCTCTTGACAGCTTAGTGAAACTCAAAACAAACCATTGCTGAAGTGGAGGTTGCAGAAGACAGCAAAAACAGGAGTGAAAGCCCAGCAGCTGTTACTTCCTGAGATTTGTTGCACAAGAGCTGGATGCTGTATATGTTTCGCAGAAGGATATCCTTCATTAAAACAGACATCTGGTACTTTCCTGAGCCACCTGTTCCATTTCAAAGCTGTCTTTCATCTCCTACCTCCACAAGAGGGAAGTCCCATGTTGCAGGCGATGGCCTTATGACTTCTTTCTGCTTAAAAAAAAAAAAAAGAAAGAAAGAAAGAAAACTTTGTTTCTAATCTCACCAGGTTAATCAGACCATCATAGCCAAAAATCATCACAGCAACTTGATTTCCTGCAGATGTTGGATGAACTCCTTCAAACAGGCAGAATAGTTCCTGATACACGCAGGCCTTCCTGGGTAGCCACCCTGGTTCAGATGGCACTTTAGACTCAGCATAAAGACGGGAGCTGTCCGTCATCCCATTCTTCACTGCTTACATCTTCACCTCTGGCACAGACTCAGAATAGTCTCACTGCAAACCCAGCGGGTTGGCCAGGAGCCTTGTGGACCAACAATGCTCAAAGAGCCAGCTCTCTCTCTGCTGTTCTCAGGTGCTTCTGTGTTGATTAGAGCAAGCAGAATAGCTAGCTGAGACCAAACCAAGAGCATGCATCTGTGGAGGAGCCTCCAAAATGCCGGTAGTCGGACTTACATGCAGCCTGTGCTTCTTGATGCTCTCTCAGAGTTCAGGTTGAACCAGTCCCCAGGGAATGAAATTCTCTGAAGGCTATTAATGCCCTGAGCTTGCCTGTTCTCTTATTAGAATGTATTTGCTTGCTCATATTTCAGTGAATAAGCACCAAAAGTACATGGGCCAAGGACCTGAATAGACATTTCTCCAAAATGCAAATGGCCAAAAGGTGCAAATGCACTAATTATCAGAGCAATGCAAATCAAAAGCACAGTGAGCTGTCATTTCACACCTTTTGCGATGGCTATTATTGCAACAAAACAAAAAAAGGAAACAGGTGTTGGGAACCATAAGGAGAAAAGAATGAAGAGGAATGAAAATTTTCACAGCTGCCAAGAAAAAGTGTGGGGCTTCTTCAAAACATTAAAAATGGATCTATCTTATGAGCCTGCAATGTTGTTTCTTGGTATATGTTGAATTGATATCAGCATGTTGAGAAGACATCTGCATGTCCCTGCTCATTGCAGGACTACTGACAATAGACATGGCAGTAATTTAAGTGTCCACAAATGGCAGGATGGGTAAAAAAAAGAGTGCTGAACTTACATGTGTTAGTATGTATATGTGGAGGTGAAATATAGAGAGATACAGATAACAGGCAGATAGATGAGGACAAGGGGGAGTTGGTCAGAATACAACATTTTAAGCAAAAAACTAGGTCTACAACTCTCAGGTACAGCACAGTACTTATAGATAATGTTACATTTCGCATGTAAAAATTCACTGGAGGATCGATCTTATGATAAGTGTTCTTGGCAAAAATAAAAAGGAAGCAGAAAAAAACTTGATTTGATGGTTCTGTTTATGGCATTCATTTTGGAGTTGATTTCACGTGTGTGTACTGACCTCCAAATTTATCAAGTGTGTATGTTAAGAATGTACTGCCTTCTACATGTGAATCATACCTAAGTAAGCTATATTTTTAATTGGAAATATGTAACATTGTGTGGGATGAAAGTGCAGACGAGAGATTGAGAGGTACTGAGAGTGACAAGGTAGTGATGTTGTGTCAAGAAACACTGTCTGACATTTGGATGGAGAACTGCAGGGTGAGAGAGACAGCCTGCTACAAACCTTCCTCTACATTTACTTTTTTATTCCAAATAGAGAGGAAAAATAATAGACCCATCTCCTCCCCCCCTTAAAAGGATGGTAACTTTAGCCGCTAGGCCACTTGGGGAGTGAAACATTGGACAGAAGATCTTCCTCTCTGTCTCTCCTGCTCTCTGTATATCTGACTTTGTAATAAAAATAAATAAATCTTTTTAAAGAAGGATGGTAAAATCTGACATTTAAAAGAGACAGTGGAGAAACCAATAATGATAATATTGGTAAGAAACAGTAATGGCTTAGACCAGGTATGAGCAGGTGTCTGGGTGTTACTGACATGAGTGTTTTTCGGATATGCTTGAAGAAATCTTGAGCTTGAGGACCAACTCTCAGACTGGGACATGTGGGAAAATCTATCACGCACGCCTACCGATCTTTTTGACTACATGAATTCCCATGCAGTACTCCAAACCTACTAAAATCAACTTTCTGGATTGAGAACCAGGAGTAACAAGCTGGTCTCTGTTACAGCTTATTGATTACCACCTGCCCTGGACCAGTTCACAACCTCCATAGAGTCCCCCAAATTTAGCTGCTCAGAGGAGATAGTTCTGTGTCAGGGCAAATTAAACCAACCCCTCCTTTGAAAAGTGTTATAAAGTCAGGAAAAAACACTTTTAACAAAGTTCTTTGAAGGCATCAGAGAATAATCAATACAACCAGAATCTGAAGCACCAAAAATCCAGAGTAAAAGGAAACATGTGAGGGGAATCTTACATTTGCTGGTGCTTTTTCCTCTTGCAGAATTTGGATCATAGAAGCCAAACAGAGATCAGCAGCATAGAGCTTATGGCACTCGTTGGGCTGGGAAGACAAAACTAGGAATTCAAGGCTGCCAGCATAGCCATGAGTTGAGATCGACTCAAGATCCCAGAGGAAAAGAGCTCAACAGAAATGAACCTAACTGCCATGTGAGTTACCCCTTGAGGCATTGGCTAATTCCTAAGCCAAGCAAGAAAGGCATCTGTGGGGGCAAAGAATTTACTAGTCTCCTGGTCCTGAAAGAAAAACTAAAGCCCTTCAAAGCAGAAGTAAATGATCAGTTGAGAATGACCTCAAAAAGGTGAAAGTGTGGACTAGTATTCCCTAGTCAGGCTGATCTTCAAAAATTAAATATACACCAGAAGGAGATAACATTATCCAGAGCACTGAGAGTTTTCATTCCAAATATTTCATTGATAATAAAAAGAATTAAAAAAAAATAAGATCTATCAGGAAACAGGACCATATGGCTAAAAACCAAGAAAAAATGAAAAAGAAGTTAGTAACTGAGCCATAGATGCCCTATGTTTTGGAACGTACCAAATGCAGACTATAAAATAATTGTGATTAATGTTTCCAAAAAATACCTGAAAATTTGAAAAATGGCACCACTAAACTGAAATACATGGTTATCAATTTAATACCTATGCTACAAATGAAAAAGCATGATAGAAATTAAGACCCTGTAGGTGAATTTAGCAGCAAGTTAGACACAAGAGAAGGAAGGATTTTTTTAAATGGAAAGTAGCTTCTAACAAATATTCAGGTTGAAGTACAGAAGAAAAAAGGCTACACAATTTTCAAAAAGAATAAGACGCATATAGGCCAGTGCAGAGGTGAGTGCAGTCAGACTCTAGTAGTGATGATCCAAGTGAGAAGTGAAGTGGAGGCATGGGCTAGGGAAGTGAGAATAAGATATGTAGGAGACATGATTTGTAGCCTGATGTGATGGGTTACCTACAAGAGAATACTAAGAATGAATCACGAGTGTCTCAGCTGAGTAAAAACATGAATCATGATGTCATAACAGAATGGAGGCTTGAAATGGAGGCTACCGAGATCATTTGGGAGGGTGAATTTGCAGTGTCTGAGGATGTCAAGGACAAAGGCAGTGACACGTACAGGGAAAGTCTTGACTACAGTGTCATCATCAGGAATATGGAAACCATGACAGCAGATGATATTGCTCAGTGGCTGTTGGTAAGCTACAAAGAACAGGAACTGTTCGAGAGTCCTTGGGTAACACTGAAGCCTTTGGAGGAAGCCTGGAAAAGTGTGGAGAGGTAGGAGGAAACCAAGGACGGTGTGCTGAGTTGGAGCCCAAGAGAGTGTTTAAGAGAGGAACTATTAACAGTGGCAAGACTTTCAAGAGTAGGGTGAAACCCTAGAAGTGCTTACTGCACTTAGCAACACAAAGGTCATTAGCACTTGATTTGGGGAGTTGGGTGGGTGATGGGGATGAACAACGGCTTGGAATTGCTGGAAAGTAAGAGCCTTGACTTGATTTTCTGGAAAACAGGCTATTCTGAAAATGTAACTATGGAAGAAAGGAAAGGTGATTGGGTGGGATGCATGCCTTTCTTCTTTGGGGTTCTTAAGGTCGGAGTGGCCCAGACACCTGGAAAGGGCAATAAAAAGAATCCCAAAGAGAGAAGGGATTACTGGGAGGCTTCATTAAGAAACAAGCAGGCACAACTCTGCCTCCACTGCTAACGTGTTTGAACTTGTGCTGATCGTTTCATCTCTCTGGGTTGCACAGTAAATTGTAAGGCTTCTCTCTGTGGGTGATTTCAAGCTACACTTTTCAAAAATGGCACCAAAACATTTACATTTGAGTTTCCACCACATTAATTTGATCTCTCTGCCCTGTTTTTAATTAGTATTTATTCTTAGCCGTTTCATGCATGTACATATTTTGCAAAAGCAAAATAGTAAAGGAAATACCCCCAAAACAGCAGCTCCTGCTCCACACCTGCCTACTTTCAGCCACATGCAATTCGTGTTGCTAATTTTCCTTGGTACCTTTCCCATTTAGCTGTGTAAAATTCTTATCTCAGGGTTTTTTTTTTAATATAGACATATGCTGAGTTCTGCCCCATTGCCCTCCTTCTCCGCCAAAGTCTGTTCCCTTCAGCATCATGACATCCTAGCACTTGGTTCAGAGCACCTGCCTGGAAAGCTGTTCACAGACACTGCCTCGTTTGTGAGCAACCCGTCACTTCTGCCAGCAGTATTTGCCTCTTTTGTCTCATTCACCTTGATTTCCATTTAATGATTATTATTTTTGTTTCCTAATTGTTCCAATATCTCAAAACTTATCAACATTTTCCCCACTTCTGCCTAATCACTTGCCTGGGGATTCCCAGCCAGAGTCAACTGCAAGGAGCCCTGCTCTGACCTGCCTGCTCTCTGGCCTGGACCGTCCCCTGCACTGTCTTCCTCCTCTGCCCTTGGCTTGCCCCCTTGTTCTCATGCAGTCTCTCCTCTAATGGCCTGGGAGACGACTGTCAAGTACTGTGTGACTGCAAGTACCTTTATTCTCCATCACATGTCATCGATGGTTGGTTGGTTCGTTACAGAACTCTACCTGGAAAACAGATTTCCTTCCAAGATGATAAGGCGTTGTGCGCTGATTGTCTGCCCTCTGAACTATCTGGTATGAGGATAATTTTTATCCTTTGATGTATTTTAGTTTTCTTCTTTTTAAAAAATATATCTACTTACTTGAAAGGCAGAGTTATATAGAGAGGAGGAGAGACAGAGAGAGGTAGAAAGAGGTCTTCCATCTGCTGGTTCACTCCCCAAATAGCTTCAGTGGCTGGAATGGGGCCCATGCAAAGCCAGGAGCCAAGTGCTTCCTGCAGGTCTTCCACATGGGGCCCAGCACTTCTTCCACTACTTTTCCAGGTTCATTATTAGGAGCTGGATTGGAAATGCAGCAGCTGGGACTTGACCCAGAACCCATCTAGAATGCTGACACTGCAGGCAGCAGCTTTACCCACTATGCCACAGCACCAGCACTTTTTTTGTTCTTACCTTTCTCCCCTTATTCATAAGAAAGTGCCTTATTGTGGTTCCCTCTTCATTCATTTTGCTTGGTACTTACTGGGCCTTACATTATAGACTGTGTCCTTCAATCCTAAGAAACTTTCTTGAATTCTTTCTTTAATTTTTTTTCCTTTTAGTTAGAAAGGTAGATTTAGAGAGAAAAGGAGAGACAGAGAGAAAGCTCTTCCATTTGTTGGTTCACTCCCTAAATGGCCACAACAGCCAGAACTGAGTTGGTCCAAAGCCAGGAGCCATGAGTTTCTTCCGGGTCTTCCATGCGGGTACAAGATCCCAAGGCTTTTGGACATCCTCTGCTGCTTTCTCAGACCTGAAGCAGGCAGCTGTATGGGAAGTAGAGCAGCCAGGACATGAACCAGTGCCCATAAGAGATGCTGACACTTATGGGGGAGGATTGAACCATTGCACTGGCCGCTTGAATTGCTTCCTTCGTGGCATTCTGTACTTTTCCTTTCTGGACTTCTTTTAATTTGATAAATGCAATATCTGATTTTATTAAAATTTTATCTCTTCCTTGTCTCACTTTCTTTCACTCTCATTCTATGGGAGATGAGTCTGGCTTTACATTTCAAATCTTCCATTAATTTTAAGACCTTCTTCTTTATCCTGTGTTTTAGTTTCCAAGATTATTTCCTCTTTTTATAGCCATTTGTTCTTGTTTTTCAGATGTAACTTCTTATCTCTCTGCTGATATTGTCTTTCCTCACCGCCACCCTTATAAGTCTACCTGAACCTTCAGGGCTCAACTGAAACCCCACATTTTTCATGGATCCTATCCAATCAGATCAACTCTGCACTAAACGGGACTCTCATAGGGTACTACATTCCATACGTGCAATATTATTTATAAATAATTTATATATAATCCTATTCAGGCTTGTGTTGCTTCCTGTTGTGTGACCAGTGTGCTCTTCCCAAGTATATCATACTCTTTTCAAGAGTAGGTTCTGGTGTGAGAAATTAAACATAAAATAACCGATTTTAAAAAATCAACAGTGGAATAAAAAGTTAGGAAAATATCCCATAAGAGGGGAGAAAAAGAATGAAAGAAAAAAGGCACAGAAAAAAGTTAGAAACTCCAACCAGAGTTCCACTATCACATGAAGAGAAACTTAGAGAAAACAAATAAACAAAAAGACAAAGTAGAAGAAATTACAGAAGAAATAATTCAAGAAAGTATTTTATTGACGAAATCTGAGTCTAGAATTTTTACTTTTTCTAGTTTGGAATTATGAATTTAAAGAGTGCTAAGCAAGTGTTTGTTGATTTGAATTAAATGACAAGCCATCCACATCTCATTTAGATAATCTATCTCAGTATGGGATTCTTTAGAGCATATCGGAAACATGAGTACTTGTCAAATAATATGAAGGCTGATTTATACAGATTTCTGGAATTTTGCCTTTCCATGGTGTTTCCTTACAGTAATCATAGCAATATATCTTTTATATTTTATTTATAATAATAGTACTATTTCAGTACTTTGTATTTATCGAGTCTTCCTTGAAACCTTCAACTTGGATTTCATAGAAGTCTGCCTTTTCTCACTCATATTTCATTTGTTTATGAAAAAGCTAAATTACGTAACAGACATAACCAAGAACAGGTGGCACAAGCAAAATTGGAAGCAAACACATCTAAATCTTAGTCAGCATTTTATTCCACTGGAAGGAAATAGGGATCATGGTTGTGTTAGAGAGTGATTTGCTGCCCTGGGGCCTTTAGCCTGTAAGCATAGGGCCTTCATTAGTGGGTAGAAGGAACGGAGGGCACTAGTTAGGTGGAAGTCAGTTCTCTTTTTTAAGGAATCAAATGTAGATTCTCAGAGAAGAAGTACGCTGACCATTTGGCTTCTGATGGCCCAAATAGATCTTTATTTATAACAGTGAATCAGCTGGAACGTGTAAATTCCATTTGTGTGGTAATCCCTGAAGAAATAAAACCTCTGAGTAGAAAATGATGGCAATAATTATCTAAAAGAACTGTTGTATTTCCTGCTGGTCATACGCACAGGGTCAAAATCACTTTATTGCTACCATAATCCCAGCCATCCCTCATGGTCATTGGCCCTTCCTGGACATTCTTCTACAATTCAGAGATTAAGAAAGACCCATAGCTGAAATACTTTGTAAAAATCACAGGCAAGAATATAAACTTTTCAGTTAGAGTTGCTTCTATTTGAAACCAAAATGGAATCTCATGATTCATTTAGTGATTTATTTAGTGCTGGGTTGTTTAGAAGCAACCTAGGACTCTGAGGGCAAAGAGAGGTGTCCAAATTCTACCCTGTCCACAAAATAATAAGTATGTTCATCTTCTGCCAATATCCCTGGTTCTCACACCTTTCTTTAGCAAGTTTACTACTTCTCCTATGGCTACCCCACAGGTGAGTAGTGAGCAGAGGCAGCTTTTATATAAGTGTAATAGAAAAAGTGTTCACGTTTTGAGCCACAAAATCACACCACGTGCCAGGGAACACACAGAAGATTCGCTGTTGGTAGCCAGGGCCCATTGGCAAGGCTGTCTCTTGGAGTCAAGAGAGCAGCAGCCCACTGGCAGAAGATGAAAGCGATATGAGGGCAATTGAGAGAAGGAGTCTTATAGTTTAGAAAAAGGGTTTTATTCATCAGGAAAGAGACAGTCTGATGAACTGCTCCTTGGTGGGCGGCAGCACGGGACCACTTCCACATGGCAGGTGATCAGGAGAGGGAAATGACTGCCCAGGGCATACACGCTGGGCTTTTATACAGCTCCGGTGTGGGCAATGGGAAAGCAGCAGCTCCTCAGTTTGCGCATGCTTGTGATGGATCATCATGGCAGGTGTTGACCTGTGCAGCCTTGGCATTCCAGACATTTCTGGATAGGAGTGTCTGCTTGACTTCTGCAGTGCTGGAGACAGTTCTGCTCAGACCACTAAGAACAAACAGTAAAATTAAAAATCTTACCAATTCCTTTGAATTTTCCTTTTTTTTTTTCCTTCTTTGTTGCTGTGTCTCGATATCAACTGGACACAGGCTTGAGTTAATCACCCATCAGGGTGTGTTTAGTGTATTCCATGTATCTTGTTTCTGTTTGGAGTTATTTCTAAATCACAGACAAGGGGACACCCTTCTTTGCTGGTCTGCCATGCCCCCAGCATGGCTGCCCTGCACCATGTCTCAGCCTGGATGGGTTGGGAAGCCTTTAGGAACAGTGCATCCTCACTCAGCCATCTCCTTCCTGGCCCACCAGGCTCAGGGGCAATGACCTTCACTTCCTGGCAGTAACTCTCTGCAGACCACGTGCCGTGCTGTGGGCTCCCACCCCCTACGTGCTCCTGACCTCCCGCATCTGGCCCTGCTCCCTTCTGCCAGTAAAAAGATCTGTATTTTGCTTGAACAGTTTTCCAAATATCAGTGACCCTTCTCCTCTAGAAACTAGAATGACATCAAAAAACTATCTTCTGCCAGCAACATTTCCTCATGAAGCTCTTTTGACTCTGAACTCCTATGTGTATTTATGCCTCCTGGGATGGGTGGTCTCTTTGAAAAGTAGAACCATGGACTCTTAGGCGGAAGAGTGTTCTACCAAAATGGCCTTTAAAAGGTTCTCACTATTTGTATCATTCATAGCCAGGACATACCTGATGTGCCCAGCAAGTAGCTGCCCCAGCCTGGTCACAAAGACAATTCCAGCTTGAGGCAATTCTTGAAAACTGTGTTTCAATGAGGTGTCTGCATGTGTCTATCCTCCTGCGCTATCACCCTTCCCCCCAAAAAAGATCGAGCAACTTCCTTCTCTTATTTAGTAGGTTACAGAATCCCTCAGCCAACCCCCCATGGAACTGGGGCTTCAGCTCAGATAATCCCCACATCAGTAATCCTACTGTATGAAGCCTTTCATTCCAAACTTAGTGGGAACAGAAGGACGTGCCTATAACATCCAGTTGCCACTCAACATTTTTTTTCAAGTGAGTAAAGCAATCAGTTGAAGACCTTTAATAGAAAGGTATTACTGAAATAACAAAGAAAAAGACCTTGCCCCTGTCTATATTTGCTTTTTAAAAAAATGGGGATGGGGTGGGAAATGGTCCGTGTCAACCCAAGAATATAATAACACTGCCTCTCTTTCCTTGTTTTAGGGAATGCTGTCGCTTTTTTGGAGACAATGGCTTGACTTTGAAGGTGTTTTTTACCAAGGCAGCACCCTTTGGTGTTCTTTGGACACTCACAAACTACCTGTACTTACATGCAATAAAGAAAATAAACACTACGGATGTCTCCGTGTTGTTCTGCTGCAACAAAGCTTTTGTGTTCTTGCTCTCATGGATCGTTCTCAGGGACAGGTTCATGGGAGTGAGGGTAAGTTCCTTATTATCTGTCTTCCTCCCTCACTCAGTCATGTCAGCCAAAACCTGCCCATTAGCTTGCTTAGCCCCATGTGCTGGACCCGTGAGCATAACTGCTGACCACCCTTTTTCCAATCTGCAGCAGACAGGCAGCCCCGCAGAGGGCTCAGTTCTTGGTGTGCCTTGCAAACTTCTTGCTTGCGAATCATACTGGACAAGCATTCATGAAAGCACCTTTCATTTCAAGCATCTCAACAAGCATTCCCTAAAGTGTGTGCCAGCCAGGGGCCCCGCCTGGAAACAATGATGTGCTCTGCTCTCCGCCTGCTCACCCCTTCTCCCTGTGGCTTTCCAGGCCGCGGTGCATGGCCTGAGTGTGCCCTGCAGCCTGAGGCTTTCTGCTGACACTGTCCTCTGGTCAGGATGTGTGGACCCCACAGGATCCTTCAGCATCCATGTGTGCATGTGGGCTGGATCTTTGGTCTGGAGCATGTGCACAGCCAAAGTGGGCCAGACACACCTGTGCAAAATCCTGACCTTCATATTGCATCAAAGGGAAACTGAAATGAAAACCCTTGACTTCTCATCATACAATGGAGATTTAGTAAATTATGTCGAAAACCAGTCAAATTTAGCAAATCAAAATTCATAGTGGTTACGTGAAATATAACTACCTTATGAAATACTAAGCTGAAGTGATACAAGAAGCTGCCCTGAATTAAAGAAAGAGGGGACATTTCACCTGGACAGATAGGAGACGTTAACTCCAGTGGCTTCCGCCTGGCTCCCTCTGGTGGCCAGAAGCTGCAGCTGAGCCATCATCATGTAGCACAAACCAGGACCAAAAAAGAGCATTTGGCCACACACAGCTCAATCTTCGGTAGAGGAGAGCACTGTTTGCAGTCTTCCTGCCACGAAGCTAGGAACCTGTTGGAAGGAAAGTCCAGTCCTTCCTTCATTGTCCTGGGAACAATGACATCACCCTAAGAGTGGCTCCATGCCCCAAGTGAGTTACACAAACAGCAGTGGAGACATGAGTCAACTGCTGATTTGGTATTTTTAGCTTGCAGTAGGGGGAAAATTTGTTTTGAGGCTTAGTGTTAATTTTGGAATAAAAACTCACTTCTGTGCTACCATCCAGAAAAGTCTTTAGCAAATTTAAAAAAATGCAGGTCTTTCCAGCAATAATCCACCCATAGCCTGCCTGACCTGACCCTGAGCATGTTGCTATACACATCTTTCAGGACTTTATTTTAATGTGAACAGTCAAGAAAGTTCACGGAATTTTCTGCCATGAATCTGAGGTCCCAACCAAAATTCCAGATGGCATTCTGTTCCTGGGAAGGGAATCTTCAAGTTTAATTTTGCACCTGCCAGAAAGAAAATATTTTTTTTCTGAAGAGAAAGATATATATGTATATATATTAAAAACAAAAAAGCTAAACCACTCCGAGACACTAAGAACAGTGTGGCACGTTCACGTCTTTCTTGGTTGATAGAGATGGGTAAGACAATCTCCCTTTTTTTTAAACTGACATCCCAAGACTGTGATACAGCCCAGCTTGCTGGCTACTTGGCTGGTTTGCTGACCACTGCAGACTGCACAAAACTTTCTGTTGAGTTCTTGGGTACTAGATCAGCATGAAATGAAGGTCAGAGAAGCCGGTACTGCTGATGGAAGTTGGTAGTTTGGAAAGCCTTCTGGTGCTATAGATCTGTTTCATAATCATTGCTCCGCTTAACAGCCAGGCCGAGGCAACTGAGAGCATCCCACTGCATGTCACAGTGTATTTCCCTCTTCTTATCGTGAAGGGTGCGATCCCAGCCACTTGCTAGAGTGACTGGAAGTTTCCCTCCCATAAACAGATGGAGCTTTCAGGACAAGGTGATCTCTAAGTGCTCCCTGGAATTGCACCGGCTTCCCTGAAACTACTTCTACTGGGTGACTCCCAGAGACTGCAGAGAGCTAGCTTGGCTCTGCATCCTGGAGGGCTGAGCACATGAGCTCAAGGGTGGTTGCAGACATAAGGAGCCTGAAGAAGGCTCAACCTCATGTTTGTGGAGCAGGTTGCTGGGAGACTTGGGTTACTGAGAAATGACTGAGATCATACGGCAACAGATCTGGGTGATATGAGACCCAAGAAGAGGCGAGCGTGTCTTGCAATGCTGGAAACAGCTCCACCATGTAGAGACTGCAGGGATGTTCATCTCAACAGAGCTCAGGCTGGTCCTGGTTACTGTCTGACTCTCTTCTTAGGTGTGTTTTCCATACACATTCTCGCTGTCCACGTCAGGGGTCTAGGACAGTGCGGTGCATTAGAGTCAGTTGGCTCAGCTGCAGAACCAACCTCTACTCTTACAAGCTGTCAGACTTTGAGCAAATCACAAAAAGTCTGTAGCCCCATCTTTTTAAAATGGGCCGAACATGACTACTTATCATAGAACAGCTGTGAAGGCAAAATAAGATGATGCATGCTTGGCACTTTATAAAAGGTGATTGTTGCTTTCTTACTGTTCTTAGTGCATACCTCCTTCTCAGCAGGAAGGGGTTGATGGATCAGCCTAACTCCTTTGTTGGCGGAATCAGAAGCTGACGAACATGCAGAGAGGCAGCCTTGTATGGCAGAAGCAGCAAGAGGATGAAAGCAAGAAGAGATCTGGAGAGGAGAGGGAGAGGGAAGGGGCCCCGAGTGAGCCTACCCGGGGGTGCTCAGGCCACTGAGGCCCCTCCCAAGCCTCCATCTGAGGGGAAGTCTTGACCACTCTGCAACGAGGATGGAAGCAGGAGCCAGGGTGATCACAGAGCCTGTTCACGTGGGCCTTGGAGCCACCACAGCACCTCCTGGAGAGGCAGGGATGCCTTCCCATGCCTTCCCATCACAGGCCAATTCCCTCTCTGCTGCTGCCTTCAGCAGACCGTTTTGTGTCTCCCAAGGGGTCACCTTGCCTAGGATGCTGACCAACATCTGTGTCATCCCCTACAACCTAGACCCCACAGGAGTGGCACATTGGAGGGGGGCAGGAGCATGATGGTGCTCCCTGCCCAGGCGTCTTTCCACTCTGGGGAGTCTGAAGGGCCAACCAGGGGAGCGCTGTGTCCCCTGCATGTTCTGATAGTCCTTGAGTGCAAGTCAGGCTCTGCAGGCAAGTTCTTGAAGGTATCCTGCTTTCTCCTTGCCAAAGTGTCCCAAATGTGTAGCATTCCACTCATCGAATGTTCCAGAAGAAAGGTAGTCAGACGCAATCCTGGTGTCTCCCAGCAGCTGCGGGACTTTCCCTCACCTCCCCTTTCAGCCCATGGCAGCACCACCTGCCGCCTGCCTTGCCAGGCCTCTGGTCTAGAGCCGTGGGAACTGGGCAGGTTAATGCCAGGGGTGCTGCACATGCTCAGAGAGACATCGTGAGCACACTGACTGCTAGTAACATGCTGGCCTGTGCTTCTTCCTCTTCTCCAGCTAATTGCTTTGCAGATCCAGTAGAGGAGATGGCTGTCCCCTATCCCTAGGGCGCCTTGTTTTGGGGGAGTGCCATGGGGTACACAGAGGGGCCAGGAAGAGGTGAGAAGGGAAAGGCTTAAGAAGCTGAGGGAAATCCACTCACCCTCATTCATTCAGACTCTGTGCCCTTCCCAGGGGGCAAGATGGATGGGGGTAGTGGCTGTGGGATGGGGTGATGGAGGTTGTGGAGCACCACAGTGGACTTGACTGACCTTTACGGAATTCATTTTAGGCAGGGGGATGTTTTTACATGAAAAACCAAGAAACCCAGAAAAAAATGTAAAATGTTTATGTATATCTTAAAAACAGCTGGAATCTTCAAAGCAATGGCAGACTTGAGGAAGGACTCTTGGGTCCCACCCTCTGAAGTCTCAAGGCACATTTTAACTCTGTTTCCATGGGATGGCAGAGTGAGGCAGGGAGCTGCTCATCAGCCTGCTTCCCAGCACTTGAGCCATGTCCCAGCAGGGCTGCAGATCCCCAAGGACAGATCCCCACGGACAGGGCCACCAGCCCTCTAACTTGCAGCTGGAACCCCGCCAAGAGGCAAGGAGAAGGGGGCACTGTGGCCTCCTCTGACATATTCTGCCTTGCCTGATGGAAGGGCAGTAGCCCCTCTCTTTTCGTACTCTGCAGGCCTTCCTCCCAGAGCTTCTGCCCAGCACGCACAGTTCACGTGGAAGCTCTCCAACGTCTGCAAGATAATCAATAGAGAAGAAAGGGGAAGAGGTTAGGAATTGGCACTGCAAGTCAGAAAAGATAGACACATAGCTAGATGATCAATCTTTCATTTCCTCAGATGAGCTGTAAGTCTTGGAAAGACTTCTGGCAATGTTGCCTAAAATGTCCGTTCTCTTTCCTCACTTCCTTGCTTTTACTCCTGATTTGTTGTTTAAGTACTAGTGAGGCAAGACTGGTCCAAGCAGCATCTTTGCCTTACGTCTGTCTCTGGAGCGCAAACCAGCTGGTTTTCACTTGCCCCTTCTTATCCTCTTGGAGTCAAAACATATTTGTCTTCTTGCTCTTTGTCTTATTTTTGAACATGTGCACAAGGTACACAAAGCACCTGAATATAAAACACATGCACACAGATGATGCAAAGTGACGCACCTGACCACAAATGAATTACGACATCACGAAGCAGAGGTGGACAGACGAGGGCTAGTGACTCTCTAGTTTGTGAAAATCACCTGCTTTCTTGAAGGCAGATCTGTGTTGTGGGCGATATAGCATGACATCTGGGAAGTAGTGTATGAGGCACACACCAGGAGAAATATAAACTTAAATATGGTGATCGCAATTCAGCTACATTACTTTTTATTCCTTTTTTTAAAAAAAGATCTATTTATTTTTATTGTTAAGGAGGATTTACAGAGAGAAGGAGAGACAGAAAGATCCTCTATCTGCTGATTCACTCCCCCAAGTGGCTGCAATAACTGGAGCTGAGCCAATCTGAAGCCAGGAACGAGGAGCTTCTTCCAGGGTCCCAAGGCATTGGGCCATCCTCTGCTGCTCTCCCAGGCCACAGGCAGGAAGAAGGATGGGAAGTGGAGCAGCTGGGACACGAACCAGCACCCATGTAGAATCCTGGGCATGCAAGGCAAGGACTTTAGCCACTAGGCTACCACGCCGGGCCCCTAGTGCATTACTTTAATAAACCTAAAAATTGTGTGTTTAAACCACTATGGAAAGTTCAGTTCAAATCTCAGAGTATAACTGGCAATAGCTTGCAATGTGAATAATATTTCCCCCTTTAAATATACAAAAAATCATCAAAAACTTGCAGAAATGTATATTATGTAGACTATAAACAAATTTTAATTTTGATATAAAAATAATACATTTATATTTTAGTTCCATTTTCCATGAGCTAAGTACTTTCATATAAACAACAGCTTTGCAATGAAATTTGAAATTTATGTTCTGTTCTCCCCACACCTCAGCTGTGTGACCCTGAGCAATAACTTAACCTCTCTGAACCTATGTTTTTGAGTCTATAAAACAAGATGAATGATGGTATTTATGCTTTTTAAGGACACAAAGATAAAGTACATAGAAAATATTTATCCTGTGACCACTGAGTAAATCTTAATTATCTAATATTATTATCAATAGCTGAAGTCAATTTTGAATGATCTGTTAAGAGAAATGAAATTCATAAATGCAGTGGTTCAAACTGCTACCACACATACGTGTTCTACCGACCACTCCCCATGTCTCCACTCTCCACCCCTCAGCCGTAGTCCCACGGCGAGCCTGGAAGGTCGGTCCTTGGGTTTATCCTTTGTGCAGGTGCGTTCTCTCCTCCGGGAAAAGTGATTGCAGGTCTTTGTATCTCCTATTACTCTGGCCATTTGACATTGCCCAACAGGGGTGTGTGCTTCCTCATGAAGCTTTCGGCCACTCTGAAAAGCCATCTAGCACATCCTGGGTTGAGTTACCCTGACTGGTAGGTGACATTCTGTTAAGCCCCACTCCTGATATGTAAACCAAGGACAAGATGTGTTGACCTCACTGTGCCCTCTCTGTTGATATGAAATCCACAAAAGCAGACTCCCACAAGGTCCTTTTACAA